>NC_057712.1:21828861-21875899 GCF_004010195.1 Chiloscyllium plagiosum | reverse complement strand
AGGGGAAAGATATAAAAGAGACCTAAGGGGCAACTTTTTCACGGAGAGGGTGGTGCGTGTATGGAAATCTTGGCACTCTGGCAAGCAAAAGAGTTTAAGAGAGCAAGACTATAGTAGGTGAAAGTATAGCCAAAGACAAAGAAGACCCTGGGATGGGGGAGTCCAGAACAAGAGGACATAGGTTTAGGATGAGAGAGGAAAGATTTTATAGGGACATAAGGGGCACCTTTGTCACTCGGAGGGTGGTACGCGTATGGAATGAGCTGCCAGAGGAAGTGGTGGAGGCTGGTACAATTGCAACATTTAAGAGGCATTTGGATGGGTATATGAATAGGAACGGTTTGGAGGGATATGGGCTGGATGCTGGCAGGTGGGACTAGATTGGGTTGGGATATCTGGTCGGCATGGACGGGTTGGACCGAAGGGTCTGTTTCCATGCTATACATCTCTGTGACTCTATGAGTCTATGAAGAGCCTTGACACATAATTCACGTAAACCATTGCCATCAAAGGTAGAGATAATGGATCAAAGTGTAAAGTAGATGGCTAATTTGCTGGAGAATCCTACGCAGATGAACCCCCATTGCAATTTGCTGCAGGCTGTTTTCTCTCTTATAAGTATTGTGTGGAGAAGTCCCAGGTGTGTGACAGAATGACTGGTATCCAAGACAATTTAAAGGTTCAGAAAATGGTAATGGAATATTTGAATACATCTGTTGAGAACTTCAAAATATACCTACTGCCAAAAACATTTCTGTATTGGCCTAGACTTTGCTTCCTCTTGAGTAGACCCTTGTAATTCTTTTTCTTAAAAAACAATTATCTGATGTGGTGTAACAATTATGCCACTTGCGCAATGTTCTCCAACTGTCAAAATTCCATTAGCCTCCAGACTTTGGAGCCCGATTGTAATCTGACAGCTCCAGTCAGTAAACACTTAAAAAGCAATTTAGCAAAATCTTCAAGTTTTCCAGCTCTTTACAGATAAGTAGAAAAGAACAATACCTGTTTACTGACCAGATGTGAGCCCTTGCTTGTAAAGTGCAGAGTTCAGTATTACTCCTTGAGGCAAAGAGAAAAATAAAATGTTTCATGGAGCCTTCGCTTTTGGTTCAATGTAGCCGAGAATTAATATTATCCGTCACATGAAACTTACCTGATTATTTCATCCATTAAATGAGTGATTTTAAAATTTGCACTGACAAAATATCACAATAGACCAATTTATGGTGAGTACTGATGCTATTTTTATTACGTGTGCATTTTAGAATTGCTGTTTCCACTGAAACGCTTTAGATTTTAAATATGGTAGAGGAGAAATTCAGTTTTAATTTGAAATTAAGTTTATACTGCAAATTTTAAAAACAAATGCTGCATATTTTTTGAGCACATTTCATTTGATTACATTTGATTTAGTTTATTAGTGAATTATACCCTTGGAATATTTATTTGAAGAACCAAATGCTCAGATTTTTATAAAGGACAATAGATGAGCAAATAAGATTTTCAACACTAAGCATAAAGGATAGTGAGCATAAAGATAGGAGGATTGATCATTGAACATGTGATTGGAGATTGGTATAGGAGGGAGGACAGCAGATTTCTGAGGCATTGGGATCAGTTTTTGAGCAAGTGCAACCTGTAAAAGTTGGATGGGTTACACCCTAACAGCACTGGAACTCATACCATCACACACAGATGATTTGTTACTGCTGTTGGCAAGGGTTTAAACTAGCTTGTCAAGCGAATGGGAACCTGAGGGGGAGATCACATTCAAAGGAAATAAAGCTGGTAACAGGAAACAGAAAAGTAGCAAGTGAAATTCAAAGGCAGGTGTAATGAAAGCAGGTGTCAGTCAACTAAGCTTAGAATGTGGAATAATGTCAAAAATACAAAGTGAAGGACATCTGAATGCAATTTAATGATTTAAAAGCACAAATGGAGGCAAATGTGTATGATTAAATTGCCATGACAGAAACATGGCTGCAGGGTGATCAAAACTGGCAAAATGAATATTCACAGACATCTGACATTTAGGGAGGATAGTCAAAAAGGTGGTTAGGAAGTTGTGTTGCACAAATAATGATAAATGTGATCAGAACATTAGAAAGGGAGGATTTCAGAATGGAAGAGCAAAAATGTGAAATGAGGAGAATTTATTTTACTTAGAAATTATTGGAAGTCTTGAACAGAGCATTGTGGAAGCTCAATCATTGAACATGCTTAAAGTAGAGATGTTTTAATCACATGTTTGTCACTGGCTGGCCAACATTTATTGCCCATCCCTCGTGGCACTTGAGAAGGTGGTGATGAGCTGTTTTCTTGAACACTGCAGTATGGGCTGTAGGATGACCCACAATACCCTTAAATAGGAAATTCCAGTATTTTGCCCCAGCAAAAAATGAAGGAATGGTGACTTATTTCCAAACCAGGGTCATGGAGCGGAACTCACAGCTGGTGTTCTCATGATTCTGCTGCCCCTGTTCTTCTCAATGAAGGTGGTCGTGGGTTTGCAAAATGCCGTCTAATGATTTTTTATGTGAATTTCTGTCAGTGCATCTTGTCGATTAGATTCCTTACAGTGTGGAAACAAGCCCTTCAGCCCAACAAGTCCACAGCGACCCTCCAAAGAGCAACCCACCCAGACCCATTTCCCTCTGACTAATACACCTAACACTACGGGCAATTTAGCATGGCCAATTCACCTGACCTGCACATCTTTGGACTGTAGGAGGAAACTGGAGCACCCGGAGGAAACCCACGCAGACACAGGGAGAATGTGCAAACTCCTCAGACAGTCACCCGAGGCTGGAATCGAACCTGGGTCGCTGGCACTGTGAGGCAGTTTCCTGGACATTGTCCAGGTCTTGTAGTATTTGAACATGAACTTCTCCAGTATCTGAGGAATTGCGAATGGTGCTGAACCTTTTGCAATCATCAGCGAACATCCCTATTCCTCACCTTATAATGGAGAGAAGATGAAAATGAAGCAGCTGAAGATGGTTGGGTGAAGGAATTCCTGCTGAAATGATTGACCTCCAACAATCATAACCATCGTTCGAAGAGTCAGGTATGTCCCAATCAGCAGAGAGCATTTCCCCAATACTCAGTGATTCCACTTTTGCTAGAGCTCCTTGACGCTACAATTAATTAAATACAGACTTTACGTCAAGGGCTGTCTCTCTCACCTCACCTCTGGAATTCAGCTCTTTTGTCCAAGTTTGAACCAAGGCTGTAATATGAGTTGAGTGACCCTGATGGAACCCAAACTGGGTGTCTGTGAGTAGGTTATTGCTGAGCAGATGCTTCTAGATAGCATTGTTGATGACAACTTCCATCACTTCACTGTTGATTGAGAGATAGGCCAGGTGGGATTTGTCCAGTTTTTATTTGTACAGGATATACCTGGGCAATTTTCCACATTGTCGAGTCGACGTCAGTGTTGTAACTGTACTGGAAGAGCTTGACTTGGGGAGCAGCAAATTCTGGAGCACACTTCTTCAGTACTGTTGCCACAATGTTGTGTGGACCATAGCTTTTGCCACATCCAATGTCTCCAACTGTTTCTTGATATCATGTGGAGTGAATCGAATTGGCTGAAGACAGGCATCTATGATGCTGGGTACCACTGGAAGGGGCCAAAATGGATTATACAGTTGGCATTTCTGGCTGAATATTGCTGTGAATTCTTCAGGCTTATCTTTTGCAGTGGTGTGTTAGACTCTTCCATCATTAAGGATGGGTATATTTGTGGAGCCTCCTCTTCCAGTGAGTTATTATCCACTGCTATTCACGACTGGATATGGCAGGACTGCAGAGTTTAAATCTGATTGTTTGGTTGTGGGATCATTTAGCTCTGTCTTTCATTTGCTGCTTAGGCTGTTTGACATGCAAGTAGTCCTGTTTGGTAGCTTCCAAATGACACCTCATCTTCAGGGATGCCTGGTGCTGCTCGATGGCATGTCCTCCTGCACTTTCCATTGAACCAGGGTTGATCTCCTAGCTTGATGGTAATGGTTGAGTGAGGCATATGCTGGGCCATGAGGTTGCTGATTGTCCTGGAGTACAATTCTGCTGCTGTTGATGGACCACAGTGCCTCATGGATGCCCAGTCTTGAGTTGCTAGATGTGTTCAAAATCTGTTCCATTTAGCACGGTGATAGTGCCACACAACATGGTGGAGGTTATTCTCGACTTGAAGGCGGGACTTCATCTTCACAGGATTGTGCGCTGGTCATTCTTACCTATACTGTCATGGACAGATGCATCTTCAGTTGGCAGATTGGTAAGAATGAGGTCAGGTACATTTTTCCCTTTTGTTGCTTCCCTCACCACTCAATCTATCAGTTATGGCCTTTAGGACCCGACCAACTCAATCAATAGTGCTGCTGCTGAGCCCCTCTTGGTGGTGAACATTGAAATGCCTCACCAAGAGTGCATTCTGCACTATTGCCCCCCTCAGTGCTTCCTCCAAGTGTTGTTCAACATAGAAGAGTACTGAGTTTTTTCAGCATGACAATCAGCAAGAAGTTCCCTTATCCATGTTTCCTTGCCCATGATTAACAGATATCTAAATGCCAATGAGGTAAGTGGAAAAGAAGATTGAAGTGGATGATCAGCCATCCTTGTATTGAATGGTAGAGAAGGGTTGATCAGATGCATGCCCTAATCCAGCTTCTATGTTTCCACTTGTTCTGATCTCAATGCACTGGCTGGAATTGTACGGGAGGCAGATTCAATCATGGCTTTTAATATGGAATTGAATAAGTACGTTTGCTCCTGTGGTGTAAGGAGTTGATCTACTTTACAGTGTGGCACTGGGAAACGTACCTAGCAGCGGAATGCATCAGGGTGCTGTTCCAATACAGCTTCCCAGTATTTATTTGGGCCTGCAGTGTACATGTCCAAGCCCTCAGTTGTTTATTTTATATCTTAAATCTCTGCAGAGATGACAGTGTAGGCAACAGGCTTTATTAACGGGGCTAAATGATATCTAATCCATGCTTCAGCTTTAGCATTCACCTCTTTCTACAGATTTATTTATTTTTCTATGAGTCCATACCCAGGTTTAACTAATCAAGTCTAGTGAGCATCAATAATATACATACATAATTAAAAACAGGACAATTTTATACCCACTACAATGAGACCAAGAGAATTCAATTCAATATTACAAACCATTGGTAACCTATCATCGGAATTAAACATCGAAACACTGACAATGTTTCTATCTTCACAGATACAGTCTAACCTGCTGAGTACTTACAGCATTTTCTGCTGTTATTTCTGATTTCCCGATGCTGTAATATTTAATTTTTACCAGAGGATGTTTAATACTTCAAGACAAAAGCTGCAAATAGTATGAAAGTGTATGAGAGGTGCATTGATTCATAATTGGGATAAATAATCATACGCCTTTCCCTCTTAATACTATATCTGTTCCTCTATTCCACTATCCTTCCCTTGTCTAAGGATAATCTGTTATTTCCTGCAAACTTCATCAGATACACTTCCTGTTGAGGTCTCACCATCTCCTTCTAATGCTCTTATTCATTTCCATAAATCCCTTGATCTCTGTGTTCTCAATGCATTTGCTTCTGAAACCTGTTCCAATATTTTTCTTTCTTATGAGGCTTATGAGACCCGCAGCCTTCCTCCTTTATCCATTCAAGTCTTCAATTTATCTGCGTGCCACCAATGCTGACTTCATATCAAGGTGTCATTGCAGTTTCCCTCCTGCCTCATGGTGGAGCTATTGATGCTCCAGAGCTGTCAGTTCTCTGACGACTTAAAACATCAGGAGGTCCCCAGTCATCCCTCATTGGATGGCAAATTTGGAGGTGGCCAATTTGGAGGTTTACGAAGCTGGCCTTGCTTCTGCCAAGTGTAAAAGTTTGATACCAGTGTTTCGAGCAAGCATTGACATCCCAAAGCCTGCTTTTCCTGTCAGAGGTGCTGCCAGACCTGCTGAGTATTACTAACAGTCCCTACTTTTATATC
This sequence comes from Chiloscyllium plagiosum, assembly GCF_004010195.1. Taxonomy (NCBI): domain Eukaryota; kingdom Metazoa; phylum Chordata; class Chondrichthyes; order Orectolobiformes; family Hemiscylliidae; genus Chiloscyllium; species Chiloscyllium plagiosum. The sequence continues at coordinate 21,869,899 of NC_057712.1, read as the reverse complement.
AAAACCCCTATACTGCAAATCAAATTATAGTTTACGAATGAAAAGTGCATTACCTTACAGACATTATACATTACATCTTTGTTTTTTCTTACAAAGAAAAATGAAGAAAATAACTCTCTCCTCCTGTAAATGTGACTCCATTTGTTTGCCCGAAATGTCGATTTTCCTGCTGCTCGGATGCTGCCTGACCTGCTGTGCTTTTCCAGCACCACTCTAATCTATGTTAGGCATTGCTTATATGCTACTGTTTATCTTCTGTTTTTAAAATCTCCAAATACAAAGCTCATGTCCATTTTCTCACCACTATTTATTCACTTGTTTCCAAATCTTATTTTCATTTAGTATTGTTGCAATACCAAATTCTATTGGCCAGCATTTCAATGGGACTTGTGCAATTTCAGGGACCATTTCAATTTTTTTTTTCACATTGGTTTTGTGCATTCTTTGCAGCAGAAATGGTACTTGGATAATTGACTACCTCTGGGAATAACCTGGCCTTGCAAGAAAAGTATTTTTTTAAAACATTCTGTATTCTAGCCAGTATGGTACTGGGCAACACAGTTAAGTTCAACTTTGGCAAGGTAGGAAACTGAATTTAATGAATGCTATAATTAGTGTCCAGCACTACAAAAATTACCATGCGAGTTACCGGTTATCAAACCTCCACCCACCACCCCACCCCGCCAGATTCATTAAGGTCCTTTCGAGAAGGATTCATGCCAACATTCCATTGACAGTCAGCATGTGAGTCTGCACCATATAGTTGACTCTTCGCAATGTTAGGGCAATTAAGGGTGGTCAATAAATGCCTTACCAGTGCTGAGACCAAATATTAAAAATATGTTTTTAAAATTTAATATTCACTTTGTCACATTGGCTGATTCCTAATTGTTGGCTTCGAAAATATTGAGTCATTTGATTGGGTTCCTTTGTGCTGATTGGTTTTTCATATCCACCAATCACATTATGATGAACTGAGGTTTCTGTCTACATTTGAGCATATCTGTGTGATTAGACAATAGGCAGTAGCTATGTGAATTTTACATTAAATGCGATAAAATCTGGCATTTTCTAAATGACACTTTGAAGGATGACATTCATTTTCCATAAATTATTTATTTTTTTTAGATCCGACACCTTTCATATATCGGTAACCATGTCCTGAATCTATTAGTGCTTGACAATGGACGAGAAAAAGATTTTTTTAATGAAGTAGCGCTGGTCACAATTGCCAAAAACATTTTGAAGCTTTTCTAGTATTTTCTTTGTTATTCTTTCTCCATTTATTATCTATAGTACAATTAGCATTATTACTCTTTCGTTATCACTGGTTGATAATATTAGAACTTCCTGTCTATTAGCATAATGAGTACACATATACACATCGTCTAGAATGGTTCAAGACAGTGGATTATTATCACTCCGTCTCAGGGGTAGCTAGAGATGGGCAATAAATGCTGGCCTTGCCATTGACACACGTATCCTGAGAATTCTTTTCAGTATGCTGCCTCTAATGAGCACATTTATGTGTATAATGACTGGAAAATCTATAAACGTTCTTATAAATCTGCAAGTAGTGCATTGTAATTCTCTCTTAGTACAAAACTGTGGATTATCTTTTCCAGTAGCTGTTGGCTTCAATAGGGTTCAGGACACTATGGTGTTGTGAACAGAAAATTATCAGAAATTCATTCAGTTCTTTGGATTCACCTACAATTCAGAAATCATTTAAACAGTGACCCTGTGTTCATTTGACATCGTCTGGAAGTTTTGACTAAACTGCTACGAGAAGGTCTGTTTCCACATAATATGTGGAAATTAATTACTGTCCTTAAGGTAAAAGTTTATTTTGTCCCCCACAGTTGTTCTTATTGTTGCTGATGGCACGGCAGTTAAAGACCAGATTCCCATCTTCATAATAAAGCATTTCCATCCCTGACTAGCGCAAGTGGTTAAATCATAGGCTTCCTTGTCAAACAGATACTATTTCTAAAGACTTGAATTAAACAAATGCATAAAAAGAGGGCCTTTTTTTATATGAAAAGGTATACTGCATCAGAAAGATTACCATTAATATTTGGAGGCCAAGATGAAATTACAACTTCCAAGCCCATCTTATATTTTTCTGTTGTGACCAATTCAAGTATTGAGATATCTCTCCAAATAATTCCCATGATTGTATTGTGAAGTGGCAGTCAATGGGTTAGAGTGATCAGGGAGTGCCAGAAGACTATTGAAGAAATGCTGCACCTATTGAACATTCCATCTTGTGAATGAGATATCTGTTCTCTGAGGGGGATGTAAAATATCTGATAGCACACTTCTAAAAAAAAAACAGCAGCAGTGCTCTCTCTGATGTCCTGTCCAACTTTTATTCTTCAGAGATCATTCACTAAAAAGGGAAATCTTGGTCATTATCACACTGGGATTTGTGAGATCTTGCTGACAAGAATAGGTTGCCATGTTTCCGACATTGAGATTATTTCATCACCAATAAAGTGCTTTGGGATGTCCTGAATGAAGTATTATCCTGGTTGCAATGATTAGCTCCTCACGGTATATGCTACTTCTGCCAGAATGTGGTTCAGAGTTAGAGTTATTTGAGCTAATTCACTAACACCAATCCTCCCTTGTCTACACTTCGTCTAGGTCCTATTTAATCACCAGCGTTAGAGCACTGAAATAAACTCTGCTACATCAACTCTCATTGCATGTCCCACTGCAATGGAGGACTATGAAAAGCTGTCATCTGTGAGTGATGTGAATGCTGACTATTTATGTTACTAACAACCTGTTCTGTTTTTAATATTCCTCACACAGGCTCACTAAACTATCACCAATGGATCTAGCCACGACTGGGGTGACTATCACTGTTGCTGTGGTCCTGCAAAGGTTCAGAGAAATCAAGAAGGAACAAATGTTCCAGCAAGCTCTGGACAAGCAGCAACCTGGACTGCTGAATAGTCTTCATGTTATGTTGTCACATGATCACATCTGATATTTACCTCAGGATGTGGAGGAGGAATGGGAAGCCCAGAGCCCCAGATCAGTGAGACACAGTGTCATTACAGACTGCAGATGTCCTGGAACACCATTATGGTCTGCTGGAGCATGGTCTGTGATCTGAAGGTGCTAGTGACCATTCTGTCGCTATCAGTCTCCGAGTTATCTGGGTTCACTGTATCTAATCTTAGAAATCTGTGCCAGGTGCCCTCAGAGCTGCCATGGTACCTATATCTTTCATTGTTCTCGGGTTCCTGCTTAATTTCAAAGTCTGGATGCCATATAAGGATGATTGCTGTAACCATGGCTGATGGCTCCATTGCACTATCCACTGACTAAGGCTGAACGTGGGTAAAGTGCAGCTCCTCCCTCCAAAAGAGCCATCGTAGGGCAGATGGTAGACCTCCTGAAGATATGGTTCTGATCCTTGAACCTGGCTGTGGAGCCAACAATATGTTCCAGACAGAAGGGATGTGATGGATGTTGAAAAGCTGGGAGAGTGGCAAGTTTCCCGAGGAGGAAGATGAGAACTTTGTGCAGGAAGAAAATCACCTTCAAGTATTCTGGAGCGGTGCATGTCGGGTGCAATGTGCCAGACAGGACTTAACTGACATTCACTTCCAATAAGAATGAGCTGGCTGAATTGATCATTTACTGACTGTAATTTTATTATTGCAGGAAATGCAAGCAGCCCTGCTCTTTTTATTTTATTCTCCATTGCTTTTTCCACAAATTATTTTCGTGCCCCATGTAAACCGTCCCACTAAAATCATGGTTTATTTATTGAAATCCAATTCTATTATATCTGTGTTTACTTCTGACTCTTCTTCTGAGTCTTTCATGAGTTTTCTCCTAGCTTGCTTTTTTTCAACTTAATTAAATTCTGAGGCCTTCCCAGTTCTGGTTAGAACTTCTTTTCTGGCCCTTTCAGTGTCTATTGCAGCTGGGCAGCATGGAGTTTGATCTTAATGGTGGCAGGGTTCATTGTGAGAGGTTAGAACTCTGTTTATCATTCCCTTGCCTCAGCTTTCTCATCGTAGCACCATGATGGTTAAAATATCCACTTTTCCCATTGAAATATCTAACTTTGATCCTGGAAGGTTGTTTTGCTCCGCACAGAGTCTACTTTGTTAACAATCTCTATGTTTTGTAAGTGTGGTTGGCTGCTTTCTCTTTTTGCTTGCCCACACTCTTAACTCTGTGCCTTTTAACAGGTTCTTAACAAATCTTTGCCTTTGGAGTGCTGAGCTTGCTGTGTTGATGCATCCATGGCTGCTGTTGTCTCTGTCTGTCAGTAATCAAATTCCACTGCCCATGGACTGAATTATTAAAGCGTCAATAATTTAGCCCTAAGTAAGCATAATTATTAGGACTCTCGGGAGCTATACAGAATGCATTTGCTCCCTAAGAAGGCTAGAGTAGATCTCATTGTTTCCAGCCACAGACTGTGTGTGACATCAGTGGAATGGATGGTGCTCAATGCAATATGAGTATTAATTCCTTCTGAGCTGATATTTTATAGAACACCGAGGTTGTGAGGGGTCTTCTATAGGTATAAAATCTTGCTTCTGTTAGACAGAAAAGTTCATTTTCTTAGGTCAGCATCTCTTTAATATAACTGCTGGACTCTCCAGGCCCTGCACAGGGAAACCTCTCCAAACCTCCAAACCTGACGTGGATTGGATTCCCATTGAGAGCTTACACAGTGAGAGTGGAATTTCTGGCTCTGACCTTTTAAAAGGACGGATTTCAGTTTCCCTTCTAAAAATTATTCTAAACCAGACAATTTTCTTTTCTGATCAATTAAAGCAGTGGTAGCAGCAAATATCCTGATACATGGAGAGAAATGCAGGAGATACAGGAATGCAGAGCATAAAGGAAGTAGGGAGAGCTGAATTCTGAAATCTCTGCCATGATCGTGGCTAGTACTATTCTTTTCTAATACAAAACAAAGAATTGTGGATGTTGGAGACCTGAAGCAAAAACAGAAATTGCTGGAGAAACTCAGAAGGTCTGGCAGCATCTGTGAGGGGAGAAAAGGCCGATTTAACATTGTGAGTCCAGTAACTCTTCGTTCTTTCCTCATTATGCTTTTTTTCCCATGAATCAATGAATTACTTGATCATTCATCAACCTATTCACACATGCAGTCATGCACTGACTTGTTATCTCTCAAGCACACAAAACTTAAGCACTTCGCCATGATACACAATATGCTGCCAAATAATTGCTGCTTGAAGGAATGCCTGCAGTTAGCACTGCAAAAAGTATCCTCTTTAGGGTGGCTATAGAAATAGAAAAGGCTAGGACACCACCATGCTTTACATCTCTCACTCTGCCTGTTTCATATGCTTCCTGTGTCTCTACTTGTGGAGAGAGAGAGAGTACTGGTGTATAATATCATCATCATCTGGGGCTGTCCCTCGCAGGCGTGAATGACTCTCTCCCACTCTCAGGGTGAGTCCGTAGGTGGCTGTGCAGACTAATACAGCTACCGGAGGCTCTGTTACACTTGAAGCAGGTGGTGGTCAGGGGAAGGAGGTGGGTGGGAAATTGGTGTGGCAGTGCGCTCCTTTCATTGTTTACGTCTTCCTTCCATCTTTTCCCCTGATGGAAAGTCTCCAGGTGCTCGATGCCATCCCGGATACTCCTTCTACACTTTGGACAGTCTTGGGCCAGTAATTCCTAGGTGCATGTGGGAATGCTGCACTTACAGTCATAGAGATATACAGCATGGAAACAGACCTTTTGATCCAACTCGTTCATGCAGACCAGATATCCTAACTTAATCTAGTTCCATTTACCAACGCTTGGCCGATATCCCTCCAAACCCTTCCTATTCATATACCCATCCATTAAATGTTGTAATTGTACCAGTCTTCACCATTTCCTCTGGCAGCTCATTCCATACACGCACCACCCTCTGCGTGAAAATGTTGCCCCTTAGGTCCCTTTAAATCTTTTACCTTTCACCCGAACTGGCCTTGAGAGTATCGCTGAAGCTCTTTCTCTGTCCACCTGGGGCTCGCCTGCCGTTTCGAAGGTGGGAGTCTGGGGAGTCTTGTGTCAATCCATGAGTAAGACTGACATGAAGTGGCAATGAAAGAATGAGAGTATATTAGTTGAAAGGTCAAGTCATGTTGTTCTTCATTAGTAGATAACAAATCTCACAGGGAATCTACAAATGAATTATTGCAATCTGAGCACATGCTATGAATTTACACTCGATGTCGGAAATGCTCTTCACATCTGGCAGTGATTCAAGAGAGTCCACTAATCGCACCTACTCACTAATATTGGATAGTTTCACACAGGTGGAAAGTGACAATTATATGAAAGGCTCCATGTGTTGGGAGTATTTCTGAGAAATTTTATGCTTCTAATATGGAGACAAGAGAGAGACAGAAAAATCAAGCTAACTCCCAAAGTTCTGGACTTCCTTCGCAAAGGGATATAATTCCTTTCCATTCCATCCTACCAATGTCTTTGATCACCTTAATTAGATCTCAGCTAAATCATAGGAGAATTTGCAGGGCCAATCTATGATGTACCTCAGACAGACATAAGCTTCACTCTTGCTTGCACTACTGACTTTATTTTATCCACACATTAACTTACACATATTACTTCTGAAGAGTTCAGAAGAAGGGTCACTAATTCTGATTTCTCTCCAAAGATGCTGCTGGACCTGCTAAAGTTTTCCAGCAACTTTTGTTTATGTTGCACACATTATTGCTTGCTGGTTTGCAACAAGAAAGCAAAGATAGAGAGATATTTCAATGGGAAATGTATTGTGCTCTCCTTTGACTTGTAAGTGAGTGGGCAGTTGGAGTCCAGATGCACAGGGTATAAAGGTTGGCAATGAAACTGTTATTAGCTATGAACGAAAACAACAACTGGGAAAGAAGCAGTGACAATCTCTATAAAACCTGAAATTAACAACTGCAATCTGGAAGGGAACCTTTTGTATATTGCCTGTAATGACTGTTTACTATTCAGCTCACTATCTTCCTCACTTTCACACCTCACTGCTGTTAATATGTGAAATATTTATGTAGAGCAGACAGCTATGTATTGAATAAAATCATCCAGTTAAGAGAGAAAAAATATAAAGCTTGTGATTATATTATGGCATTCTGCACCAACTTGACTCCATCACCATACAAAATATTTTTGCTGCCTACTTTGGGTGTGATTGCAGCCATTATCATCTCCATCAGTGCCAATAATACTGCTGGTGAACATAGCACTGCCATATCTCACAGCTGTCCGTGGAAGCAATGCTCCAGATCACTGCTGTGCAGAGGGCTGCTGTAGATCAGGCACATGCTAAGCCCCAGGTGAGAAGACCCCATGGTGTCAGCAACTCATGGCTTTGATGACATACACAAGCAGACACAGGAGCAGTGGGCAGTTTATTCCAGGGTTCTGTGCAAACTGACACAAAGGCTGCATGACTCCAGTTGGCATGTCAGCATTTGGCTATGTTCATAGACAAGTAGGTGGCTGCTTTGGAGAGTCAGGACCAGCAGTCTCAGAATCTGATGGATTGAATGCAGAGCCATTGGTGCTCAGTAGTAACGGCAAGGGGACAAGGCAATGGGGAACCTTGATCTCACTTCAGATTGTCCCCTTCTTGCAATGAGACCGGGCAGTGCTAATGCCAGAGAAGGGACCACATACAGACAGGACTTCCACTTCCAGCCTGCATGCCACCATCGGCTCTGTGGGGTGGTGTGCCTCTGTGCAGGTCACCTTCAGCATGCTTAAGCTCTCTAGACATAAATACGGTCCTGTGACCAAACCTTCAAGCCCATCAGGTATGGGCAGGCCAAGGGTAAATGACAGGTGATTGGGACTTTGGAAAATTCAGTTAATCTTTCCACATAGGAAAAAAATGCAGTTGCATCACAGCATTAGGGAAACTGATTCAAAATGTTGCAAGATATGATCAGGAGTGTTTGGACAAGGATTTGTAGTTCACACTGACAGTAATATCAAACTTCACAGACCTTGTGGCACTCACCTTTAGCAAGGACTGGCTGAAGAACCAAAGTGCAAAAATGCAAGGTGAAGTGAGGTAGGGGTGTTGTGAGCATCCAAATAGGTGCAAACTGAGTAAATGCTAAGGAAGTAAGCAAGCAGCCCAGAGATGCAGCCTGGTCCAATCTCTGAGCTGGGGTGCCTGTTCAAACATGAACTGTGTCGTAGCAGCAGCATAACAATGAGAGGTGCCATTGAGCTTCAAAATGCAGCATTGAAGTGCAAAGGTATCCTGTAAATGGACTGGAGCTATCCAAGATAGAGATTTGGAGAAGCAAACATTGAGTTGGGGTTGTCAGGTATCCTCTCTGACATTTGTGTCAGGAAGTTTTGCCGTATAGTTTCTGTCTAAAACTTAGGAGAATGGGATACTGTACATCGATGAGGCAGGACTAAGCAGTAATGGGGCTGATAATAAGTGATTACCATTTTTAATAAGACTTTTGCCCTCACGAGTGCAAATCTCATCTTGACATCCTGGATTTTGTTGAAAATGCAACTTTTCAATCTTGACATTGAGAAGGGCCCCATTTGACTTATCACCCAATTTCCCCAACTTTCTCACCAAAGCCCACATTGTTCTGGGCCTGGGAATATTCTACCCAGTGACCGAAAAGACACTGGGCTGTTTAGAAGCCCAACATCTCCACTACACTTACTCAGCCTAATCCCTGCAAGTAATGCCAATGGAATTCTGTTAACTTAGCTGTAATTATACTGCAGAAGGTTTAAAAGAAAGACTAAAGGCTGAGGGAGTGAAACCAGTGTTGTGCAGTAACACAAAATAGAAGTTTGCATATTGCCAGCTGGATTTTATTTTTGGTTGACTTTTATCGAAAAGTAAACAGAATGATGTTTTATACAAATCATGATTGCAAACTTTTCATTTTCACTAGACCACGCACTGTTTCTGCTGCTTCAGAAAAGGATATAAAAATAAATTATCAATCAGCTAGGTTCTGAAATTTATATTGTCAAGAGTGGATTGCTTTTAAAGGTGGTGAGTGATGTAAAGGTACAGAAATAAAACACATATTCCTCTCTAAGGATATTAACCTTTAAGGAAATGCCACAATATATTCTGAATCTCTCATTGTTGTTTCAAAACAAATTGCATTATATCAAAGCCAATATGATTTGTTCTATATTACTTAATGATGTACTTGTTGAGAGTTGGGTGTTTTGTTTCCTTGTATATGATAGGGCAAAGCAAGAAGGGAGTGCACCAACATCTGCATCAAACACAATGCCTGTCATTGGAATGGGTTGAACAGTCAGTTTGGGTGATAACAGACACAGAGGAAGTGAATTTTGAAGCCATTCAGGCAGTCCACACAACAGATTTCATACGAGATATTTTATCGTCAATAAAATCATAGAGTCATAGAGTTGTACAGCACAAAAACAAACCCTTTGATCCAATTCGTCCATGCTAACCAGATATCCTAAATTAATCTAATCCTGTTTGCCAGCATTTGGCCCATACCTCTCTAAACACTTCTATTCATTGTGCCCATCCAGATGTTGTAATCGTACCACCTCCTCTGTCAGCTCTTTCCATACATGCACCTCCCTCTTTGTAGAAAAGTTGCTTCTTAGGTCCCTTTTAAATCTTTGTCCTCTCACATTAAACCTATGCCCTCTAGTTCTGGACTCACCCATCTCAGGGAAAAGATCTTGACTCTTTACCCTATTCATGTCACTCATGATTTTATAAACCTTTATAAGGTCATGCCTCAGCATCTGATTTTCCAGGGAAACAGCCCCAGCCTATTCAGCCTCTCGCTATAGATCAAACCCTTCACCCTGGCAACATCCTTGTAAATCTTTTCTGCACCCTTGCAAGTTTCACAACATCTTTCCTATTACAGGAGACCAGAATTTAATACAATATTCCAAAATTGCTCCAATCAATGTCCTGTACAGCCACAACATGACATCCCAACTCCAATGTCAATACTGACTTACTGGTTCCTGACATGCCACTTTTGCATAATGTAGCTTATATTGCAGCCTTGAAATCCCATTTTTGTGTAATTGAGTTAAGTCAATATATTTGCTTCTGACCTCCTGGAAAGATATTAGGATTAGATATTGGTCTAAACAAAATTCAGAGAATGCTGTCAGTTCTGCTGAGTTTCTCCAGCATTCCCTGATTTCATTTCAAATTTCCCACATTCTCAGTATTTTGCTTCCAATTTGGCCATATGTATTCTTTCACCTTCACTAACATTCCTGATTCCATTCATTGTACTTTCTTCTGTCACCAAAGTACAATGGGGTGTTTTACTGTACTGTAAAGAGCTATAAAACACATATATTTGGTTGAGGCACTGAATGAAAAGATGTGGATTAGTTTCAAACATATCATGCTCACTTCAATGTTTTAAAGTGCAATATTTGTTATAATACAGGCCAGTGGAGCAGCCATTTTGTGCATAATAAGATTATACAATAGATGACAGTGCAATGTCAACCAGTTAACATTTTTGTTGTTGACAGTATTCAATGCGAGTAATATTGGCTTGGACAGTAGAAGATTTCTATTATTTTGTTAAGCATGTTCAGCAAATAAATAGCCACTTATTTTAACATTTCATTCTAAGGAAAGAAACCTATGACAAGTGGTGGCATGGTAGGACTGCTGACCCACAGTGCCAGGAACCCAAGTTCGATTCCACCCTTGGGCGACTGTTCGTGTGGAGTTTGCACATTCTTCTCTGAGTCTGTGTGGGTTTTTTCTGGGTGTTCTGATTTCCTCTAACAGTTCAAAGAAGTGCAGTTTAAGTGGATTGGCCATGGGAAACGTAGGGGGGTGGGTCAAGGTGGGTTGCTCTTCAGAGGGCCAGTGTGGACTCAATGGGCTGAATAGCCTGCATCCACAATTTGGGGATTCTATGATTCTAAGTGCAATATTGCACTGTGCTTATATCTGGGTGAGAACTTGAAGCTACAAAACACTTACTGACACCAAAACTGCAGATAGCTGAGCCTAGTTCTGTAGTGTCGCGAAAGTTTTATACTTCATCTTGTATTGCATAACCTGACATTAGAGAACAAAAGTGGAAAAATCTTTTATTCTCCAGCGCTGATATCCTTTGAATTGAAAAAATGAAGTTCCTCTCCAAAACTGAAAATAAAGACATTGTTGCCTTTTAAAGCAGTTTGAAAAATAATATGCAGCAATATGAAAATCCACAGGAATAATCACACTTGTGAATCTAAACAATTTTCCACTAAGACTACTTTCATTCCAATGGCTATAACTCAAGCTGATGTGATTCCTCAGGACCCAAGTTTTAATCTGCAGGTCATCAAGCAGCTACTCTGCTGTAAATTCATTACTGTTTTTATCCCATGTAATCATAATTTCCCTCAGGGAGGACTGTAATCTTTCAGATATTCAGAAGTGTGAGGTGATTCTTCATTGGGAGTGAGAGAAAACAAGAAAAATTGCACTTTCATACCTGCTACCTGCCAGAGACGATCCAGAGGAGTCTCTTGCCAAGACAGGTCATTCTGCTATAACGTGTGTTTTGTTAATGCAAATTTGCTGTAACGTGATTGAAATATTGGTCACACTTTCTAAAGCGCAAAATTTTAAAATATGTATTGACTGATTACATTCTGAACACTTTAAGTGCTGTTTCTAAAGTGCAATCTTTCTATAATGCAGGGTTGCACAAGAACACAACCATCGTGTTATAGAAGCATTACCTGTATTCCCAATCTAGGATTGGTAATGGGAAGTGGGAGTCTAGAATAAAGAGGGCAATATGCTAAATTGTCTGAGTGTGTTCTTCCATAAATTTCAACAGAAAAATATTGAGGGCATGGATAGGGTGAAGAGCCAATGTCTTTTTCAAAGGTAGGGGAGTCCAAAACTAGAGGGCATAGGTTTAAGGTGAGAGGGGAAAGATTTAAAAGGGACCTGAGGGAAAACCTTTTCATGCAGAGAGTGCTGCGTGTATGGAATGAGCTGCCAGAGGAAGTGGTGGAGGTTGGTACAATTATAACATTTAAAAGATACCTGGATGGGTATATGAATAGGAAGGGTTTAGAGGGATATGGGCTAAATGCTGGCAAATGGGACTAGATTAATTTAGGATATCTGGTCAGCATGGAACAAGTTGGACCGAGAGGTGTCTTTCTGTGCTGTACAACTCTGTGACTATGAGTTGTAGCTAAATTTTTTTTTCTCTCTGATTTAATGGGCCTAATTTTCTCAACCTCATGGGCAATGGCGAGAAATTTGGGAAAATCATACAAGATAGCCAGGAGATTCTCAATATCGAGAGCAAAATGTTATATCTTTGAGCCAGGGCAAGAATCTCACTAATGAGCTGCAGGAGATCGGTTTACATGTATTAGCATATCTTAACACCTCTCTCTTACTGTATTTTGCCTCATTAATTTGCAGTTTCCCAGTCTCTTACCCATCAGAGAGAAGCTAGATGGCAACAATTCCTGACATGGAAAAGTCAGATTGATTACTTGGCATCTCTGGTTTAACACTTTTCCCTCTGGATTCCCTCCAGATGTCCATCTCAGGCATCCACCAACATCTCAAGGCACCTTTCATGGGCAGTGACCACATATCCTCCCTGTCCATGATCTGACACATACCAGCCTCACCATATCATTCCACATCCCTGATCCACTTACAGTACACTTCTGCACTTCAATGCTGCACTTTGAAATGCACTGGCACCTTTCATTGCAACATTGCTGCATAGACAAATTGTTTTTGGAGGTAGGCATCCAGCTTAGTGATTCGACTAGGGGTACACCCCAGGAATCCTCGGTTAGTGCTCATTCATTTTGCAGCTGCTTGAACGCTCACAGTATCCCAGCCTTGACTTGGCTTTTTTTGTGCTTTCCCCCTTAGCCAAAGCTTAAATGCTCACAGTACTTCTGTCTTGACTTGCCTTTTAATGCAGACACGAAGTCAGGCTACTCGTCATGCTTCTTAGCAGCGATCTGTCAGGTGGACAATATGTTGTCGCACGTTACTGTGCTATGTTGATCTCACACCTGTTCCACAAGCCAGCCATGTACACTCCAAATACAATGCGTGTGCTTCAACCGAATGGTCATCTCTCAAAGTCTGAGGAGAATAGTCCTCAGTCAAGTACATGGCGTCAGATGGTGCCCACACAGTAACTCTAGTGTCTCCTCTGCTATCCGTTCAGGGGCTTGGGCACAGTCAGTTGTCAGCTGTAGCCAGGTTCAGGGTGTGTTAACCTCTACAGTCAGGACAGAGGGTCATTGACTGTCAGTTGTGTGTCCAGTACAACCTGGAGTGGTATAGGAAGACAACTGGGAGGTGTACAGATACTACCCAGGGCTTTGGTCACAGCTGAAATAGACCTATGCATCTTGGACCATTGTGTAGCACCAAGGATAGCTCCTCACTGGAATGCCCATGAGAGGAGACTTCCAAATGGCCTACATGTGGCTCCTTCTCTGGTTGGGTGCCAATAGTGCTACTCTGTCTCCTTGTGGAAAAGGGGCACCTGGAGAAAGTCAAGCTCCCTTTTCCCCCTCACCATGCCATTCGTGTTGTGTACCAAAGGCTGGAGAGATGGACTGTGGGTCTGTGCATGGTTTCGGCATCTCCACAGGACCAATTCGGATCCGCACTGCTAAGTTCTCCTTTGTAGGGAGTGAGCTGCCCCACCATCTCTTCTGGCATTCCCCACCCTATAATTGGCTGTTTTCTCTGAGAAAGCAAGAAAGGGAGGGACAGAGTGAGATGAAAGTGGGTGGCACAGTTGTTAGTGCTGGTCAAGTTCCTGCAAAGGTGGTAAAGTGCCCCAAGAAAGTGAGCAGCAAACCCAGAAGGCATGCAGGGCTTAATAATGTGTGGGACTACGATGGGTGAGAGTGAGGTGTGGGAGATGTTGCATGCAGAGTGGAAGAGTATGAGCCTTGCGAGGTTAGTGCAGTTGCAGAAATAGAGTGAGTATGAGGTAGCAGAGAGAAGATAGTGGCATATATCCTGGCGGAACAGAAAAACATGTTAGTTTTCTTCCTATGTTGCTTTGTGCTGGACCGTGGAGACTGCATTGACCCAGTTGGCAATCTAAGACCAGACTGCAAGGATCTGGTGTCATGACCTTCTGGGCTGATCCTGGGAGAAGAGGATTGCCCTCCTCTATGTCACATCATCCAGCAGGACATCCAGGTCCCTGTCTACAAAGTAGAATGCTAATTTCCCCTTATTTGTCATATCAGGGTAAATACATTGAACAGTGCCGGGCAGCTGCATACTGAGAGTGCTGAAGGCATCTCCTGTCTTCAGCATTTAAAACACCTATCCCTAACTACCATCAGTTCTGAAGAAGGGTCACTGGACCCAAAATGTTAACTGTACTTTCTCTCCACTGATGCTGTCAGATTGTTGAGTTTCTCCAGCAATTTTTGTTCTTGTTTCTGACAGTGCTGATTGGATGCCCAACAACATTGCAAAGATGTTGGTAGCACAAGGAATCACAGGATTTTCCTGCAGTGGTGAGTATTTCCATGTACAGCAGGTGGAAGAATAGGGCTAACAAGGCTCCATAGGGATGTGGTGATGGGTAATGAGTTGAGAATGGGATGATAGTGTGAGCAGGCCTTGTGGACTGACCACTCCATGAAACCTGCCAAAAATGAGATTTAGGTCAATTTCAGCCTATGATAACATTATTAGTTCATCTGCAGTTTTTTTTTTAGATTACTTACAGTGTGGAAACAGGCCCAACAAGTCCACAGCGACCTGTCGAAGCACGACCCACCCAGACCCATTCCCCTTCACCTAACACTACGGGCAATTTAGCGTGGCCAATTCACCTAACCTGCACATTTTTGGACTGTGGGAGGAAACCGGAGCACCCAGAGGAAACCCACGCAGACACGGGGAGAACGTGCAAACTCCACATAGAGAGTCGCCTGAGGCGGGATTTGAATCCAGGTCTCTGGCGCTGTGAGGCAGCAGTGCTAGCCACTATGCCACTGTGCCGCCCACGGTTTTAAAATAATCTCTGATCTTAATGTGTGGTATGATGATATCTAAATGCTGTGGTGGTACATTTAAGAAACATTTAGAACACTTTTAATATCACTAAGCTTACAATTTCCTATTATCATAAGCACCATCAAGTTAGAATCCAAATAATGAAAGAATTATTGCACATTTCCTTACTAAAATGCATTTAGTTAAACTAAAAGGTTCAGGAAAGATTTACAAGGATGTTGCCATGGTTGGGGGATTTGACTTATAGGGAGAGGTTGAATAGGCTGGGGCTGTTTTCCCTGGAGGGTTGGAGGCTGAGTGGTGAGCTTATAGAAGTTTATAAAATCATGACGGGCATGGATAGGATAAATTGACAAAGTCTTTTCCCTGGAATGGGGGAGTCCAGAACTAGAGGGCATAGATTTAGGGTGAGAGGGGAAAGATATAAAAGAGACCTAAGGGGCAACTTTTTCACGGAGAGGGTGGTGCGTGTATGGAATTCTTGGCACTCTGGCAAGCAAAAGAGTTTAAGAGAGCAAGACTATAGTAGGTGAAAGTATAGCCAAAGACAAAGAAGACCCTGGGATGGGGGAGTCCAGAACTAGAGGACATAGGTTTAGGATGAGTGAGGAAAGATTTTATAGGGACATAAGGGGCAACTTTGTCACTCGGAGGGTGGTACGAGTATGGAATGAGCTGCCAGAGGAAGTGGTGGGGGCTGGTACAATTGCAACATTTAAAAGGGATATGGATGGGTATATGAATAGGAAGGGTTTGGAGGGATATGGGCCGGGTGCTGGTACGTAGGACTAGATTGGGTTGGGATATCTGGTCGGCATGGACGAGTTGGACTGAAGGGTCTGTTTCCGTGCTGTACATCTTTATGACTTTCAAAGATATATTAAGCTGAATTCTATCTGAAGACCAAATAGACTGATGAAAGATTATATAATCAATAAAAGATAATAAGTTACAATATCAGAAACATCTCGAAAGCTCCTTAAACCACTATAGTAATCAGAGTGTTTCTTAAACCTAAAAATAATTGAAGTATTCTTGCTGCATTTCCCCACCATGCATTGGATCCAGAAAACCAAAAGTAACTCCTATCTGTGCATGATAGTATTTTTTATGTATCGCTTCTTAGACTGCCCTGCCTCCCACCCCCATCCCCTTGTGCATAAGCAGAGCCCACAGTCAGACTCCGAGCTGATCAAAGCAGTTAAATAGTCCAGCAGCATTCAGGCTTGTCTGTCTGACTGGAATCTTGACAACAACTGACTCTTTGATCAAACACCTATCAGCTCCAACAGGCACAGATCTTTAGTCTGAGACAGGAAATGAAGAATGAAACCTCCCTTTCGGTCTTATTCTACTCTGTGGTTTTTGTCAGCAGATAAAGGCTGATCTCTTTAATTTTGGAGATAAGCTACTGTCCCCCCCTTCAAGCGCTCATTACTGTTATTAAACCAGATTTGAGCATGATTTTGTTGGGAAGATTCGTTTCCATTTCTGCTTTCAAGTATTTTCTGCCCTGTTAGGGGTTATCTGTTAATTATCTACAGCTCAGGTGTAAAAGTAGTTTGCTATTAATTATAAGTGTCCTTGTTAAAATAATAATAAAATACATTTTCTTCCATTTTTGTAATTTTTTCCGATTTCCTTCTATATTCTTTTTAAGCCACACTTATATCTTTACTATCCTGTTTGTATGAATCATATGTTTAAGCCTGTCAGATCCTTAAAGCTGTTGATTAAATCATGATTAACCTGAACTACATCTCCCATTTCTCTGACTACCTTAGGCCAACAAATATCTGCCACTCTCAGCACCTTCCACCTTTTCACAAACCTTTTGAATAAAAAAGTGGTTCCTTAATTCATTCATAAGCAGCTTATCTCTGATTTTAAGGTTGTTCCTTTTGTTTTCATCTTCCCAGTAGAGGAAAGAGCTTCTCTACATCTGACCTATCAAACCACTTTATCATTTGCAACACCTCAATTAGATCTCACTGAACAATATGGTTAGATGTATGCAACGTGTCCTCACAATGTAACACTTGAAGCCTTATAAATTTGTACAGCCCTGCCCCTAAGGCCAACTTACCCTTCCTGAAATGTGGTACATAAAACTAAAGTCTCTACCCAGGTGGCACACCTAAACAAGACACTGCACAACAGAATCAGGACTTTATCCCATTAGTATTTGGATTCACTGGAGATAAAAGAAAATATTCCCTTTTGAATTCTTTTGTGTCTGTACACTAGCTTTCAGTGATTAGTGAATTTTGAGGCACTAATTCTCTACAGAACACTGTTGGTAGAAGGCTGAAACACGTCTTAAATCAGGGTTAAATGACAAAAGTAATACCATTTTCAGTTCTTACACCTCCTGACGATTGTAATGCCCCTCCCATGCCCATTCACCAGCCATTGAAGACATGAAGTGCTTATTTTAGAGGCTATTAAATTGGATCTTACGTTCTTGGGTACAGCTGTATGAATATTTGCAGACATTTCTCTACACTTGTTGATTGATCTCCTTTGTTTGGAGTTCTGGCTGTTAGGGGTCTTCCAGCATTGCAGTGGACTCTAGGGAACACATGTCAAATATGAATAACAGAAAGAAATGTACTGAGCTGAAAATGCGAAAATTGAATGAGATGTGCGAAAACTGAATGAGAAATGCTCAAAGGAATACATGGACTGTATAGGCAAAGGACAACACATCTGTAATTCGCAAATGAAAAATGCATAATAATGCAAAATCAAAGTACTGTGAATGTTAGAAACAAAAATGGAAATTACTGGAAGAAACTCATCAGATCTGGCAACATCTGTGGACAAAAAAATAGAGTTAATGTTTCGAGTCAATGACCGTTCTTCAGGGTTGTTTTTGTGTAACCAAGTGGTTGGCACTGCTGCCTCACAGCGCCAGAGACCTAGGTTCAAATCCCCCCTCAGTCAACTGTCTGTGTGGAGTTTGCACATTCTCCCCGTGTCTGTGTGGGTTTCCTCCGGGTGCTCCGGTTTCCTCCCACAGTCCAAAAATGTGCAGGTTAGGTGAATTGGCCATGCTAAATTGCCCGTAGTGTTAGATGAAGGGGTAAATGTATGGGAATTGGTCTGGGTGAGTTGCGCTTCGGCAGGTCGGTGTGGACTTGTTGGGCCGAAGGGCCTGTTTCCACACTGTAAGTAAGTAAAGTATATTTATTCTTTAATCTAAAGTCCTATTCAACAAGGCCTGTTTGGTACAGAAAAAAGAAATGTACTACTTTCTCCATGGTTAAAAATCACACAACACCAGGTTATAGTCCAACAGGTTTAATTGGAAGCACACTAGCTTTCGGAGCGACGTTCCTTCATCACCTGATGAAGGAGCGGCGCTCCGAAAGCTAGTGTGCTTCCAATTAAACCTGTTGGACTATAACCTGGTGTTGTGTGATTTTTAACTTTGTACACCCCAATCCAACACCGGCATCTCCAAATCATACTTCCTCCATGGATATTCAGAATTACCAAAAGACAGTTCTGAGCTTCATACATGTTCTAGGATTCTCGTAAATCTATGACATGTATCATTGTATCTCATCCAACAAGATCCTGCACATAAAACAATACTTTCATGAATCATAAGATGTTTTACTGTATTAACACGCAATTGGTAAGATCCAGCTTCCTAGCACAGCCATGATGCATTGATACTGTGTCAATCATCCAATCAACATTTTCATTTATAAAGAGAGATCAAAACTGGCTGTTTAGAGCCAATAGATAACCCTACACATCTAACTTATGATTTATTTCAATAACCTATGCTTGGCTTGATCCATGGGTCAACTACAGACCTCAGTAAGCATATCAGCAGATTGCTTACATCATATCTAGTGACATGCTACAACTCAACTGCTATGATAGTGAAGCTTTAGTTGGAGTGGGTGGACCACTTCTTTCACTTATGCTAAAATGGAGCAATGACGCGTGTCAGGTGAACTGACTGAATAACAAAGGCAGAAGCAGCTGGGATGACTGAGAACAGAGGTTGTGTCTCAGAGACAATGAAAAGAAAAGGAACGAGAGAGAGAATGGGGAAGGGTGCTCAGAGATAAATGCAGCACTTGGTATAGTCAGTAGAGAGGAAAACACTGCTGTGCCTTTGGGATCAATCATGAGAATGCAAGGGAGGAGGGGGGAGGTGATGCTATCTCACTAACACACACATCTAATGGCAATTTAAAATCTCTAAGAGTTTTTCTTGAATGAGTTCAGGAGTAGAATTCACTGGATTGGGTCTTATTGTTTGAAATCATTTCAGGAACACCCAGAAGACTGAGAGAGAAGAACTTTTATATCCATAGGCCATTATCATTCAATGAAACAAGGTGATGTAAACCCTTCAGAAGTGACAATGGTAAGACCCTTTCTTTTAGCTTGTTATTATGTCCTCTCTCCCCTCCCCTCACTCCAGTGGTGACTATCTGTCCTTTCAAGTCTGACAGGAGACACACCATTGTTCTGTCATTCTCACATTCTGATCACTTAATCAGAACTATCAACATCTTTTCTCCCCCAGCACTCTACACCCTACCACCCACCCCAACTAAAGCATAAATGTTGTCCCCTCCACACTTCACTTCAGCTCTGATGAAGAGTCATCTAGATTTGAAATGTTAGCTTGCTGTCTTTCCATGGATACTGTCTGACCGCTGTGATCTCCAGCATGTGTTGTTTTCAGTCAGAAGTGACAATGGACTGTTTTCACTAAAGTTTGCAATCCCATGGAGAATATGTTCTAAATAAGCATTGTTGGTCTGTTGAATGTGTTGAGGTATTAAAGTTTTACGATATTAAGTTTGTGTTCTGAAGAAGGGTCACTGGACCTGAAACATCAACTCTGCTTTCTCTCCATAGATGCTGCCAGGCCTGTTGAATTTCTCCAGCAATTTCTGTTTAGTTTCAGAATTGCAGTGTCCACAGTTCTTTCTTTTGAGATAGTAAGGATTATCTTTTCAGCAGTTTAGTGTAGATCTGCCAAATAGGTAATGATTACATGCTTTTTGCTTGCATGTTGCAGTAAACATCATAAAAATTGAAACCTTGTTGTGCAATTCATTTAGGTTGGCCATTGGGAATTTCAATCTCTTGTTTCAGTCTCTGCGGAGATTGTAACAAGTACTCAGGAGTTTCCAATGCTTATGGTTTGTGGTATGGCATATAATTGTGTTCTCCCTAATGGTAGGAGCCAATATTGAACAAGGGCATCCAACATGAGAAGGGTTAAGATTCAGAACAGTTAGTCAAAACTGATTGGCCAAAGCTCATTGAAGAACACTTCAGCTGACGAATCACAGCTGTCTTATTAACAAGCATGAGCATTATTTCCCTCAGTCTTTCCGCTCTCCAACTCTAAAGTTAACTTGTCAACAATATTGGAAGGTCACCTACAGGAACATTCTGAATGCAAAGATTTCAAATGCCATTTTGGTTTTAGTGACATACAGACTATGAGTGAAAATTTAACTCCTGTGAACTTCTACATTACCTATACTATTGTCTCCATGAGGATTTCCACGAGTGGCTGCAAAATGGGAGATGTGGTTTATCCAATGTTGATAAGATGTTTCTGTTCAACAATATATTGGGGCTTAGGTCAAAGAGGGCCTAACTCAAACTATAATGATTGAGCATCTGTCAATTCACAATCAGTTAGCTTTTAAGCACCAATTGATACATGAGGGATGCTATAGTCAAATGGGAAGGGTGAAATTACTCCCCTTATTCTTCCATTCCTCATTTAACTATAACAGTTTTTTTTTGCTTTCGAATTTAGAAAGGATGTACAGGTACTTTGCCAATTCTTGTGCCCAATTATTTACATTTTAAGGCTATGAACAATTTACTCAGCCAAACTTCCTTTCATTAAACAAATACAGTACCAAGATAAGTTTCTTGCAACTACTTTTTCTGAGCTAAGAAAGGTAGGACAACATTTATATGGTCTCATCCATTCACAGAATCCCTACAGTGTGGAAGCAGGCCACACAGCCCCATCGAGTTCCCACCGACCCTCCAAAGAGAATCCCACCCAATCCTATCTCATTAAATTCCATCGCCAATCCACCTAACCAACACATCTTTGGACTGTGGGAGGAAACCGGAGCGTCTGGAGGAAACCCAGGCAGACACCGGGAGAATGTGCAAACTCCACACAGGCAGTTGCCTGAGGTGGAAATAAACCTAGGTCCCTGGTGGTGTGAGGCAGCAGTGCTAACCACTGAGCCACCGTGCCACCCACATCATCTTGGTACACATACATGTGAGCACAGTTATAGAGAGTATTAGAGACGTACAGCACATGCCGACCAGATATCCTAAAATAATCTAGTCCCATTTGCCAGCACCTGGCCCATATCTCTCTAAACCCTTCCTATTCACATACCCATCCATATGCCTTTTAAATGTTATAATTGTACCAACCTCCACCACTTCATCTTGCAGTTCATTCCAAATACGCACCACCCTCTGTGTGAAAACATTGCCCCTTTGGTCCCTTTTAAATTTTTCCCCTCTCACCCTAAACCTATGCCCTCTAGTTCTGGATTCCCCCACCCCAGTGAAAAGACCTTGTCTATTTACCCCATCCAATCCCCTCATGATTTTATAAACCTCTATGAGGTCATGCCTCAGCCTCCGATGCTCCATGGAAAACAGTTCCAGCCTATTCAGCCTCTTTCTATCGCTCAAATCCTCCAACGCTGGCAACATCCATGAAAACCTTTTCTCAACCCTTTCAAGTTTCACAACACCCTTCTGATAGGAGGGAGACCAGAATTGCACATAATATTTCGAAAGTGGCCGAATCAATGTCCTGTACAGCCGCAACATGACCGCTCAACTCCTGTACTCAATAAAGGAAAGTATACCAAATGCTGTCTTCACTACCCTATCTACCTACATCTCCTCTTTCAATAAACAATGAGTGACAAAGTAAAAGGATAAGTTAGCAAAGGTACCCTTCAAGTTGAAGACGGTCCATGTTGAGCCTTGATCCACTTGATTGGCCTTGATGCAGTAAGTTCAAAGCTGTGGCTATTTGGTTTCAGCAATTCTCTTGGATGCACTTGGAAAGAGCAGATTTCCATCTTTCGTTCACAGTTGGGTTTCTCCCAGGGGTGGATCGCTTTTTGCAGAACTGCACACACAATTTCTAAAGAGACAGAGGGAGAGAGACAACCTCTCAGCACATCTTCGGTACAGCACTGTCCTAACCACGCTCCCTGTTGGATCAGGCCCTTGTTATACACTGTTCATTTGCAAATTTCAGAGAGATACTACTAGTTCATATCTGTGGCACTTATTTCTTCAAAAATAGGTTTGTGCACCTGGATGTCTTCCCTCAGCAACGTGTTGAAAGATTTCAGGGCAATGTGAAACGATAGGAGCTGGGATAAAAAAAAGTAAACAATCAATCTGCTAAGGATTTTGAAATATCCACAAAATCACGTAGATTGCAGTTGCCAGTTTGATCTGGCAGTCCTTTTCTTAAAAGTTTATACTGCTATTGGTAGCAAATCTCAATTTTCTTTTAGCAAATTTAGCTAGGAGAAATGAAATTAGAAATTGTATATTAAAAAAAAAACACACAGGCTACATGTTTCAGAATGGCAATTTACCCAAGTCATATGATGAAGGGATGTCCTGGAACCTGAGACAGATCTCATGCTGACTTTTCCCTATAGGTTTGCTTTCGCTTCACCCATCTCCTACCAAGCTCCTGCTGTGGGAGAAGGGTTTCTCTCTGATCGACTCTTTCTGTTGGATATTTTAAAGCCAGTTGTTGGTTTCTTACAGCTCACATGGTAAGTGTACTTCAGCAGGATTGAGTCTTATTGGATTGGATAAATGTTAGCTGATTCCATTTCTGTGCACACCAGATGAAGGCAAAATTAAGTACTTTTGTTGTCAGTTTTAATCTCCAATCTGTACAGTGATATACTTTGTCTTCATCATCCCGTGTGCAATCATATGCCATTCTTGTGTGTTTGTAAAGTGATGTCTAACTTGCCTTCAAGCAAAAGATACAGTGCAGTTCCAAAGTATTCAGTGCAGAAGCTAGAAGTACAGTTTCACAATGCCAAGTCTAGCATAAGTCCTGTTAAATAAGTAAGCACATGCAAAGCTCCTCCCTAGTTTGACATCTTATTCTCATCCAGACAGTAACGTAAGATAAATGGCAGAATAGGAATGCAGCAGTCTATTTCCTGCTCCTCATTGCTTTCAGTATAGCAGTGGAAGGATGATGAATCAGAACTATTGAGTTCTAGATAATAAAAAGAATGATAGCCCTGCAAGGGCATTTTGAGTTTTATTTCATTTCTAGTAACCATACTGGAACTGTTGCTCCATTAGAGATACCATAGCATGCCAACTGGCATTACTATTTTTATAAGTTTTCTGAAACTATTTTACTCCCCATCTTACAATTAAATCTTCCCATGAAGCTACCATGACATTCAATCTGTCTCAGGGTCATGCACACTGAGGTACAACATGAGTCTTTTGATGACTCCTTTCAATTTTGCTTCCTTAATTTCCTGTGAGGAAGTGTTTTAGCCTCTGCTTTGTTTATCTGATCTGATATGACTAATACGTGGGCTGTGTGGACAGCAAGGTGTGAATCACATTCAAACACTCTAGTGTAGACACAAACCTCCGGTATATTAAATATTGGATATATTACTAAAAATAAAATCTTCCAAACAACAGGAAGTATAATTTCTAATACAGCAGCTAAAGTATTTGAAAGAGATGAAAAGCCAGTGTTGGAATTATATCACATTCCAGACTTGGAAATATATTGTCACTCCTTCAGTTGTGATTGGGTCAATTCCAAGAATTCCTCGCCTTCCTAATATATTGTGTGTCGACCCATACCAACAGGAATACTGCAGCTCAAGGAAGCAGCTCACCACTACTTTCTCTCGAGCATTCCATCAATGAATGAATGAAGAAAAGAGAGAGGATAACAAGACCTAAGAGGAATAGCAGAAGGTCATGAAATGTTCCTGATGGGATCTCGTTCTACACTATAACTTTGTCCAAAGTGGAACATAGGCAGGCACGCTGACATAGAATGGAAATTGAAGAAAGAGATTCAAAAAAGAAAGAAAAACTAAAATTTGTTTTGCATCTTTCACATATTCAAAATAGCTGCAAATTAGTGGATCATTAGTGAAATGAATCATGGTTATTATGGAAAGAAACTCAATAACCAAATTGAAACCATTATTGAGATCAATGGGCAGTTGATTTGGGTGTTGATTATTGACAGATTACATTGGTGAGGATACCACAACAATTCCTCACTTTCCTCAGAAGGGCATTTGGCACCTTTCATATCATCTGGATAGGTCCTCGCAAACTCTGAGTGTCTTAGAAGAGACACTAAACTTTCTGAACATGTAGGTTCTCCCTTAACACTGCATTGAATTTAGATTATTTATTCCAGTTTTGGAATGGGACTCCTGAATCAGAGACTTCAGTATGTACAGGGAGTTAAGGTGTGTCGAGGGTCACAGGCGGCGTAGTTCTATCAGGGCTGTAGGTAACCCTGAAGTCTTGCTGAAACTCAGGAGAAGACTTCACTGGAAGTTTTCCTTCTGTTTTCTGACTAGCAGCCAGCCAAACTGGAGGGAAGATTAGTTGTCAGGCAGTAAAATAGGAGGTCCAAGCTGGTCAGAGGATCCTTGGTGATGGTCCCAAGTACAGGTCGTTCTGCTATAATGTGTACTTCATTAACGCGAATTCGCCGTAGTGCGATAAACCAATTGGGGACACTGTTACTAAAGCACAAACTTTTAAAACATGTGTTGCCTGTAATGCAACTACATCGTCAACACTTTAAGTGCTGTTTCTAAAAGCCCAATTTTTCTATAATGCAGGAGAGCACAAGAATGCAACCATCAAGTTATAGAAAACTACTGCAAATGAAAGAAAATGACTAGTGTTGGAAAAAGATGTTGATTACTGGTGCATGAGGGGCTATCTACAGTCTATGATGTGGGGAGAGAGAGGATGAGGGAGGGAAATCCAAAAGCTTCCGTGTAAGATTAGGATAGCATTGCTGCTCCTCCTGGTCTGGAAAAACACTTCGTTTGTGGAGTCAGTAGGTCCTGCTTACTTTCACTGCCATGTTTCCTCACCCCATCTGACAAAGTATTAGATTCAAGTCAAATATTCGATTGTACATGGGAGTCTGACTTCAAACATTGTGATCGAAATTATGTCTGTTCAAAACATTCTTTCTAACAACGCAAAATCATTCACCAAATAAACAGGAATGGGTGCTTTGAATATGTGTTCTTTATCATTCACTTTTCCCAACTCTCTCCCATCTGTTAAGTTAATATTAAATGCCGAGATTTTTCTAAACAGTCTTTAACTATAACAATATATAATTATTTAAGGGGCTGTGATCTGAACTTTCATTTTACTGTAAACTAAATAATATTTAATTAAATAGCCAAATTTTTAAATATTTTATTAACTTAGAGCATTTTGATGATGGCAGATAAGCTGTCTTCCCCTATTTAATTTGTGACATAAAATTTTAGAAGGTTTGGATTTTAATAGTTTCTGCACAACAAATTGCTCCATTATCAGTTAAGTGATTGCATTCCTTATGATTGGAATATTACACCCATAAATAAGCATGTTAATTAGAAAGGCCATTCAGATTATGAATGGATCATTTTGAAATCTGTTTTGGAAATTTTCATCAACTTAGTGACATTCCAGCAAATATTGGTGACAAATATATGTTTTGGCTTCATTTGGCATTTTCAGAATAGGTTAATTGATACGCAACATTCTCAAAGAAAAGCATTGAGATTAAAAATATCAAGTCTCCATTTCTCTTTTGCACGAGAAAGTTCCCATCTTTCAAAACAATTATGCCTAATTATTTATATACACATCAAAAACAGAACAAAAGGCAGCTCCTATTTAATCTGCCTGCCACAATATTTTCTCGTTATTGCATTTTGTGTGATTACCTTTAAATAACTGTACTGGTTTTTACTTAAAATAGAGCAGTGTATAAAATTGCCTTGACTTTGTTAACAGTGCACCAATAGTAGACTGTCAGTTCTGCATGAAAATTTTAAACAGGTCTGCAAGCATGAAACAAATTCACTTAATAACTGTCAGAAATCTTCTCTCAGCAGGACCATTTTTGACTTCTGCATAAACATTCAAGTTTTTTTTATGAATTTAATTTAGGAATATGAAAGATAAATGATTTTTTGGGAGGGGAGTAAGGGAATTATTGAATAAATTTAACCTTACCACAGAGATGTATTTTAATTTTAAAGACACTGTGGATCAAAATTCTAAATCAATGTCCTCCAGTGTGCGGGATGCCATTTCCGCAAGAAAGAGCGAAATGTTTCCAAAGATCCATCATTTACAAAGTCAATGATGGAAAATTCCTATGTGTTTCTACAGAGTGTCAAATAGCTTTTACATATAATCAGTAAAATATGGAGAAAATAGTAGGTTACTGACATTTCCTCGAGCTTTACATATCTAGTAACAGTATATTTTAAATCCATATGCCATCAGGAATCATTTGCTTCCAAATGTAAATATTAAGGATGTTAGTCCCTGACTGCTTACAGAGCAGTGTTTGTACTCAAATCAAACATGGCTGCTGTAGTTTGCTCCGTTTATGCACTTTCAACCAGATGTTGTCTTATGGAGGATCCATGCAGGATCTTTACATAATGTGTTTGTGCAGATGCCTAAATCAATGTTTACTGCAAGCATTGCCATACTCCATCTCCTGGCTGATAGTGTGTTTATTAATTTTTGCATTTTCCCTTTGATTAAAAATTCACTTCAGTGATAAAGATTTTAATTTAATAAATTCTATTCTTCTATTTCTAACCAAACTGTGACAGCTGAATGATTTGCCTCATCTAGATGGAGTGTTTACTTACATTTAAAATATCAAGATACTTTAGTCTATGCTTCCCCTTTGTGATCCACATTGTAACAATCACAATCGCCCTCATTAAGGGAACGCTACTTGGGAATGACTTCATTTAAGATTTTGACTGCAACTATGACACAATGTTTAAAGAACAAATTAATTTAGATGCTCATTCCTGTCATTATGAGTTGGTCTTAACTAAGGTTTCAGTTATTTTTGTATGAGACAACCAAAGATCTCTTCAATTAAAAATATGTTAATTAATTTTGCTGCGAGCAATATGAGGCCAAATCAACAAGGTTTCAATTCAATGATTAGGTCCATTCATTAACTGGCAAACCTTATGAAAATTTTAAATATATACACCAATAACAGTCACTCATGTCCATACACACACATACACAGACGTACTGTACAAAGTTAAAGGGGAATAGTGTCCAATGCCAGGGAAGATAAATTAATGTAATATTTAGAGATTTTTGGTTGTTTTAGAGGACTAAGGTTTTAACTTGAGTCCAAGTTGATTCGTTTTTTTTGGGTGCAGTCAGTCATAGCAAGTTTTCAGTTCTCAGGTACTTGATGATTTCTTTATTGTAACTGTGCGGGAGTGAGGTGTCAACTTTTCAACAGGTAGAAAATGGACACTGCCACTTTCTTTCAATTCTCTGCTAAGGTATTCTGGGAGCCTCTGTTGAGGTTCCAGTTTATATTTCTCAGATGTTCTTTGGGTGACTCTGTCTGTGAGGGCTATTGTGAAAATACTTTGTGTTTGTTCATGTCTTCCTGAGTTTGTCACAGATTTCAAGAGGTGAAAATCCAGCAGTTGGCCCACACTGGGGACAATCCTTTTTAACAAAGAGTTTTTGGTGCTCCAAGATGGTGGCAAGGTAGGCAGTGTTCAGTCTCCTGGGCCCATCCACTTCAGATCGGCTGCTTCCTCTCTTCTTTCCTTACCCTTTTTGTCTTCTCTCTTTTTTTCTTCATCTTCTTCCCTTCAGCAGCAGTGGAGAAGGTGACCTTGTGGAAGAGGGCAGCCGGAGTAGGACTCTTGGTGAGGCGGCAACAGCTACAGTAGAGCCAAGCAGTCCTGGTCGTGGTAGGCCAGGAGCAGGGACTCCAGGCATTGGTGAGGCAGCGGCGGTGTGGGATGCCCATAGAGGGGACTCCAGATGTTATCAAGATGGTTGCAGGAGCAAAGCCAGGGACTTCTGGTTCCAGATGCCGGAGCGGGGATTCCTGGTTATTGGTGAGGCGATGGTAGAAGCCTCCAGTTGTGGTAGGCCTGGAGCCAGGATCTGCTGTTTATCGGCATGAGGGGGCAGTGGCAGCGGGGCTGGGGGCTCCTGGTTGCAGGGTGAGTGTGGATCCAGCATGGGACTCAACATCAACAGCCTGTCAGCGAAGTGGGCCCAGTTACAGAGAGATGGTGCCTGAAGAGTGGTGACTCTGATGTTGATGGGTTTGGCACAGGCAGCAAAAGGTGGCAGCACAGCTATTATTGGTTGGCTGGTTCAGGACTCGTGGCGGAAGCAGCAGAGCGAAGTTGGACTCTCTTTCATCTATATCTTTTGTTTTTAAACTATTCAAATGGTGCTGATTGTGGTGTTAGTTGAAGCTTTTCTCTATATTTTACTGTGTTGTTCATTGTAGAGTACAAGTGACAATAAATCACCATTCATTCATCGTTTATCACCATTTATTGGTGGTCGATCATCAGAGTTCCCTTATTGCCCTTTGATATCGATGAGGTTGAGCTGGGGAGGGAGGAGGACAGAGAGGGAGTGGTGATCATTCAATCCTCCTCCTTGTATGATAAGTTTCAGATTTATGACTTTTCTCCAATGATATCTGTGATCTACAAATTTCAATCACCCAACAAACTAGAAAACCTGCCATGGAAACCAGAGTGAGGTGGATTGAGCTTGTTGTATCCATGTTGTACACTGGGCACCACACACATCATGTCCAGGAACACTGGCATCCAACATCATGTCCAGGCTCTAACGGCACAACTTCAATCCATTTATAAGATGCTCCACTGGCAATTATCACTGTAATCTTGCAGCAAGGACCAGCCTCCATCTCTGGGTTCCTCTCTTGCTATGATGGCATTTATTCATTCTGAGCCTACCTGAATGTTCACTGCACCCCTATCTCACAATGCCTTCGCGCTGTCTTGTCTCTTTTTCACATCAGTCTGAGATACTTGGCTATTTAGTGCATACACAAAGTCAGGAAGTTTGTCACAGTTGTCAGCAGGCCTCAGTCACATCTGGGTGGGAGCTAACATTTTGCTCTGAGGGTCCCAGCTTGGTAAGTCAAATAAGTCAGAGACATCAATATACTAGCACCTCCAGTTAGAAATATTGGTGATTCTGATTTGTTTCTGTGCTGACATAGCATTGTCCCTATATAGTATACAGTTCATTTAGATGCACACAGCTAGCAATCCATTGTTTATTTTTTAAATAATCAACCATTTCCTGCACTGTCTCTTGGGGAATCTAGGGGTCTGGATGTTTCTCTCCCAATTGTTTCTTCATGTCATCATTTGAAGATTGCCTGAATGAAAGATTTCACAGTAAATTTGTTAAACAGTTGAAACTATTGCGTTTAATGAACTCTGAAACAAAAATATAAAGTCTGCTTTGTTAAGAAATTGAGAAAAGCCATTTGCCTATGAATCTTACACCCCATACAGATTGTGTACTTGTGATCCTTGTCAATACTTATTCCTCAACCAAATTTAAAACAACTGATCTCATTACTTATTTAATTGCTGCTTGTGAGTCTTGCTGTGTGTGGGATAGAGTTTGTGTTTCGTCAGTTGCAATTTCAAATTTTCTTGGAGGTGCCTTGCTGGCTGTGAAAAGCTTCGGGATATCCTGATGGTATGAAAGGTGCTATATAAATTCAAATTCTTTCTTTGTTTATTTATGATTTTTATGGACCATATCTCCCATATTTAATGCAGTGAATAGCTGGCCTCAATAGAAATACAGAAGTGGTGTGAATTTGAGACTTTCTTTCACATTAGGTGCACAGCACTGATACATTCAAGGGGAAGTAAGGATAGAAAACTGGGGGGAAAGGAATAAGCGGACGTGCCAATAGAGTGAGATGAAATAGGTGGGAGGCAGCTATTACAGACCATAAAGACTAAGCCTGATCCTTTGTTGTACGTTATGTGAAACTTAAGTATTTCTATGTAACTGTTCTATAAATAGCCCAGATCCATTAAAGACTAATACTATGACTTAACCTCCAGATGTGACGCCGGAACTAGACAACTTTAGTGGTGTTTCTGAAAAAGTTCAAATGGATAAAGTGTGGTATCTTTGTTTCTGGCTGTAGTGAGTGACTCTTATCTTTACTTGAGCCAGAGCAGCAAAGAATGCTGCTTTCCTAACTTGGTGGTCTCGTGTGATTGTTTGACTGCTTAGATGTAGGAGTGATTGTAGATATCATCATATCTGGTGGTCCACTAATGGAAAACCTGACAAATTTCCTGACATTTAAGCATTAGGAGATCCCTCATTTCTTTTCCCTAACATGTTAAAAGAATGTCCACTCCAGCAAAGTGGGGATTGCCTCTGTAAACCTCGAGGGCATAGTGCTGAAGTGTCGAAGTATCTATTGTATTAACCACCTATTGTCTGTGATATTGTGTTGATTAACAATACTCTCTGGTGTGGAGAATAGTAAAAGAGCAACAAAGACATACCATGACAGAGTTATGAGGTTTCAAGAAGAGTTGCCAAGAAGCTCCGAATATATCTTCTGCTGAGCTGACCACACTCTCTTTCCACCTGCCATTGAATGGGTCAAGTGGAGTATGCCAGAAAGACTTTTCCACATGTTTTCTATTTTGAAGGCTTCTTTCTCCAAATCTAATTTCTTAAGAAAGGCCATCAAACGGAAATGCTGGTTTGGATTCTACCAGCCAATAGAGACAGGACAGGAGTTGGGAAGAGGGTAAAATGGCTGCAGAATGCTGGAGGAGTTGAGCCCAACATCTTTTCTCTGCCAGAGATAATGCATGTTGAGGGATGGGAGTGCTTTGGCTGTCTATTCAGCCAAAATTAACTTGATTTGAAAGGAATCCATGAATGAATAAAGAAAAATATCTAACTGATCAAAAAAAATGTGCTGCGCTGACACCAATATATTTCAGAGTTAGCCATCCAATTGTTGCAGTGTTGTGCAGTACCAACTTGCAAACAAAAGAGCAGTCTACAAGATTAATAAGTTGTGATAAGATATGATTAGAAATGTAGTGAGTAACAAGGAGATGTGGTCAGCCTCATGTCTGGAGAGCCATGATGTGGAGGTGCTGGTGTTGGATTATGGGGGATACTTTACCTAACTATCATCTGGTGTCATGTGACTTCTGCCTTCATGTCTGGAGAGATTTAGAATGCTTCATTGCTAAGTATGACGTATCCAACTCATACCATAAGGTGATTAAAAATGATAGGAGCAGGATTGGGCCAATTGACATTTTGAATCTGCTCTGCCATTCAATATGATCATGGCTGACCATTCAAAACAATTTCTTGTTCCTGCTTTCTCCTCATAACCTTTGATCCATTTCATCATACAAACTATATCTAACTCCTTCTTGAAAGCATTCAAAGCTTTGGCTTCGACTGCGCTTGGAGAAAGAGAACTCCATAGGCTTACCACTCTCTGGGTGAAAATATTTCTCCTCATCTCAGTGCTAAAAGGCCTACCCTACATCCTTACACTTCTGGTTGTAGACTCCCAGGTCATCAGGAACATCTTTAACTGCATAGGCTGCAATTGTCTTTTTGTAAGCTATCCCTTGAGAGGTTAGATATCAGACAGGAAATTGAGATTAAGTTCAAAATTGGGATTTGGGCCAAATTACAATCAAGTCTGCATTTTCTGCTCTTACCAAATGCAGTGTAAAACACCAACGACATGTTACGCAGTACAGGAAGGCTGTTGTCTTAGGAGCATGATCGATTAATGCTGGCCATCTGTTATAATCCTGTTCATTTTTCATGAATGTAAAAAGATCCCACCTGCCATTGAATGGGTCAAGAGGAGTATACCAGAAAGATATTACCACATGTTTTCTATTTTGAAGGTTTCTTTCTCCAAATCTATTTTCTTAAGAAAGGTCATCAAACTGAAATGCTGGTTTGGAATCTCCCAGTCTATAGAGACTGGCCAGGAAGTGGGAAGAGGATAAAGTGGCAGCAGAATGCTGGAGAGGTTGAGCTCAACATCTTTTCTGTGCCAGAGATAATGCAGGTTGAGGGATGGGAGTGCTGTGGCTGCCTATTGAGGGTCCAATCAAGAGCTACCTCCCTCA
Source organism: Chiloscyllium plagiosum (assembly GCF_004010195.1). Lineage (NCBI taxonomy): Eukaryota > Metazoa > Chordata > Chondrichthyes > Orectolobiformes > Hemiscylliidae > Chiloscyllium > Chiloscyllium plagiosum. The sequence continues at coordinate 21,837,523 of NC_057712.1, read as the reverse complement.
TCTGATTTACTGGCATTGTAAGGGTTACTGCCACACAAAGAGATTGTCAGGTTAATACTGGCATCATTCCGAGTGTGTTTTCAAGTGAGGGAGGAAATCCTCTCCTTTATTGTTGCACTATAGGCCGCAGAACCCCTAAGGGCAATGCTGCCTATGTAGCTACTATATTCATCTTAGATATCGTTCCGACAGCATTCCCCCTTCCCCGATCTCCAGAGTCTGATCCTTGTTTTCATCCTCACTTACTCTACCCACCCTCCCTCGTCTCTCAGGTTCCTCAGCATAGAGCTACATTTTCCTTCCTCCTGCATATCAAGTCTGTTCTTTGACTGAACAGAACTAAAATCCTTTACCCTAGAACAATCAATGTCAAATGTTTATGCGACTTCTCCAAAGCCCTCATGTTCTTTCAAACATCTGCTGCCTGGAATTGTTTTATAAATGCTCACCATAACTGCCCTGCTTTTATAATCTTTGCATGATTTGTTGAATCCCAGGATGCCTTTTAAAACAACTTTCTCACCCTGCCCTGTCACCTTAATTGGCTTATGCTTAAATTGCAGACTTCTCTGTTTCTGCATGCCCTTCAGAATTGTATCCATATCTTATATTGACTCTCCTTATTCCTCCTACCAAAAACTATGAATTCACACTTTTGCACTCGGCTGTTTCCTTTGCTCCAGCAAAATCGCTCAAAACCAAATTGGGGAAGGCATGTACATTACCTTCATTCTGCATTTGATTTTGTTATTGGCCTGCTTTGTGCCTTTACAGGAACAGCACACAAACCAATGCCAGACCTCTACAGAACTGGCAGGAAGCACTTCAGTTGACACCTTATAACCATTCCAAGAGTTGAAATTGTCGGTCCCAGCTACAGGAGTTTCTAGATTGAACATATGAATAACACAGTCAGCAATCCATCGTCCATGGTCTAATTGACATAGTAATGAATTGAACATTTACATGGGCATGAAATTTTTCCTCCTTCGTATTATCACATTAAATATTACCTGTTGGCAGAATGAAGCCCTCAGAAACCTTCATGATAGAATCAATGAGCATTAGAATGCTAGAGTAATACAAGTTATGTCAAAGAAAGAGAACATTCTTTATAATGTTTACCTGCTGTTCTCAGATCACTCAATTTTTAAATTTATTTACGTACTTAGAGTCATAGAGTCATAGAGATGTACAGCATGGAAACAGACCCTTTGGTTCAACTTGTCCATGCTGACCAGATACCCTAAATTAAGCTAAATTAAAGTAATCTAGTCCTATTTGCTGGCACTTGGCCCATATTCCCTCTAAACTCTTCCTATTCACACGCCCATCCAGATGCCTTTTAAATGCTGAAATTGTACTAGCCTCCACCACTTCCTCTAGCAGCTCATTCCATACACATACCACCCTCTGAGTGAAAAGGTTGCCCCCTAAGTCTCTTTTAAATCTTTCCCCTCTCATCCTAAGCCTATGTCCTCTAGTTCTGGACCCCCCCACCCCAGGGTCTTCTTTGTTTTTGGCTACTCTTTCAACCACTATAGTGTTGCCCTCTTAAATTCTTTTGCTAGAGTGCCAAGAATTCCTCAGTACATAAGTGCTAGATTGATACTGATCAATAGTTATAAACACAATTAGTTGACTAATAAATTTAGGAGAAAGTGAAGTTTGCTGCAGATGCCCTCTTGACCTGTCCCACCCGTCCATCTTCCTTCCTGCATATCTGCTCCACCCTCCCCACTGACCTATCACAACCGCGCCCCCACCAGAATCTATAGTCATAGAGATGTATAGCATGGAAACAGAGCTTTCAGTACAACTCGTCCATGCTGACCAGATGTCTGAAACTAATCTAGTCCCATTTGCCAGCACTTGACCCTCTGAACCCTTCCTATTCATATACCCATCCAGATGCCTTTTAAATGTTGTAATTGTACCAGCCTCCACCACTTCCTCTGGCAGTTCATTCCATGCACACACCAAACCTCTGTGTGAAAAGGTTGCCCCTTCAGTCCCTATAAAATTTTTCCCCTCTCATCCTAAACCTATGCCCTCTAGTTCTGGACTCACCCACCCCATCTTGTCTATGTACCCTTTCCATGCCCTTCTATCTATCGCCTTCCCAGCTACCTTCCTGCCAGCCCCGCCCCCCACCATCCTATTTCTCTTACAGCAATGAGATATGTTCAAAGTTGGTGGGCTCATCCTTTACATGTGCAAATCACTTCCTGATGATGGCATCAAAGAGTCATAGAGGTCTACAGCACAACAAAAAGTCCTTCAGCCCATTAACTCTCTGCCAGTCAAAAACAGCCACCTAACTATTCTAATCCCATTTTCTAGCACTTGACCATTGTCTTGTATGTTTTGGCATTGTAAATTGTATCTAAATACTTCTACTTAAGTGTTATGTGGTGATGCGAGGGTTTTGCCTCTACCACGCTTACAGATTATGAGTTCCAGATTCCCAACATCCTCTGAGTGAAACCATTATTCCTTGCATCCTGTTAACCTTTGCCTTACCTTAAATCTATAACCCAGATCATTGATCTGTCCACCAAGGTAAAAATTATTTCATTGCTATCCTGTCTATCCAGAGAGTTAACTGCAGTTTTAGTTCAGGTTCCATTTGAGGTAATAGTCAAATTAGGACATGCTATGCAAGATAATATTAATTAAAAGGCTACGGGTTTTCCTTCATTTGTGATGCCCCGAAAGGAAAGTCTTGTATTTATTTTGCATATTTTATGCCTCATAGAAATGCAAACTTGGCATAAATTTCTATGTGTAAAACAGGGTTTACACACAGTGCTTTATGATGTTTGCTGCAGACTTTATCTCTGGTTTGCAGCTTTTTATTTCAGTTTGTTTAGTCTTCTGAGAGTCCACACACAGGCTTAACTAATCAAACATGGTGAGCATCAATAATAAACAGACTAACATCATCATGTACAGAACAATTGAACACTACATCAAAAAGTGCCTTTAATAATTTAGTAATGTCCGATAAATGCTTTACGGCCAATTAAGTATTTATGAAATGCCGTTACTATTGTAATGAAGGAAGCAAGCAGCCAACTTGGACTCAGCAATTTCCCACAACAATGTGACAATAACCTGATTATCTATTTTTATACTATGATTGAGGGATGAATATTGGCCAGGATAAAATTTTACAATGATACCTTTATAATGAATAACAGAAAGCATCGCGGTTCAATGTCTCAGACAAAAGACAGTACTTCTGACAGTGTAGCACTCCATCAGCTCTGAAGTATCAGCCTTGATTTTGCATTCAATTCACTAGGGTGGGACTTCCAACTCAGAGGTGAGCATGCTACTAACTGATCCACTCATCTGAGAATTATAGTGGTAATTCAGATTGAACCTATACAATGTCATCTTGTTGCGTTGCATACTCAGGTTGATGTCTTTACTATTAAAGGCACTAGTATTGAAGGGGGCATGCAATGACCAGGTAGAGACTGAGATAGTCAGTAGGATATGGAACTACTGGAAAATGAAAAGTTGGAGTAGTAGTCATTGGCAACATGTTATATGTTCAGATCTAGTTTGAGAAGAAAGGGAGGTTGTCCTTCTCTTTTTCATGCATCTCCTCCTCAACTACTCAATGTGTGGCTGGTGGCAAAGCCTGTCCCATTGTGATGTGATATTGCAGACCACCATGAATCTTATGAACTACTCAGGTGAGTGCTGCAGTGTTCCTTCAGAATGGTCCTGGAGCAGAAAGGTTATGACTGAGGTTGGAGGAGTGCATGATTCCTTTCTTAGTCTCACCCCTTCCACTGGCTACAAAAAATTTAAAAAATAACCAGGAAGGTGATTATGGCTATGGCCAATTATATGGTCTCAGATTATTATTTGGCTTTGTATTAGAAAGAGTTCAGCCAGGTTTCTTTCAGCAACAAAGAATAACAAGTTTATTACAAACGGAACTTCCTCAAAAAACTTGAAGATCATTGATTTAAAACTAAGGTTAACACTGTGCAAAGACAGACAACTTGTATTCTAACATGAAAAATTTAAAATGATGTAAATGTGAATAACAGGAAAACTATGCAAACACTTTGCTAAACAGGTCAAACAGCAAATGTGATAATGGATTATCCCCTGGATATGCAAGTGATCTTTGACATATGTTACTGACCCTGTAGATCATTGACTTTTCTTAAAATTTCACAGGGATTCCTTGTTCACTTTTATTATTCTGGCCAAGGCTCCTTCATGAGCTGCTCTGTCACGGACTTCCTCAATGACTGCTCACATTCTGATAAATGTCATTCTTTTTCTTGGTCGATATTCTCCTGGACCCCTGAAACAGCATTCCAACACTCACGACAGGTACATCTCCAGCTGTTCGTGAACAAGTTTAACTCAGCCAGTTCTGCCTGGGCTTGAGTCTACAGCGCTAATCTGGCTCAGTTACACTAAGCAACCATAGTTAATGTTTTCCAAACCCATTCTCAATGGTGCTGAATGATGAATTATGCACTGTCCTCTTCTAAGTCCTAACTTTAACACTTAACTGCCTATTAATTCAAGTACTTCTTCTTGAGTTCCAATGGCACAGAGCTATCTAATTACTCTTGATTTTTCACTAAGCCCAACTATTTCGAACCAGTGTAGCTCCATTGCATTCTGAGTATAGCTTATCATTTCTTTCCTGTATGGAGCTTGCTTCTAACTTTGTATCTTCTTCTTAAAAGCCAACAGAACCATGCTTCACCGATTTTTGAAGTGTTCTAGGTGTTAAACATTGGGATATGGTGGTAGAAATCAAGGCACGCTATTCTTAGAATCATCACAAAGGTTAAGGATTTTACAATAGTGATGAAAATTCCTCATTTTATCTGTCTTTCAGATGTTATTTATTATTCATTCACAGGGTGAGGGCATCACTATCTAGGCCAGCATTTATTGCCCTTTGCTAAATGGCCAGAGGGCAGCTGAGAGTCAGTCACATTGCTGCAGTCACATGTGGGCCAGACCAGCAAGGGTGATAGTTTCCTGCCCTAGTGAACCAGATTAGGTTTTTCCCCTGACAGTCGACAATGGTCATCATTAGACTCTTAATTCCAGATTTCATTGAACCCAAAGATCACCATTAACCATGGTAGTATTTGAACCCAGGTCCGCAGAACATTATCTGGATCTGCAGGATTAACAGTCTAATGATAACACCTTTAGACCATCACCTCACTCTGTGAAGGTTAACAGAAAGTAGATGTCTATACTTAACAAGGCTTCCTATTTATTTGAAATAAATTGGAAATAGACTTGTTGGGCCAAATGGCCTGTTTCCATACTGTAGGGAATCTAATCTAAAATAGATTCTAACTGTGGGTAACCAATTATCAACCATCGATATTACTCCAATGGCTAACACTTCAATCCTTTCATAAAACTTCCCCTACTCGCACATACAGACATAAAAGAAAATTATGTGGGAGGAGGGAAAGACTGGGAAGCCAATTCAATGTTTCTTTATCCTTTAGGTTTTCTGAGATGATAACTTTGGCTGGCAAGTCTTGTTGCTCAATGATTTTCATTCTCAAGATACTTTCACTTGATTGCAAGAAGCACAGAAGAGCCAGTTTGAATTTGTAAAATCTCTGAACTATTGGTTAAAAGCAACTGAGGAGGGGAAATAAACTGGCTTTGGTATTGCAGAGAAAAATCCAGCACTTTTCCTTTCCAGGTTCAAACCAAACTTTCACACCCATCAACTGTTCAGCTACCTGAAAGTCAATCACACAGTTGTTGGCAGGCAAAAGTTCTTTACCATTGACTCCAAGTTACCATTCCTCAGGCCGATCAGTTACTTGTCAGTTGAATCTCATTCCCTGATTCCAGCTCATCTGCCACAAAATGATCCCCTCCCCCCAATACTTGACCATCCAGTGATATAAACAACATTTACAATGAATATTGTTTACCTATTTTACAAATTGCAATAATCCTTTCCACAATCCATGCTTTTTTTGAATAGTTTTTCTCCAAGGATGCTGGGTAATCCAAGATGGAGGACGGGAAAATTTTCTGGCTGTAACACCTGCTCCTTTTTTGAGGTATTTTAGGTGATTTCCTCGAATTCCAGGAGCAGCAATTACTGTTTAATATGCTGTTGCATTGTATTGGAACTCTGGAAAAAAAAGTCAAAACAGCAGCAGTTTTAAAAGGGAGAAGTACAGACAAGGGAAGCACATGGTAAGGACAGTGCAGGAGAGAGAAAGAGAGAGAGAGAACCTGCACAGTTACTGCCTTTGCTGTTTTGAATTCATGTATCGCTGGACATTGGAGTGCGTCTGGGAAAATTAAAAATTGTTTTAAAAAAAATGTTTAAATAACAAACAGTGAAATTCGCAACTAATCTTGGAGGAACTTGTTTGGGCAAAGTTCACAGCACAGAATCAAATAAGTTAGTCGTTGTTTTAAGTGTGTCCAACAGAAAGGCTGCAGTAGTCAGTAGATTGGGTTCTTTCTTGATTACATGTTTTTGGAGATCTGTCTCTTATTAAACTAAAAATATAAGCCATAACTATTCATTTCACCTGGGGCAGTGTTTTGTGGAGGAATAAGACGGTCTTATTTTCTGGGTCTGTAGATTGTGAAGGAGCAAAAATGGCCTTTGCAGTGAAATGTACTTCTTGTCAGATGTGGAAGTTTAAAGAGAGTTTAATGGTTACTGCGGATTATGTCTGCCATAAATGCTGTTGGATGTGAATCTTATCAGGTCGGTTGGAGAGACAATTAGAAGCGATGAGGAATTTGCAACAGCAACAGTATGTGATGGATGGCAGTTATAGGAAGGGGAAAGTCTCAGATACAGTCACATAGATGGGTTAGCTTCAGGAAAGGTAAAAGAGGTAGGCACCTAGGGCAGGAGTCTTTTGTGGATATACCCATTTCAAACAGGTATGCTGTTTTGGAAAATATAGGGGGTGATGGATTCTCAGGGGAACAGCCAAGTTTCTGGTATTGAGACTGGCTCTAATGTAATGAGGGGTATGTCAGTATCCAAGTGATCAATTGTGTTAGGGGACTCACTAGTCCGAGGTACAGACAGACATTTCTGTGGCCAGCAGAGAAAAAGCAGAATGGTGTGTTGTTTCCCTGGTGCCAGGATTAAGGATGTCTCAGAGAGGGTGCAGAATGTTCTCACGGGGGAGAGGGGCCAGCAGGAGGTCATTGTCCACACTGGAACCAACGACACTGGAAGGAAAAAGGTTGAGACTCTGAAGGGAGATTACAGGAAGTTAGGCAGAAATTTGAAAAGGAGGTCCTCAAGAGTAGTAATATCTGATTACTCCCAGTACTACGAGCTAGTGAGGGCAGGAATAGGAGGATAGAGCAGATGAATGCATGGCTAAGGAGCTGATGCATGGGAGAAGGATTCACATTTTTGGATCAGTGGAATCACTTTTGGGGTAGAAGTGATCTGTACAAGAAGGACGGATTGCACCTAAATTGGAAGGGGACTAATATACTGGCAAGGAAATTTGCTAGAACTGTTTGGGAGGATTTAAACAAGTAAGGTGGGAGGGTGGGACTCAGGGAGATAGTGAGGAAAGAGATTAATCTGAGACGGGTACAGCTGAGAACAGAAGTGAGTAAAATAGTCAGGGCAGGCAGGGACAAGGTACGACGAATAAATTAAACTGCATTTATTTCAATGCAAGAGGCCTCACAGGGAAGGCAGATGAACTCAGGGCATGGTACTGGGAGATCACAGCAATTACGGAAACATGGCTCAAGGATGGGCAGGACTGGCAGCTTAATGTTCCCGGATACAAATGCTACAGGAAGGATAGAAAGGGAGGCAAGAGACGAGGGGGAGTTGCCCAGGGAGATAGTGAGGAAAGAGATCAATCTGAGACTGGTACAGTTGAGAACAGAAGTAAGTCAAACAGTCAGGGCAAGCAGGGACAAGGTAGGACTAACAAAATAAACTGTATTTATTTCAATGCAAGGGGCCTAATAGGGAAGGCAGATGAACTCAAGGAATGGTTAGGAACATGGGACTGGGATATCATAGCAATTACAGAAACATGGCTCAGGGATGGGCAGGACTGGCAGTTTAATATTCCAGGATACAAATGCTACAGGAAGGATAGAAAGAGAGGCAAGAGAGGAGGGAGAGTGGCATTTGTGATAAGGGATAGCATTATAGATGTGCTGAGGGAGGATATTCCCGGAAATACATCCAGGGAAGTTATTTGGATGGAACTGAGAAATAAGAAAGGGATGATCACCTTATTGCAATTGTATTATAGACCCCCTAATAGTCAGAGGGAAATTGAGAAACAAACTTGTAAGGAGGTCTCAGCTATCTGTAAGAATAATAGTGTGGTTATGGTAGGGGAATTTAACTTTCCAAACATAGACTGGGATTACCGCAGTGTTAAAGGTTTTTACTTGGAGTGGAATTTGTTAAATGTGTACAAGACAATTTCCTGATTCAGTATGTGGATGGACCTACTGGAGAAGGTGCAAAACTTGACCTACTCTTGGGAAATAAGGGACTGAGGTGTCAGTGGGGGAGCACTTTGGGGCCAGCGACCATAATTCTATTAGATTTAAAATAATGATGGAAAAGGATAGACTGATCGGGGCAGATGTTCGCAGGTAAAGGGACGGCTGG
>NC_057712.1:21818583-21828361 GCF_004010195.1 Chiloscyllium plagiosum | reverse complement strand
ATTTGGTATGCTTTCCTTTATCGGTCAGAGTATAGAGTACAGGAGTCGGGAGGTCATGTTGCGGCTGTACAGGACATTGGTTAGGCCATTTTTGGAATATCGCATGCAAATCTGGTCTCCTTCGTATCGGAAAGATGTTGTGAAACTTGAAAGGGTTCAGAAAAGGCTTACAATGATGTTGCTAGGGTTGGAGGATTTGAGCTATAGGGAGAAGCTGAACAGGCTGGGGCAGTTTTCCCTGGAACGTCGGAGGCTGAGGGATGACCTTATAGAGGTTTACAAAATTATGAGGGGCATGGAAAAGGTAAATAGAAAAAGTATTTTCCCTGGGGTCGGGGAGTCCAGAACTAGAGGGCATAGGTTTAGGGTGAGAAGGGAAAGCTATAAAAGAGACCTAAGGGGCAACTTTTTCACACAGAGGGTGATACGGGTATGGAATGAGCTGCCAGAAGAAGTGGTGGAGCCTGGTACAATTGCAACATTTAGAGGCATTTGGATGGGTATATGCATAGGAAGGGTTTGGAGGGATATGGGCTGGGTGCTGGCAGGTGGGACTAGATTGGGTTGGGATATCTGGTCGGCATGGACAGGTTGGACTGAAGGGTCTGTTTCCATGCTGTACATCTCTATGACTCTAATTCAGTCTGCAATTAATATTATAGAAAAATAAATACAATCTTTACATGAGTTATATACAGAAAACCTTACAAAAAACAATGTGCCTATTCTTTGGCAGTATTGAAAAAAACTAATATTTTGGAAGAGTTAAGTGTAAATTCCCCTGCGACTCTGTTACCTGAATGTTAGAATGGTTACCAAGTACTGTATCCCATAACCCAAAATTCTCACACACATATCATAAAACCAATGAGTTTTTAAAATCCACTTTCTTGTGGTCGCACGGTTTGCAGTGTATACCTTTCAGTGTATGTATGTGTGCTTGTTGTGAACTGGTGTCATCAGCCCTGTGTTCAATAGCAAACACATGTCACACAATGGCTGCCCCTTTGTTTGTCATGGTAGCTCAAGTGCAGTTTGCTCAGCAGGTGGCCGCAGAATGAAGACGTGACTGTTGTCAAGACACTGAGCATTCACCTTTATACCTTCTGCTCCTGAAAACACGCCAGTCGGTCAAAGTCAGAAATCACATGATACCAGGTTATAGTCCAACAAGTTTATTCAAAATCACAAGCTTTCGGGGCACTGCAACTATGTCAGGTGAAGTGGAGGGAGGCACACAGGCACAGAATATGTATATGGAGAAGTAATGGTAAGATAATTCCAAGTGATTCAGAGTGTCAACAGATAAGTACAAATATCTGAGTGAGTAGAGTGTCCACAGGCTGAATAACAAATCTTTGCAGGTGACCAAAATTATCAAATGGTGTGAGTGAAGTGTCAACAGCTGAATAACAAGTGAAGGAATGAACTTTGAACTAATTAATTAAGGCAGAGAGATAATTACAAAGAATCAACAATAAAATGGTGCTCGAGACAAACTAAATGGCTGGAATAATCTGAGTAGGTTTCGGAGTTGCGTGACAAGGGTCTAATCAAAATAACAAATAATGAAAAACTGGACAGACTAATTAAGGTAGAGATATTAACAAGTAATCAAGGTGATGGTGTGAAAGCAGGACAGTAGGGAAGTTTTTACAGATACAGAACAGTGTGGTGGGGTTACATGTAGCACAACATGAACCCAAGATCACAATTAAGGTCGTTGTCATGGGTACAGAACTTAGCTACCAGTTTCTGCTCAGTGATTCTGTGTTGTCATGTACCTTGAAGGTTGCCTTGGAGGATGGTTACCCAAAGATTGAAGGCTGAATGTCCTTGATCACTGAAGTGTTCCCTGACTGAGTGGGAATGCCCCCGTCTGGTGATTGTTGCGTGGTGTCCATTCATCTGTTGCCATAGCGTCTGCACAATCTTGCTGATATACCATGCCTCAGGGCATCCTTGCCAGCACCATATGAGATAGACAACATTGGCCGAATCACATGATTACCTGTCACGCACATGTACCCAAGTATGATTGTAGTATCCATGTCGATGATCTGACATGTCTTGCAGAGGTTGCTGTGGCAGGGTTGTGTGGTGTCATGGTCGCTGTTTTCCTTAAGGCTAGATAGTTTGCTGTGAATGATAATCTGTTTGAGGTTAGGTGGCTGTTGGAAGGTGAGCACTGGAGGTGTGGGGATGATCTTAGCAAGATGTTCTTTATCACCAATGACGTGCTGAAGGCTATGAAGGACATGGTTTAGTTTCTCCACTCCGGGGAAGGACTGGATGACAACAGGTACTCTATCGATCGTGTCCCATATCTGTCTTCAAACATTGATAAGGAGTAACAATAAGATGCCTATGATTTGTACTGAGTCTACCATGAAATCATCTGGTGTTTTACCTTTCCTGATGTCTCAATGGTCTGTGTTCTGTGTCTTCAGGAAATTTTGAAATTGTGCTACTTACTTAGGTCGTTAACATATAGCAGGAAGGGCAAAGGTCCCAATACTAATCCTAGGGAACTACATTAGAAACCTTCCAGTCTGAAAGCAACCATTCACTATTACTTTCCATTTCCTGCAACTTAGACAATTTCAAATCTATGCTACTGTTCTACCATTTACTCCATGAACAAAATTTTGTCAAGTCTATTGTGTGGCACTCGATTAAATGCATCCAGAAGTCCAGGTACACCGTATCAGCATAATTCTCCCTATTAACCCTCTCTATTATATAATTGAAAATTTCCAGTTAGTTAGTTTTCCTTAAAACAGTGTTGGCTTTCTCTAGTTAACCGAAATTACCTGAGTGACTAGCAATTTATGTTCCAAATTACTGTTTCGGAAAGATTCCCCACCACCAAAGTTATTCAGTTGCTGGGCTTACCTATGCATCCATTTTTTTGAACAAGACAGTAATATTTATTCCTGCACTGACCCGCATCTAAGGAAGAATAGAAAATTCCACTGCAAATTCCACTTTTACTTCTCTCAGTATTATTGCATGCATTTCATCCAATCCTGAGACCTCATCAACTTGAACTACACATAACCTACTCAATTACACTACTCCTTAAGAATGTTAAACCTGCAAAATGTGTGAATTGCCTCCTTTTTTACCAAGACATGTGCAGAACCTTCTTCCTTGTTAAAGACAAATGTAATGTACTAATTTTATACTTCAGGAGAAAGTGAGGACTGCAGATGCTGGAGATCAGAGCTGAAAAATGTGTTGCTGGAAAAGCGCAGCAGGTCAGGCAGCATCAAAGGAGCAGGAGAATCGACGTTTTGGGAATTCCCAAAACGTCGATTCTCCTGCTCCTTTGATGCTGCCTGACCTGCTGCGCTTTTCCAGCAACACATTTTTCAGCGCTAATTTTATACTTCAGCCATGATCTTCATGTGAAAATCAATTTTTGGTCCTTAATCATCCCTGCTCCCCCTTTTCCTAACCGTTTCCCATCTATATGCCTGTCGTATTATTAGTTTACCTCTCTCCATTGGATTTAATGTTCCAATTTAAAATGAATCTGATGATTTCAAATCAAATCCGAATAACAGAAGCCACAGCTTCTGTAATTTATCTGTAATTTAACACTAATTGCACCAAATTAGCATTAATTGTTGGAAAACACACAAAATGGTTGGTTTGGGTAATGAATTATTGCACTCATAAAATAAGTGCTGTTCTGTGGCTTGGATTCTATCTCAGGCTGAGGGAGTGTCGAGGAAGATTTCATCTCCATTTAAACTCCACAAAATTTCTTACAGGAGTGCTTGATGTTGACAGTAGGTGCAAATGCAAAAAAAAATTCCGTTCATTAACAATAACACCCCTCATAAAAACATTAAATAAAAATAAATTTAGAACCGATTTCAAAATACTTTCATGAGCTTCATATTCCAAATCAAATATTCATTCATTGACTGCGTAACAAACATAACATTTGGCTCAGGAAATATTTATGCACGGTGGGCTATGAATGGAATTGAGTGTTCCTCAAATCTGAGCAAGTGACTATTAGGAAGCAATGTTAGAGTTCTAAAATGGTTCGGTCTATATGTAAGCTCTGAAATATTTTATGAAGAATTTGTATCTTATAATGTGTTATTACAATGTATTTTCATCTGTGTTCAACAGTTAATATTTGGGCCAGGTTGTTCATTCAAACATTGATGGTGATAAAGCTCTGTAAATAAGTTTGACTAAAATAGTTCCAACTCTATGATTTTGCAGAATCCTGTATGATCTAAACTGGATTGTGTGTAATGACACATCCTCCTTATGTGTGTTTTCCAATTTTTTGTAGGAGACTCAGACGCATTGTGGGATGATGCTAGATAAGATTTATTTAGGAGCCTCTGTTTCACAGACAATATGTGTATAGCGTAAGAATCAAAACGAATCATAATTCATAAATATCGGGCTGGGTATTTATCTTTCAGCTGTGTAGTGGGAATTGGAAAATTTCCCAGCTCAGCCTGTCTACCTCAGGGGAAACTGCCTGCTAAAACAGGATATTTGTTCTCAGGGTGGGGTTGGGTGCTAACAGGAGTCAAGCCCACAGATCCTGGAAAGCGTATAGATTAGACCAGAGGGGCTGCTGAGAGCTAAGGATTGAAACAACTCTTTAAAAGGCCCAACTGTGTACTCTCAGACTCCATCCCAGATGTAATACTGACTCATGGTACAATTTTCCAATGGAGCCATTCCAGAATGATCCCATTAAGTTGTTGGAAGTATGAGCTGATAACATCTTAGTGGGGGGAATAGAACCTTTGGGACCTGAGTGAATGAAGGAACCAAGAGGTTATATCCTGAATCAATCACTTAAAAATTATGAAATACATAGAGGAACACTGAAAACCAAGAATCTTAATTTGATGTTAAATCAAGTAGAGAAAGAGAGAAAGAAAAATTAGATAAGGAAAGGACTATAAAAGACAGTAAGAAAATTAAAATTTGACAATTTTAAAATCTCCTCCAACAATTCACAACCTGAAGGAATGATATCTTATGTTAATAATATAAAATTATGAGGGGCATGGATAGGATGGGGTGAAGGAGTCCAAAACTACAGGGCATAGGTTCAAGATGAGAGGAGAAAGATTTAAAAAGGACCCAAAGGGTAACATTTTCATGCAGAGGGTGGTGCATGGATGGAATGAGCTGCCATAGGAAGTGGTGGAGGCTGGTACAATTACAAATTTTAAAAGGCATCTGGATAAGTGTATAAATATAAAGGGTTTAGAAGGCTAAAGGTCAAATGCTGGCAAAGGGGACTAGGATATCTGGTTGGCATGGAGGAGTTTGACTGAAGGGTCTATTTCTGTACTGTACATCCCTACGACTCTATAATAGTCACCTTTTAGAGTCAGAGGTACTGATTAACTGGCATTAATGCTTCTTGAGTACTTTTACTCAAAATGAAAAGCCTCAAATATCTGTGGGTTTACTTCCAATTTACTGAACAAGTGCAGCAAATTCAAACTGTTCACTACATTTCAATGGTAACCAAGGCAGCAAGATGCCACTTATAGGAAGTTAATAGTGAAGAGCCATAACTTGGACAGCAATAGTTGTGTCTTTGTATTTAACATAAATTACTACACCAGTTATGCCTAAATGATGATTGTCAATATCATTACTTATTTTAACAACAAAATCTGTCCAAATGTGGCTTTTTCAACACTTAGTCCTCCTCCATTTATTGCAAAATTGATCAAGATACTCAGCTGCCATTTCAATTCTTAAAGCATTTTAACACGAGTGTATGGAATGTGAATAATGTCGGAGGAGCTATTCACTGACCTTCTCTCCTTTTGGAGCAGTCCTGGGACAGTCATCAGTTCTTAAATAGAATAGAAATTTCTTCTTCATAAATTTGCTTGCCAAGGGAATTAAGGAATTGAGGAATATGGTAGGAAAGTGAAGTTGATGTATAAGATCAACCATGATCTTATTGAATGGCAGAGCAAGCTCGAGGGGCCTTTTGACCTTCTCTTATCTTTTAAGTTCTCATTCAAAGTCAGCTGCTAGATGGGAAACTATTTGCAATGGCTAAATATCAGCAACATCACAGAGACAAAATATTCTCACATTTATGTATGGTAATACACACTTGGGAGAGAATTGCAAATTGATAATTAAATCAACACATGTTGACCACATTATTCCCAAGATTGAGGCTTTGGTGATTTTGTTCACCTTTCACTTCCCTGCATGGCATTACTTATGTAATAACATTCATACAATTCTATGTTAAAAGAGAAAATTTAAATCATTACACTGTTACCCTACAGTGTTCTGAAGAGGCTTCTAGATTTGCAGACAGTTTGAAATAGTTTACTTTGAAGTAGAATTGAATGAGCAGAACCATGTGACTTTCTGCAGTAGATAATTACAAGAATTGTTATCTATTTCTGCAAATTCTGCTTGCTCTTTGGCCTCAGTGGCTATTCCTCATTGCTGGAATCTATTTATTGGATTTAATGCCACATTCAGATCAACTATTCAGAATTGCTTATTCTTGTTCCTATTGTGTATGTTCCTGAATACCGAGTGTAAATTATTTGCCTGTGGCTGACCTCATGGACATCACCTAAGATTTCTAGCCAAAGTCACTGGATAATAATCATAAGCAGGAGCCCAACTTGCATTTTCTCCTACCCAGTTCAGGACAAAGCTGTGATGGAAAAAAAATTCCAGTCTGTTATGTTTCCTCAGACGCTTGAGTAAAAGTTTCAAACACTTAATTCCAATACAAATCTATTGTGTCTCCATCTATATCTTTGACCAGCGGTAACTTTTTGAATCTGAGAGACACACATTTAAATTTGATTTGTCCCCAACATTTTTAAAAGAGATTTCTTCACTGTCTGTTAAAGGAAAAGCTGGGAAATACTGTAGATAATTGATGGCAGACTACAACGTAATAGTTAATCTTCAAAACACTAGGTCCATAAAACTTGTGCCCAGTAACACGTGATGCTGGAGGCTCATTGGGATTTGAAAATATCCAAACATTTCAACACTCTAATTTACAAATTGTAAAAGCATCACATCAGAAGTTATGAAACTGAAGGGATAGAATTTGCCATGTTACTTATTGACTTTGAGGAGCTCTATGACCCAAAAACTGACAGATTGCTGGAGAAGAGGAAATGAAGCCTACCTGTTGGGGCACATTATTGAGCCATGCAATGAATCAAATGAGACTTCATAATAAGGCAAAAATGCTTTTCTCTTTCATCCCTGGGTAAACTACAAATGTCTAAGATATACTGTGGATAATGGCAGTCTATAGGCTGTAAAGATTAAGGGACTGACTAACAGGGGTGGAGTGAGCCACTGAATTCATATAAATTCTCATGAGCAAATTCCCCAAAATGCAACATTGTTGAGTGGGGATGGACCTTGATATTTTTAAAATGAGTTTTTGAAAACTGAGAAGGGGAGAGTATTTCTTTAAAGGCAGCACAGAAGCTGTTTAATCCCTTGGACTGACCGGTATAATAGCACTGTGTTGCACAATGAACCCTTTCAAAGTCTATGTTCTTAATTGTGTGCTATGGGCAAAATATTGGATCACATTAGGAAGGTTAGGCATTCAGCAGTATTTGTTGATTATAAAACATTTCAAGGTTAGCATTGAGCTACTTTCTCCCACACGTATTAAGTAGCACAGGTATGTATCGCACCATTGCAGATTGGAGAGTACAGTTCTATCTCTATTGCGGAATATTAAAATATGCAATGGTGAACCGATTCCCCCAAATAAAAAAATACTTATTAGATTGGACAGGTTTATGAATAATGATCAGAAATAATAATTTAACTAAGGGGAACAAATTAAAGTTGCTTTGATAAAACCATTCCTGATAACTTTAGATGTGAACCTTTTTTGACATTTCATAACAAAACTTATGAACTATTTATGAAGCGATAGAATACATGTCATGCATTTGTAAACTTAATTTATAGCAAGATAAAACCTTTTGAATAATATATTAATAGTATTTTAAACTACACCCTCAGATGTTGCTCTATAGGTTTAGACTCATACTTTGCTAAATAGTAGCTCTGAGTACATTTCCTGCAAACACAAGCTCTAAGAGAATGATTGTTGATGGGACGGTAACTGATCTAAGGCAATCCTAATATTTGTCCTAAACTTGTTACACTCAGGCTATAGTGCTAGCTTCTATATTATTTTATGACCAACAGCAACAGTACTTTACTCACTGAAGTCTGAATATGGGTTACTTTTTAATGTTGTGAGAGGGTAAAAGTGTTAGGTTATGCATAAGAATGAATTGCAATTCAATAGTTCTATGATTTTAGGTAGTATTTCAATTATTTAGAAAGGAAATGCCTTCACTTTATTTGCGGACAATACAGAAGTTGAAAATGCATTAGACATGAATCTTCGAGGACCCTGATGGCAAAGGCATGTAAAAGTGCCTGATTGCAGCTCCCTGATTTTATTTAATTAAGATTCAAAGCCAAAAACCTAAATTGGGGTTAGTGCCTGGCTGCCATCTTCAACACGACTGTTCAATTCTTGATTTTTAGCAAAAACCAAATTCTCAGTCAGCCGGTCGCATCTTTTAAAATCTGCTTTATCATCAGAACAAGCATCTCGAGCATTTAAAAACCTTTGTCCGATAATGGAAAGTCAGTTGAGATCAGAAATGGAATTTCCTGTCTTGCACTCAAGCTTATTTTTTCAATAAAATTCTCAGCAGGAGAACTTTACCCTCTCAGGATTATTCATTGCTTCAGGATAGGAGAGACGAGAGAAAAATAAAGGAATATTCAGCAATTGTGGGAAGTTTGAGAAATCCATGCTTTCAAAGTGTAAATATCCTATTGTGAATTTTCTAACGTTGTATCCTCATTTTGTAGCGATTGTTACTTCATGTTGATGTGTATGCTGGAATAAAATCTTATATTTCTGAAATAGTAACTGAAATTTTCAGAAGATTTGGTAACATTGCACAAGATGATGTCAAAAGCTGTTTCCTGTTCTCTGGGGCAAATATCAGGAATTGGGCAGGGTTGTTCCAGGACTGACAATGATTCAAAAGAAGTGCACAATAGGCTTTTAAAGGTGCCGCCGTCATGAGAGATCTCTGCCCATTCCAGGATGTCCTAGCCATAGCAAGGTCTTCCGGGAATGGTGTGTGGTAGGATGGAGCTAGAATTATGAATGACAGGCATCATAGAGGTGGAAGAATTAGTTAATGAGGCAAGGTACAGCATGAAATTTTTAGATTAGATTAGATTAGATTCCCTACAGTGTGGAAACAGGCCCTTCGGCCCAACCAGTCCACACTGACCCTCCGAAGAGTAACCCACCCAGACCCATTTCCCTCTGACTAATGCACCTAATACTACGGACAATTTAGCATGGCCAATTCACCTGACCTGCACATGTTGGGACTGTGGGAGGAAACCCACACAAACACGGGGAGAATGTGCAAACTTTGTGAGAAGATTTGTAGCTCGGGTGCTCGTTGTTGTAGTTCTGTTCGCCGAACTGGGAATTTGTGTTGCAGACGTTTCGGCCCCTGTCTAGGTGACATCCTCAGTGCTTGGGAGCCTCCTGTGAAGCGCTTCTGTGATGTTTCCTCTGGCATTTATAGTGGTTTGAATCTGCCGCTTCCGGTTGTCAGTTCCAGCTGTCCGCTGCAGCGGCCAGTATATTGGGTCCAGGTCGATGTGCTTATTGATTGAATCTGTGGATGAATGCCATGCCTCTAGGAAT
>NC_057712.1:21754253-21818431 GCF_004010195.1 Chiloscyllium plagiosum | reverse complement strand
GACAAAGCAGACTACATCCAAAAAGCACAACAACTACTTGCAGATACCAACACCTACCAAAAGAGGGAGTTTGGCCCCACCCCACAGTTCACCAATAGGATAAACAACACACTGAGGAACCTATAAAAAAATGGATAGATAACCAGGTTTGACCTACAAAGAATGAAACCTGAAAGCAACAACACCCCCAGATTCTATGGGCTACCTAAAGTGCACAAACCAAACATCCCACTCAGACCCATAGTATTACTACCAGGGACACAATCACACAAACTGGCTAAAGAACTACAGCAGAAACTGAAACACCTGATCAGCGGATCCAGACACTCTATACAATCAACACAGGAATTCTTGGACATCATCAGAAATATACACATAGACAAAGAAGAAACCATGGTCTCATTCGATGTAACGGCACTGTTCACCTTATCGACAAAACCCTAGCCAGAGAAACAATAGCCAACCTGCTGGACATACAGAACAGACAACAGGACATTGAACCTTTCAACAAAGACAGCATACTCAAATTACTGGACCTGTGCCTCACAACACACTTCACATTCAACAACCAAATATATGAACAAATCAACGGCACACTCATGGGCCCACCCATCTCTGGACTCATAGCAGAAGCGGTAATGCAAAGATTAGAGCAAACAGTCTTATCGCAAATTCAACCCAAACTCTGGGTCAGATATGTGGATGACACCTTTGTAATCATTAAAAACACAGAAATAGAGAACACACACCGGATCATCAACGCCACACTCACAGGAATCCGATTCACTAGAGAGGAAGAAAAGGACAACCAACTCCCATTCCTAGACGTGATGGTACAGAGAACACCTAACGGAGAATTCACCACAAAGGTATACAGGAAAGCCACACACACAGACCAAGTCCTGAACTACAAAAGCAACCACACACAAAAGAAGTTGCATCAAGACACTATTCAAAAGGGCCACAACACACTGCAGTACACCAGAACTGCAAAAAGAGGAAGAAGAACACCTATACAATGTATTCGCCAAAAACGGATACCCAAGCAATTTCAGCAACAGATGCCTAAGGGAAAAACAACAGAACGAGGACATGCCGCAACCCAAAGGACTAGCCACACTACCATACATCAAGGGCATTTCCGAATTGACAGCCAGACTACTGCGACCACAAGGACTCATAACAGCACACAAACCAACAGCCACTCTCAGACAACAACTCACCAGGACAAAGGACCCGATACCCAGCATGAGCAAAACCAATGTGGTGTACAAAATCCCATGCAAGGACTGCACAAAACACTACATAGGACAAACAGGAAGACAGCTAATGATCCACATCCATGAACACCAACTAGCCACGAAACGACATGACCAGCTATCCTTAGTAGCCACACACTCAGATGACAAGCAACATGAGTTTGACTGGGACAACACTACTATTATAGGACAAGCCAAACAGAGAACAGCCAGGGAATTCCTAGAGGCATGGCATTCATCCACAGATTCAATCAATAAGCACATCAACCTGGACCCAATATACCGGCCACTGCAGCGGACAGCTGGAACTGACAACCGGAAGCGGCAGGTACAAATCACTATAAATGCCGGAGGGAACATCACAGAAGGCTCCCAAGCACTGAGGATGTCACCTAGACAGGGGATGAAACATCTGCAACACAAATTCCCAGCTCGGCAAACAGAACCACAACAATGTGCAAACTCCACACAGTCACCTGAGGCTAGAATTGAACCTGGGACCCTGGTGCTATGAGGCTGTAGTGTTAACCACTGAGCCACCGTGCCACCCAAATTTCACAAGATCTCGCAAATAGAAATCCTGATGAAACTTGATGAAACTGATACTTAGCCAAAAAAAAAGGATTCAGACCAATTTGTCCACAGGTGATTTGGAATTATGAACTATCATCATGATAATACATTAAGGGATACTTCATGGTGGATAATTGGTCTCTGCTCATTATGCACCTCTAAGAACAAATTGTATAAAATTGTAAAACTTCCACACTATTTGGGACAAGGTCCACTTATAGGAGTGGAATTAGACACTTAGGAGTGAAGGGGGCTCCAACAGAACAAAAATGTTATATTTAATCAAATAGAGTACATACTGTAGCAAACTGTAATTCTGATGGAGCTGAAGCCAAAAAAGATATCTAGACCAATGTTCAGGCCTATAGTTTGCAGTGTACCCGTGGGAATGGCTGTACATTGAATGCATACATGTAAAGGAAAGGAGTGTATTCATTTTAAAGAAAGAAATTGGGCAGCATGGTGGCTCAGTGGTTTGCCTCACAGAGCCAGGGACCGGGTTCAATTCCAGTCTCAGGTGACTGTGTGGAGTTTGCACATTCTCCCTGTTTCTGTGTGAGTTTCCTCCCACAATCTAAAGATGTACAGGTGGCATGCTAAATTGCCCATAATGTCAGGTGCATTTGTCAGAGGGAAATGGGTCTGGATGGGTTACTCTTCAGAGGGTTGATGTGGACTTGTTGGGCCGAAGGGCCTGTTTCCACGCTGTAGGGAATCTAATCTCAAATCACTTCCATCAAATTGTTAGCCTTATGACTCAGGAACTGGTGAGTCATTCAGAAGGAATGTCAGACAAAAATGTGAAAGGTGCAAGTGTGGGAAACAAAGGAAAAATAGTATCCCACTCAAATTGGCAGCTTTGGAATGCTTGGGAAGCTGATCTGCAGAATATGTGTTAAGCAAATAGGTTTGAGTTTAGACATTTCACTGATGTGATGCAGTACCCCATGGATCATTTTTATACTGTTCCCTCGCATACTATTAGATCCATATTTCATATGTTAATAATTTTTTTTCAATCATCATGGCCTTTCTGCCAAGAGATTAGCTAAGAATGATCAAAAGCCTTATGTGGATAAGAGAAGGAGAAATTTGGAATCACAAATTATATGTTTCAATTCAATATGAAAACTTCAGTCATGTTTCCCTGCACGGCCTGTTTGGGTCAAATAACCTGTTTTCTGCGCTGTATATCCTATGTAATCTCAGAGGATGTGGATAAAGTCAAGGAGCAAAGAGATTCAACGAAGTATAAGGCCATGGAAGGGCAGCTGGAAAGATCTACTAATGCACCAGGTAACAACTAACTGACCTTTAAAAGGAAAAGCTATCCCCATCTCATTGAACGGCAGTATCTCTCCCAGGAAGCTAAGTCTGAACTGCAACATCTAGAAGCCATTACAACTGAGAAATAACATTAGCTCTGCACTGCTAATGACCGGGAATGTGATCATGGTCATCAACTGTTATTGCCATGAACTCCTTCCAGGCAATGACTGATCCTCACTATATTTCCTGTCAGCTTGCTGTTCACTGCAGAATTACTGATGTCACCGATGGGATAGCCTCTTTCATTATGCTGGTAGCTGGATTGAAATTAGTCAGAGGATGCACCGGCAGCAGACAGCTAAGTGCTTACATGGACAGCCATTCAAGAATCAAGGACATCTTGGACTGAGTCCATGTGGTTATATATGCTACATCTTCGCACATTCATTCTGAAAAACAATGGCCACTTAAAAAATATGTAAAAAGCATGTACACATTCCATTAATTTTCCATGACACCTATAATATGAATTAATCATGAATTCTGCACTTGGCCCAAGCTGGGGTAAACAGATTAGTAATTGGCCCATTGAAAGTATAGATTACACCTGCAAAATGTTGCATTACATCCCTGTGCAACACAAAAGCATTTACAATGAGGTACACCTGAGTAGCTGGAACCTAAATGACTAGATAGCTAGCCTCAGTGAGGGGGAAGGAGTCACAAGTCAAGTTTAAGATTGTGCTTATTGACTGATCTAGTTTGTCCTGAAATTCAGCATCAATGTAAGTGATACTCAACTTTTTTTTCAAGACGGTGGCAGATTAGGAGGGTGCTGAGGCCTGGGGCTCATTTACTCCCGACAGCTCTCTTTTTGTTTTTTTTTTCTTCTTCTTACTTCTCTTTTTTTTCTTTTTCCTTCATTTCTTTCCTTTTAAGCCTGGACACGGCTTCATCCTAGTCAGGGGTCTCATGAGCTAACACCTCCAGCCTGGACTTACAGAGTATGTCAAGACTCCAGGTCCACAGCTAGGCCCAGGTGCTTGAAGGAAGAGAAAGGTGGTCTCGGCCTGGGGTGACAGTCTCGCGGCATGGTGGTCTCTTGGTATGGCAGTCTCCTGATGTGGTGGTCTTTTCTCAGTGTAGAGGTCTCATCTCCATGTGAAAGTTTTCAGTGTCCATGTAATACAGTAATCCAGCAGGAGATCTTGGCCCAACATGGCAGTGTTCTTCAGAGCAGGCCTCTGGCCTAGTATTCCAGCGGCCTGTCATGGTGGTCTTTTCCTGGCTGTACTTTCAGAATATTCCTTCATTCCTAAATTGGCTTTCCCTGAGTTCAGCATCAGTTAACAGAACTGTGATGAACATTGTCTTAATTTTACTTTTTTAAAATTATGTATGACTTCAGTCATTGATGTCGGTGTTGTGGTAGGACAACTTATGAAACGTTTCATTGTATTTTTCATATATAAGTATATGTGAGAATAAATATCTATTCTATATAAACAACAACCCTTCACGGAAACTCAAGCCAAGCTGTTAGCAATCGCTAAGACACTTATTGGATTGTCACTTATTCTTCTAGCTTCAGAACTTGTTGGCTGCCAGCAATTTTTTTTCAATGTTGTGTGTAATCTTCAGGGTGAGGCGCAGAGACAGTAAATTAAAGCATTTCCTTAGATGAGGTTAATCTCTATAACTGTTGTCCTGGGGCTCATATCAAAACAATAAGTGGAAATGTAGATTGGTTTAGTCAACAGAGTAATCAGATTTTCAAAGAGTTCATAATTGCAATCATGAAATAAAAGACATGAGATCACCCCCATCATAGATTTAAAAAGGCTGTGCACTAAATCATTTTTATTATTTGAACATAATATTTTATTGCTTACATATTTTATATATATATATTGCACACATCTTGAGTAACATGGTGATATGCCTGTGCACTGATCTTTGCTGCCTAATAGAGAAACAGGGAATCATTTAACCCATGTATTTTGGTCGAAAATGAGCAATATTGAATCATACATGGAAACTGGTGAAGCCAATACAGTGCCTTCAGTTCTGCCTTCAATTAGATTTGGCTTTATCTCAGGTACCTCAACTCTACCCATTGTACTTCCATATTCCTTAATACCTTTGCTAACAAAAAGAAACGGTCATAGTATTTACGTTTTCAATAGATCTTGGGTTGTTATTCTTCCATATTTCCACTACTTTCTGATTGACAAGATGCTTTCTGGCATCCTTCCTTCTACTTTTAAAGTGTACCTTTTCTTTTTATCTCTCCTAATCACCATATCCACCCTATCGAGCACTTCAATCACCTTAAACATCACAATTAGTTCACGCCTTAATCTTTCATATTTGAGAGAATATTAAACTAGTAGTTATCATAATTTAACCCTTTATCCTGCTTTCATTTTTGAAAATCTCTCCAAAGTCTACACATCCTTCGTGAGGTGCAAGTGCCCAGAACTGAACACAGAAGCTGTCCAACCAGAACCTTACACAACAGTGACATAACTTCACAAAAAACTTTCCAGTTTGGTTCTCATTCAATAAAGGCTAACACATTGACCTTTTGCATTATTTCTGTGCTTGTCTAATAGTTTTAAGTGATTCTTGTACTTGAGCCCCTAAATCTCTCTGCTCCTTTAGAGTTCATGCTTTTTTATTATTTAGAAAATACACTGTTTTTTCTAGGTCAAAGTTGATGACCTCATAGTTCTTCATATTGACCTCCATCTGTCACAGTTTTGTCCATTCACTTAATCTATCAATGTCCTTTTTCAACTTTCTGCTCCCATCTTTTTATGCACTCTTGGGATCTGATAGTGCTGGTAAGGCCAGCATTTATTGCCCATTCCTAATTGCCTTTGAGAAAGGCACTATTTACAATGTCACCCAACTTAGCATTGTCAGCAACTTAAATATATGGCTTTCTATTCATTCATCTAAGACATTTAAAAAGATAATGAAAAGTTAAGGTCCAGTAAACACCCCAGGGAACACCATTAGTTTCATCCTGTCAATTAAAGTGTATATCCATTACTCCCCCCACTCACTGTCTCTACTCTCCTATCTAATTCCTTACATTTCAATCTGTTGCCACCAATTTTTCATACTCTTTAACTTTTGCAAGCAGGGCAATGTTGGTCAAAATTTATTAATTTGTGGTGATTTTTAAATCCACAAGCTCTCGGTCATGCATGAACAAGGCAGAAATTAACTGACAAAATTTCAGAAATATTTGCAGTAATTTGCCTGTGACACCAAGATAAAAAATACCAGGACCTCAGGCATTACTATGAGACTTGATGCTCCTTTAGTTACACACTCTGTTCAGTGCATGCCACAACAACAATTAGCAACCTTAGACTGCCGTCTATTAGGTAACATTAACTGTGCACCTTAGGCTTCTTCATTCTGTTTATTCTCACTTAAAATCTTAGTAAATGAGCTTTCTCCTGAGGAGGGAAAACTGGCTTCTACATTTCAAATTATTTCAGAGCGGTCTGTGATTAATATTGAAACAAAACGTAAATAGTCACTGAATTCAGAAACATCAACCAAATGATGGAATGGTAAATTAAGGGCAAATTTTCTGCTATTGGCCAAATTAAGGCCTTTGTTGTAGCACAGCTAGCTAGCATCACCGTGAACCCACTGCCCTTAATTTTCCATGGTCAGATCATTTAAATAATTATTCATAGCTGCCTGTGCAATTTCAGCTTGGGTGGGGAGCAAATCCAGCTAGCAGGTTCCAATTAAAGGCATGTGCTCTCTTAGAGATAAGTGGCTGCATAAGGAGACTTTTGTTTTAAAACTTGAAATGAATTTTAAATATTGTTGTGATGCTTGCTTAAGGCTGATGTATGTTTTGCTCCCAACAGAGTACTTTACCTGATGTAGTAAGGTGTATATTATCTCTGATAGCATAAGAAATTGGCATTGAAAAATCCACCAGACATTCTTTACAGCTGGCTACCACAGACAAACAATATATGCACGTAAGTGTCTGGACTCACATTATGATCATAAGTTACAACAGAGTCATGCTTCTAGTTTGAGGCAAGATGGAGTTTGATATCTTTAAACATTCAGATCTCATGATATGATGCAGTGACCACGTATTTTAAATGTATGCAGGTCTACTCTTAAAGGGATACATCCATTCTAAACTGTGAAATATAACACAACAACAAGGCTGGCAGAAATAGGCAAGATTATTTATCATGTTTAAACAAAGTGACATGAAACCTAATCTGAGAGGAGAAATGACACAGATCTTATCAGCAAATGTCTTGCCACTTGCCTCTTGGTCTGTATATGGAAGTGCTCTTGGAAAACACCTGAACAAGCAATGAAAACTAACATTTGGCCCTTGTCCCTCTGAACCCTTCCTACTCACTTATCCATCCAAATGCCTTTTAAATGTAATTGTACGAGCTTCCACAACTTCCTCTGGCAACTCATTCCATATATGCACCACCTTCTGTTGTAAAAACATTGTCCCTTTGTTCCCTTTTAGAACTTTCCACTCTCACCTTAAACCTATGCCCTCTAGCTTTGGACTCCCCTACCTTAGGAAAAAGACCTTGGCTATTCACCTTATTTATGCTCCTCATGATCTTATAAATCTCTACAAGATCATCCCTCAGTCTCTGACGCTTCAGGGAAAACAGCCCTAGCCTACTCAGCCTCTCCGTATAGCTCAAACCCTCCAACCCTAGCAACGTCCTTGTAAATCTATTCTGCACCATTTCAAGTTTCACAACATCTTTCCTGTAGCAGGGAGACCAAAACTGAATGCAAAATTCTAAAAGTGGCCTAACCAATGTCCTGTACAGATGCAACATGACATCCTAACTCCTATACTCAATGAACTGAACAATAAAGGCAAGTGTATCAATGTCTTCTTTACTACCCTGTTCACCTGTGGCTCTACCATCAAGGAACTATGAACCTGCACCCCGAGATACTTTTGTTTGACAACACTCCCCAGGACCCTGCCATTAACTGTCTAAGTCCTGCCCTGATTTGGATTACCAAAATGCAACACCTTACACTTATCTAAAGTAAATTCCATCTGCCACTCTTCGGCCCATCAATCCATTTGATCAAGATCCCGTTGTACTCTGAGATAACCTTTTTCACTGTCCACTGCACCTCCAATTTTGATGTCATCTGCAAATGTACTA
Source organism: Chiloscyllium plagiosum (assembly GCF_004010195.1). Taxonomy (NCBI): domain Eukaryota; kingdom Metazoa; phylum Chordata; class Chondrichthyes; order Orectolobiformes; family Hemiscylliidae; genus Chiloscyllium; species Chiloscyllium plagiosum. The sequence continues at coordinate 21,810,123 of NC_057712.1, read as the reverse complement.
ACAATTCCTCCTATATTCACATCCGAATCATTTATATAAATGACAAAAAAAGCAGTGCTGAGGTCTCTCTGCAATGAAATACAATCTTCCAAACTGTCTCTCTTAATTAACTACCAGCGAACCTAACTTTTTGCCTATTAGCATTAATGAAAACACTATAATTTTGAAAACTGTATCACAACCCCCTTTGTGACAATTTACCTGAAATTTGTTTTTCAAAACTGTAGGCCTTAATCCTTCATCTAATTAAATTTATCTTACATCCTATCAGTGGCCTTGGCACCTTACCTAATATGAAGTGCCTGTTATATTTCAGGATTTGTAGACATGCCTCCAGAGGTGGGACTTTGGTGCAGTGTTTATTAAGCATGGTACAGTTGAGCTTCCCTTTTTCACATGATTTCTTTTTCACGCGCCACCTCTTTTTCATCTTTGATTCTTTTCTAGCACAATCCATATCCTAGATTTGGATTTCAAACTTTGATCTGGAAATTTAGCCTGCCAGTCATTCATATCAGGGCACCCTGGGGATGGATCTGACAACATATTTGAACTGCTTATTATGAACTGGAAATACACAAGTTGGTGGATGTTCCATGCCACAGGATCACATGATTTTTGATCTGCTATTATAGTTTGGACAGCCACCAGAGAGCACTATTTGGCGAGTACATTAGATCATTGGAAAGCCAGATAAGGCCTCTTGATCCCACAAGCCTGCTCTACCATTCTGTAAGATCATGCTTGAACTTCTAAATTAATTCAATTCAGCCATCTTAAATCTGATGTGCTCAATGAGCAAGTAATTCCAATGTATTAACATGAATCCATTTATTACAAAACTTAATTCAACTTGACTTATTATGATGCCACTCAGCACCAATGGCCTTTTGCACAATATTTCAATTGTCAAAGTTCAATATTGTATTTGATGACTACTTTAAAGTACTTGACAGGTTAATAGAGAAATATGAATATCAATTCTGTCTGTGGGCACACACTTAATAAAAAACTCAATGTTTTTGTTCAGTGGGTGTAGTGTTGGCTCTGAGTCAGGAGATTGTGGGCTTAAAGTCTTCTCTTGAAATCTGACCATATAAACTCGACTGATACTCCAGTACTGAGCCACTATCTTTCAAAAAATATGTTAAACCAAACTCCCATCCACCTGTTCAAGAAGATATTTTTTAAAAAGTCACAACTCTACCTATTGTCACTTCAGTGTTGTCTGGAACAGACAGACAGACAACACTGAAGTGACAATAGGTACACTCAGAATGTCCACACACTAAACTGGGAATAGAGAAAGATGCAGTGACAATACACTGAACTGGGAACTGTGAGGGAAAAAGAGACAACACTCTTCCTGTCTTTGATTTGGAGATGCCGGTGTTGGACTGGGGTGTACAGGGTTGGAAACCATAAAGCGCAAGGTTATGGTCCAACAGGTTTATTTGGAAGCACTAGCTTTTGGAGGGCTGCTCCTTCATCACGTGGTTGTGGAGTATAAGATCATAAGACATAGAATTTATAGCAAAAGTTTACAGTGTGATGTAAGTGAAATTATATATTGAACAATACCTGGATTGTTTAAGTCTCTCATCTTTTAAAATGAACATGTTGGTTTCAGTTCTTTCATATGGTTCGGCCACTTTTGTAATATTGCATTCAATTTTGATCTACTTCTTACTGGAAAGATGTTGTGAAACTTGAAAGGGTTCAGAAAAGATTTACAAGGATGTTGCCAGGGTTGGAGGATTTGAGCTATAGAGAGAGGTTGAATAGGATGGGGCTGTTTCTCCTGGAGCATCGGAGACTGAGGGGTAACCTTTATAGAGGTTTATAAAATCATGAGGGGTATGGATAGGATAAATAGACAAAGTCTCTTCCCTGGGGTGGGGGATTCCAGAACTAGAGGGCATAGGTTTCAGGTGAGAGGGAAAGATACAAAAGAGACCTAAGGGGCAACTTTTTCATGCAGAGGATGGTACGTGTATGGAACAAGCTGCCAAAGAAAGTGGTGGAGGCTAGTACAATTGCAATATTTAAAAGGCATCTGGATGTGTATATGAACAGGAAGGGTTTGGAGGGTTATGGGCTGGGTGCTGGCAGGTGGGACTTGATTGGGTTGCGATATCTGGTCAAGTTGGACTGAAGGGTCTGTTTCCGTGCTGTACATCTCTATGGCTCTATAACTTAGTGGGTGATGTAGTGGCTCAGTGGTTAACACTGCTGTCTCACAATACTAGGAACCTGGGTTCGATTCCAGCCTCAGGTGACTGTCTGTGTGGAGTTTGCATATTGTCCCCATGTCTGTGTGGGTTTCCTTCCACAATCCAAAGATTTGCAGGTTAAGTGAATTGGCCATGCTAAATTGCCTATAGTGTAGGTTATTACTCAGGGGTAAATAGAGGGTAGGGGGCATGGGTCTGGGTGGGTTACTCTTCAGAGGTTTGGTGTGGACTTGTTAGGCCAAAGAGCCTGTTTCCACACTGGAGGAATTCTAGTTAATTCAAAGGAGGTGAGGAGAATTCTCCAGGTTTCCCAGTCAATTTTTTATCACTTGTACAAAATCACTCAAAGAAGTTTAATTCTTCATTCATCACATGACTGTATGTTGGACTTAATTGTATGCAAATTTCCTCACGTTACAATAAAGGCTTCACTTCAAATGGACCTCATGGACTCTGAAGTGCTTTGGGCTGCCCTAAAGTCACGAAAAGTCACCATGCTCGTTATGCCTACAGTGGGGTTTGTAATAGATACTTTCAATGTTAATAGAGTTCACAGTGTCTGACACAGAATAGTATCTTTACAGTTACAGCATGTACTGCTGAGAATGCACAATCTGGCCATCAAGTTACCAATGAATAACTCAAAGGATTTCCAAAGCTTTTTCTTTCCATTTCTATAATTCCTAACAATAATATCACTTACACTGAACTTTCAAATTTTTTTTATTGCATCATGAAAACATTTACTTGAACACCTCAGCCTCTTCTGAAACTTACCATTTCGGCTTGATATTTCAACCAAAGAATATACCTCAAAACTACATTTAGATTGCTAGATTTAGACTGAAAAAAGGGAAAGAAAATGTTAGTGTTTTAACATCTCTGTTGTAGTTTTTTGTTTGTTCCATAAACTCTTTTTAAAAGTGTGTTAAACCTGAACTAAAGAGCATTGGAGAAAAGTGTTGCACTTAGTTTCATTTACTTGCACTTAAACGTTTTCATTTTTTTTTAACCCCCACACTACCACCTAAGTGTGGTAGTGCTTATTTTATCCCCAGCACCCATGGTGTGTGTGTGCAGGTGTGAGACACAGTGAAAGACACAAAGTGCACGAATCTTTATTCAAATTCCACCACCAGGAAGATAGGAAAACACCCGGGTGGCCAGTGATAAACACTGCCCTTCACATCAAAGGGCAGTGCTGTGTGATCAAAACAGTGAAGGGGAGGGTAGGGACTAAATCAAAATAGAATTGGAGGGAGAAATGATGCACTCCACTTCCTGCGGTGCCCACCTCTCCCTGAACAACTCCAGGGTGTTGGTCGACACCGCGTGCTCCTTCTCCAAGGATACCCGGGCTCTAACATAACCGCGGAAGAGGGGCAGGCACTTAAACGTTTTCAAAAATGACAATTAAGTTTGAGTTCAGCTGTTTCCAGCCTGAAAATTAGAAAAGGTTGCTTTTAATTATGTGTTTCTGAGATCAAGGCTCTAAATTCTAATACTAAGAAGAGAGGAAGAGAGAAAAACCATAAAGAGAAGAATAAAAAGTCAATGTTTATCCTCACTCTTATTTAATTTTCTTTTTTATAAAATTAAATTTTGGAAATATTGTTTCTTTAAGAGAATCTGATTAGAAAAGAGATCTGTTAGATTGGATGGAGATCAGGAAAGTTGATTGAGAGTGAGGGCATCTGTCATCTTGCTCCCCATATTTGGCTGAAGTGAATTGGAGGATAAATGGAGGGGTAAGGAATAACAGGCAGTGAAATGGGGGAAGGTGGCTTAGCTGGCATGGATTATCTAAAAAGAGAGAGGTAGGTACATGATGGAAGTGAGTGGAGTCATAGGAAAGGAAGTAGACAGCGATAGGCAAAGGAAAAAGGAACGTTTTGATTGTGAGGTGCGTATTGTTGTCATGTGGTATATAAGAGAAGGTTTATAGTGTGCTCCTCAAGGAATCAAAATATTTATTACTGTCTCAACTGCAGACATAATCGATATAGGGCAGCTCAAAGCAGTTCAGAGCCCATGATGTTCTTTTGAAGTGTAACCTCTACTGTAATGTGGGGAAATCTGCATACATTAAGATCCAACATACAGCCATTAGATGAATGAAAAATTAAACTTATTTTGAAATTCTGGCTAAGCATTAGGTCGAAGGTATTGTTCCTCTCTTCAGAGCTTTTCCATCACATATAATCATTATATTATTATTGACATAACTTCCTGGGTATGTGCTGCAATGTTTATCCTCAATTCTCCAACTCTCCCAAGTTGTTGTCTCAACACAAGTATGCATCCTCCCACATCCTACCCCCAAGACATCTGCTTCACAGAGATAATTTTCTGTGGTAGGTCCATCAACTCCCTTACCTCCTGCAAAGTGCTTTTTGAGGGTTGATGTCAGATGCTTAGGTGATTTGGAAGGTGTAAGTTCAAACAGAGAATTTAATTTACTTATCTCCCCAGGAAAAATCCTCAATACAGGGAACAAAGATCATGCCAAGCAAGAAGTAGTTGTCAAATCATACAACTGAGGAAATGAGCATGCTGATTTCACCAATACCACAATCACCAAGAGTGAAAGTATCCAGGTCAATCAACAAATTAAAGTAATGAGTCTACACATTTCAGCACAGATTTACTGGCAGCTTCAGAATAATGAATGTGCACTGAAGAGATAGGGCATTCAAATTGATGGGGCCACCTATGGGAAGGGACAATCAATGTCCAAATATTCAAGGCATACTCCAGAAGACATTGCCTGATTCAGAGATACAAGGTACTGTCAAAAATCAAATTGACTGGTCTAGTACTTCAAGACTCAGCCAATAGAAAATGTCTGTTTCAACAGGGCAACTGTGCTCCACAAAAGAAATGCAAGAGATTAAGGTACTCTGGATAATCCAATGAAACAATTGCTTTTTTTCAGCGGGAGCGACATTCTCAGTGAAAGAGATCCGAAATCAAATGTCTTCAGAAAAGTGCTTTATATTAAAAAACAATCTTTTACATTTGATTTACATTGTCTATTCATTAATGTCCCTGTTCAAAAACTGTTCTCACAGGATATCAGTGCAAAAGGCTCCTAATCGTTTTTTTAGTGAACCCAGGCAAAGGGAGATTGTTAAAAACAAATCCAGCAGTTGAACTTCATCCAAGTCTTAAACATCAAAATCCCTGTGATGTTTGAAATACTTGACTAAAGCCTCAGGTACTTTCTCTGCCTCATTTGATGGAATTGTTGGGGGAGATTCATCATAATTTTTAGTGTGTAATCGTTGCTGGCATCATAAGAAAAACTGTTGGTGGTTCACTGGAAGTGCCAAAAGCTTCAGTACTTGGTAATATCTACTGAGTGTCTTTTTTCCTGTCTACCTGGATGTAGGTAAAACCATCAGAAAGCCTTCGGTTTCACTGACTTTAATCAGTTCACACAGTTCTCTCAGGTATGTTTTATTCCAAACATATACACTTCTTCAATGATTCTGACCTGTTGATTGAAACTCTTCAAAGTTAGACTTGCCAACTCAGTCAAGGAATCCAGGTGTCCAAAAAATAATGTTTGCTTGAGATTTGTACAGTCTATGTCCTTCAATAAACTCTACGCAAAAAGAGCTAACTGCACTTCAGCCTCTTTTAGCATGACAGAAGAACATAAGTTAGAGGAATAGACCCTATGTCCCCCTTGAACCTGTTCTCTCATGATGATTGTGACTGATCATGTACCTTTCCTGGCCTGCTCATTATATCCATACAGAAAGACCAAAAATCTGACCATCTCAGCCTTGAATATATTTAATGATGCAACCTCGGAGGGAGAGAATTCCAAAAATTCACAGCTATCTGAGTGAATATATTTCTCCTCATTGGATTACATTGGATGTACAACCCCAACAAAATGTCATTAGCCCAAACGGTCCCTACCAGTGTTCAAGCTCCATTGAATCCTTTATCATGATCCTCAAGTGATGTATAATTTATTCACAGCTTGTAGAAACAAATCCAAATAACTCCGGGTGCTTCATTGGACTTGGATCTCCTTGTCATGTCAGGGAGAGTCTGTCAGTGTCTTTTTGAAAGTTCCTTCCCTCAATCCTCTGAGCAGACTTGAAATGATTACTAACTGCAAGGTAAAATTTGGTGACACCTTGGCTAGTCAACCTACAAGTCCTGTCTATGCTATCTTTTCTCTTTCTATAATGGAAGCAAACCCGGAGGAGAATCCTGCTTAGGTAAAATCAATGACTGCAGATGCTGGAAACCAGAGTCTAGATTAGAGTGGTGCTGGGAAAGCATAGCAGTTCAGGCAGCATCCTTGGATGCTGCCTGAACTGCTGTGCTTTTCCAGCACCACTCTAATCAAGAATCCTGCTCAGTATACTCTGTGGCATCTCTCTCTCTCCCACTTTGCCTTTCTCCAGAGTCTCTGAAACTGACTGGGACTAATGGACAACAAAACCCTTTGTTTTTGGCTTTGGCTCCAGGTGTTTAGATTTACACTTGCCTTTCAATATGTTCTGACTCAGGTTCCTATCTCCATGGCAACAAGGTAATGTGGGTTTGTCGCCAGGCAAATTTCATAGGAGGTCACAGCTCCTTCTCTCTGATTCAATTTTTCCACTAATTACAGGAACCCTTTTAAAACATAACCCTCTTATAAACTTAGAAATTGCTGGTAAAGCTCAGCAGGTCTGACAACGTCTGTAGAAAGAAATCAGAGTCAATGTTTTGGATTGAGTGACCATTCCTCAGAACAGTTCTATGGAAGACCTGCTGAGCTTTTCTAGCAATTTCTATTTTTGTTTTTGGTTTACAGCATCCACAGTTCTTTCGGTTTTTACTCTCATAAAATTTCCTCCCATTCTTTTCTCATCTAAATTTACAATCATAATAATCTCCTTTAAATGCTTGCCCAGCTCCCTCTGAAATGGATGTAGACCATCAGCTTCAGCTACTCCCTGTGATAGCAAGTTCTACATCCTCATCATGTTTTGGGTAAAGAAGTTTCCTCCTAATTTCCTTTGTGACAATTTTATATTGTTGGCCTCTAGCTAGGTTCATCCCCAAAAGAGCCTACAGGTATATCTATTCTGGTTCCGTTAGCCTCTGCTTCCTCTGATTCTGTGCCATTTGGTCTGCAAGAGAGGATGAAAGTGTTCTTGGGTTTTGTACAACTGGGTTGGGTGATATATCTGTCATTGTTGAACAGCTGACAGTATGTGCTATTTGTGAAAGTTGTGGATGTATATCTTGTCGTGGTGCTAAGTGTGTGAGGCTGAGTTCAAGTTATAATGTTAGGTCTTTTTTTTCTTATTTTTCATTATCTCCCCTTGATGAAGCCTACATGTACTTTATTTGCCCAGCCAGTGTTTCAAGGTGACACTCTATATCAGGAACAGCTGACCAAGAGACACTTCTACTCTGACCTGTGGGTCTGAAACTTCAGAGTTAAGATCCTACAGGACCTTTTGGCCAAGAAAGGAGTGTTCACCATGTTGTTCATCAGGTCAATCGGACTGTGAATCATTCCCCTTTCCTGCCCAGGGGAGAAAATATACTGCCATTGTAAGGATTCAGAAGTTGATTGTCTTGTTTTGCCACATTATGAATGCATTTTCCATGGCCATCAAATCCACAATGATGACTTGGGCTTTTGACCTAGAGGCAGAAGTGTTACCCATTGCATTTCAAGAAATCTGTTAGTTGTGAGTCATTATTGTCAAGGTTGCTGGTAGCTGACTGATGAGGTATGGTGAACAGTGTTGTGCAGTGTATATGGTGCAGTGTGTTGAATATTGTATAGTTCAGTTGTCGTGATGTAACATGTAAAAATATAATAATTTACCTTGACTGATTACATGAGGTCATTGGACTTTTTGTGGCACTGAATCTAATGCCTTTGGCTTGATGTTATTGGTTCCTTCAATATGAGAGTCAGAGGCAAGACCAAGATTTGTTGTCCATTTTACCAAAGGTCATGGTGAGTTTCTTTGTTTATTTGCTGTGATGTTACATAAGGAGTAAATGTCAACATTTTGATCAAGTATTGATGTAGGAACAGTGATATAATTTCAAGGCAGGATGGCATGAGATTTAGTGAGGGAGTGGAGATCACTGTGTTCCTATACATCTGCTGCCACTTTTCCTGTTTGAGGTGCACATTGTGAATTTGGAAGGTTCTATCAAAGAAATTTTGGTGATTACTGCTTTTCATCTTGTAAATGTTACATATTTAATCCCCTTCTACACGTGTGGGTAAGGGAATGAAAGTTCAAGATGGTGGATAAAGGTGTGAATCAAAGCATTGGATGTTGTTAAACTTCTTGAGTGTTTTTTTTTGGAGCTGTAGACTGTGATGTTCTTTTATCACATCCTGGTCTGTGCCTTTTAGATGGTAGAAAGAGTATGATGAGACATTCACCCCCAAATACTCAATCGCTGACCACCATTTGTTACCATTGTATACATGTGGGTAGTCTAATTGGCTTCTGGTCAATGGTGATCCTTCCATGGTGTTGATGGTACAGCAGGATACAAGCAGAACTTTTGTAGATGTGACACTCTTGGGCAATGTTCTACATTGTGTTATGGACTAGGCCAGACCACTCAAAACCTTAGTGGGTGGCATGGTGGCACAGTGATTAGCACTGCTGCCTCACAGTGCCAGAGACCCGGGTTCAATTCCCACCTCAGGTGGCTCTCTGTGTAGAGTTTGCACATTCTCCCCGCGTCTGTGTGGGTTTGCTCCAGTTTCCTCCCACAGTCCAAAAATGTGCAGGTTAGGTGAATTGGCCATGCTAAATTGCCTGTAGTGTTAGGAGAATGGGTCTGGGTGGGTTGCGGGTCGGTGTAGACTTGTTGGGCTGAAGGGCCTGTTTCCTCACTGTAAGTAATCTAATCTAAAAACATTTTTGAGCAGGAAACCCAGACCATAACTTTGCAATTTGTTTTGATAAGTGTGCAGTGAAAATTATCCAGAGTAAGCTAGCTAGGTTGACTACCAGGTTTTAAAACAGACAAAAAAATGTATTCACAAAATTGCACAATGAAACACAAAGAACAGAATAATAACCCCTACAGAACTCAGTCTATCCAAACTTGACTTAATTATGCTGTTCCAAATATACACAACAGTCCCAATAAGCAAACCCCCTTAAAACACAGTAGAGAAAAGGAACAGATGCTTATAGGTTGAAATTAAATGGGCAGAAAGAGAGAGTTTAGCAAACTGTTTCCACACAGCTCACTGTTGAAATCCTAACTAGTTCTGGACTGAACTGAACTGCTCAGCTAGTGAGCTGACCGCTCCCGTTTCTTATACAGGTCACTTCTAAAACATGAACACTTTGGCCTGAAGCCTCATCTGTTTACATATAAACAAAAAGACCTCTCAAAACCCTTTAATCTCTGAACCAAACCAGTCTAATCAGAGCCGGAAGCATTTTATGACCCCTCTTAGAAATAAAACAAGGACACAGTATCCTTCAGAAAAGGAATAACTTGTAGAAAAAAAGGACTAGGTTTGTGACACCTCCCCCCTTAAAATAAAATGAACCATCAATAGCTAAAGATGACAATCCTTCGAAACCTGGTTAGTAGCCTAAACACACATACACACTATACTAAATATAAACATGCAAACATGCACAACCACATGCAAATTTAGGTCATGGCACACCCAACACCAAATCACCGCTATACCTTATTCAAACCTCGATGACACTTCGGCACTCACATTTTGTCGACCAGCCACCTGCACAATTGTCAAATTGAATGGCCACAACAACAAACTCCGTCTAAACAGTCTGGCATTTGTGTCCTTAAATTTTTCCACAAATGTCAATGGGTTATGATCAGTGCATACGATTATCTCAGATGCATTGCTGGTAATATAAACACTGAAATGTTGTAATGCCAACACCAAATTTAAAGTCTCTTTCTCCACCATTGAATATTTCTGTTGATGAACGTTCAACTTCCTGGAAAAGAACCCGATGGGTCCTTCTATTCCCTCATCATCCTCCTGCAGGAACACCGCACTGACACCCACATCATTAGCATCGATAGCCACCTTGGAATGCTTCATGTAATCTGGTGTGGCTAATACTGGGGCCGTGGTTAACACAGTCTTTATGATATCAAATTCCTTTTTTAACAATTTGGTGAGTGGAGCAGCCAAAGTGCTAAAGTTCAACACAAACTTCTGGTGAAATTCACTCAATCCCAGGAACCCTAGTACTGCTTTTCTTGTCAATGCTGTGGGTAATTCCCCAATTACTTTCGTTTTCACATCCCGAGGGGCCATTTGTCCATGTCCAATAACATGGCCCAGGAAGGTGACTTGGGTTTTGGCAAATTCACTTTTTTGCTGGGTTTACCACCAAGCCTGCCTTCTGAAGTCGATTGAACAAGTCTGATAAATGCTGTAACTGATCCTTCCATGAGTGACTAAAAATCATCAGGACATCAATATACACCATACTGTTGGATAATCTAGCAATGACCTTATTAGTCAGACTCTGAAATGTGGCTGGAGTGTTTTTCATACCAAATGCAATGACTTTGAACTGATGGCCAGTGGTGTAATGGATAATGCGTCTGATTTCTGATCAGAAGATTGTAGGTTTGAGTCCTACATGGCTCGAGGGCAATGCATGCTTTATTGCGCATGCTTCCTGTTAAAAGTGAATTGAGCCAGTGGTGTAATGGATAACACATCTGACTTCAGATCAGAAGACTGTAGGTTTGAGTCCTACATGGCTCAAGGGCAATGTGTGCTTTACTGCGCATGCTTCCTGTTAAAAGCGATTTGAACTGATATAGTCCATTTGGTGTTATGAAAGCTGAAATTGCCTTTTTTCTCTCTGACAGAGGCACTTGCCAGTAGCCTCTGAACAACTCCAACTTAGAAATGTAAGTTGATTGTCTCACTTTTTCGACCCAGTCCTCCAACCATGGAATTGGATATGCATCAGTCTTTGTAACGGCATGGACTTTGCGTTAGTCCACACATAACTGGTGGGCACCATCTGGCTTTGGCACCATGACTATGGGTGAGCTCCAGTCACTGTAACTCACTTCAATTATGCCATCTTGGAGCATCCGGTCTATCTCCTTCTGCCAACTTTTGAGGGTTATGCCTATAAGGATGTTGCTTATTGTCGGAATCTACATCATGCACAATTAAGTTAGTACTTCCCAGTTTATTTCCACATATCTCCCCATGTGATAGTAATAACTCTTTCAGGTCATTTCAATTTTCTTGTGGAAGGTGACTCAATAATTTATCCCAATTTTTGACAACTTCCTCATTATCCAATTTGATTTGAGGAATGACTAATTCAAAATCCTCTGAACTTGGTTCTTCCTTCTGTGCTGTAATCATTAACACCTTCTCCTTTTGTTTTCCTTCCCTATCAAAATACCTTTTGAGCATATTCACATGACATACTCTGTGAGATTTCTTCCTGTCTGGAGTCCTTATCAAGTTGTTCACCTCACTGAATTTCCTCTTGATTTGATAAGGTCCAATAAACCTTGCTTTTAAAGACTCACCTATTGCTGGAAGTATCACCAATACCTTATCCCCAAATGCAAAATTGTGTATTGTGATTTCTTATCCACTTCCTGTTTCATTGTATGCTGTCATACTTTTAAATGTTGCCTAGCCAACTCTCCAGCTCTATTTAATGGTTCTGTAAAATTTGACACATAATCCAAATGGTGGTCTCTGAATTTTGACTTATTAATTTCTTCTGAATCAATTTTAATGGACCTCTCACTTCATGCCCAAAAATGATTCAAATGGACTGAATTTAGTCGATTCATTTGGTGTATCTCTGATCACAAAAAGTACAAGCAGAACTCCTTCATCCCAATCATCTGGATAATCCTGACCATAAGCCCTCAACATGGTCTTTAGTGTTTGATGCCATCTCTCTTGTGCTCCCTGCGATTCTGGATTTTAATTGCGTTATTCTCAAGTTATCCAGAACCTTCTTGAATAGTTTGATCCTTGATCTGACTGGATCTACATTGGTAGTTTGTATCTAGTAAAAAATTTAAATAATTCTTCTAAAACCCTTTGAGTTGTGATATTGTGTAATGGGATTGCCTCTGGAAATCTAATAGACACATTTTTATTATTAATAAATATGTATTCCTACTTTGTTTGAGTTAGGGGACCTATGCACTCAATCAAGACTTTTTGTTTGAGTTAGGGGACCTATGCACTCAATCAAGACTTTCATGAAAGGTTCCTCAAATGCTGGGATAGGTTTTATTACTGCCTGTGGTTTTCTGATTAGCTGACATGTATGACACATCTGGCAAAATTCAATGACATCCTTGCATAGTCCAGGCCAGTAAATATGTTTTTGTATTTTAGCCTATGTTTTCCTCACCCCTAAATGACCTCCAAGTGGTAGGTCATGTGCAACTCACAGCACATCCTTTCTATACCGTCCTGGCAAAACAATTTGATGCATCTCTGCCCATTTCTCATCTGATTGAATGTGTGATGGTCTCAATTTCCTCATTAAGACATCATTAAGACACATAGGGATGTATTCACTCTATGTCTCTGTATGTGCCTTTTGATACAACTGTTTTAACTTCTCATCTTTCTGCTGTAACTCAATAAGCATAGCAAAGCTAAAGATACTTCCTTGATTACCTAGTTGTTCCTGCTCCGTCCCACTTACCTGATCAAAAAAAGTCTCAGATAATGCTATGGTAGCTTTCTTATCTGTGCCTTTTGATCTCTCCTGCTTCAGCTTGTGCCTCTGTGATCTTGTGATCACACAATCAAGGAAAATTCCTGGATCTTTCATTTCTTCAGTTGCCTGCATCTCCATTGGCTTTTCAACTAGAGTAGGCAGCATGCCTACCGGTGAATCAGCTATATCATTTGCAAGGACAAGTTATATTCCTGGAGCTTAGAGTTTGTCCAGTACTCCTACCACAATTCTCCACTTTTTTCTGGACTCTTTTGCCTCACTTTACATAATTGAGCACTTTTTGTCTCACCATGAATTCCTGTTACTAGTACCTTTTCTGGCAAGAGTCCTTCAGGAATACATTACTCCCCATCCTTCAGCAATACAGACTGAGAAGATCCTGTATCTCTTAATATTGTAACTGCTTTACCTGCTACTCCTGGCCTATGTGAATAAACTTTATACCCTTGCATGTATATTTTTTAAACAGATCTGGCACCTCCTCCTTAATCAATCTCTGATCATCTTGTACACTCTGAGGCAGTTGTCTAATTTCCCTTGTGCTTTTTATTACTAGTCCAACAAAATTCCCAGGTTTATCTGGTTTTCCTACAACTGGCTTTCTCCTAGTCCACCAACACTGTGATTTTGTGTGACCCACTTTATTACAAAGAAAACACCAGAGCTTTTTAACTTATTTGTCCCCCTCAAGGGTTTCTTTTTTACCCTGTGGTAAGATGTCCTTATGATCTTCACTGAGACCTACCTTTCCCTTTCCACGTGAGGAGTTTTCTTTCCACCAATTGCTATCTCTCATGAGATCCTGTATCTCTTAATATTGTAACTGCTTTACCTGCTACTCCTGGCCTATGTGAATAAACTTTATACCCTTGCATGTATGTTTTTTAAGCAGATCTGGCACCTCCTCCTTAATCAACCTCTGATCATCTTGTACACTCTGAGGCAGTTGTCTAATTTCCCTTGTGCTTTTTATTACTATTCCAACAAAATTCCCAGATTTATCTGGTTTTCCTACAACTGGCTTTCTCCTAGTCCACCAACACTGTGATTTTGTGTGACCCACTTTATTATAAAGAAAACACCAGAGTTTTTTAACTTATTTGTTTTTTTATTAACTTTTTTACCCTGTGGTAAGATGTCCTTATGATCTTCACTGAGACCTACCTTTCCCTTTCCACGTGAGGAGTTTTCTTTCCACCAATTGCTATCTCTCATGGACTGAAATTGATTCTGGAAGCCAACTCATGTTTTGTGGACCAGTTCATAATCATCAGCCACTTCAGCTGAAAACCTTGCAGTTTTAACTCTCTGCTCTTCCACATGGGTACATATTAATTCAGGCAGTGAATTTTTGAATTCCTCCAAAATAATTACCTCTTGAAGGGCATCATAGGGCAACGTGGGGCAGCACAGTGGCTCAGTGGTTAGCACTGCTACCTCAGCGCCAGGGACATGGGTTCAATTCCCGCCTCGGGTGGCTGTCTGTGTGGAGTTTGCACATTCTCCCCGTGTCAGTGTGGGTTTCCTCTGGGTGGTCCGGTTTCCTCCCACAATCCAAAGATATGCAGGTTAGGTGAATTGGCCATGCTGAATTGCCTGCAGTGTTAGGTGCAGGGGTAAATGTCGGGGAATGGGTCTGGGTGGGTTGCTCTTCGGAGGGTCAGTGTGGACTTGTTGGGCTGAAGGGTCTGTTTCCACACTGTAGGGAATCTAAGAATCTAAGAATAGGTTTGCTCAATTTTCAAAGCTCTTATCCATCTATCGAAATTGATCCTTTCAAACTTAATGTAGGTTTAACCTGGGTCCCTCATTAGATTCCTGAAATGTTGTCTATAGGCTTCTGGCCCAAGCTCATATGCACTTAAAATGGCTTTTTTCACCTCCTTATACTCCCCAGATACCTCCTCTGATAGTGATGTGAATACCTCACTAGCTCGACTTACAAGTTTCATTTGGATCAACAAAACCCACGTTGCCATTGGCCACTGCATTTGTTTATCCACCTTTTCAAATGAGATGAAAAAGCTTCTACGTCCTTCTCATCAAATTTAGGCAATGCTTGAAAATACTTAACCAGTTTCTCACTAGGCTTCTGACTACCAGGGGTTTGCTCCTCCTCACTCTCTTCCTCACTAAGCCTACCCTCCGCCTTTATCTCCAGCCTTTTAAGCTGACTTTCCTTTTTAAGTGTCAGTTTCTGAAGTTCAAACGCACTCTCTTTTTGTCTCTGTTCTGTTGCTCTCTCTTTTTCCCTCTCTTCTGTTTTTAATTGTAACTCAAACTGGGTTCATTTCTGCTGCCCTTTCCTTATCTCTGTCCTCTAACTCAAGCTGCTTCATTTGCAATTGAATTCTTACCATCTCTATAGATTCTGATGGCTTCTCCAGCAAGTTTAAATGCTGAGCTACTGCGGTAATTATCGCTCCTTTCCTCACAGAAGCAGGCAGTTCCGATTCCATTTTGTCTGCTAATTCCTGCAGCTTGATCTTATTCATCTTTTGTAAAACTTCCAAAGTCACCGCATCCACTTCCAGAAAACTTCTGGCGACTGAAAGAGCCATTATGATCCCAAGCTTTGTCCGTCCATCCAAACGAATACCCAGAATAAAGACACTAGCACCTAACATTTGCTATTTAAAATCCCGCAAAGAGCCCCCAATCTGTTATAGACTAGGCCAGACCACTCAAAACATTCTTAAGAAGGCAGCCCAGACCATAACTTTGTAATTTGTTTCAGTAAGTATACAGTAAAAATTACCCAGAGTAAGCTAGCTAGGTTGACTACCAGGTTTTAAAACAGACAAAAAAAAAATGATTCACAAAATGACATAATGAAACATAAAGAACAGAATAAAGAACCCCTACAAAACTCAGTCTATCCAAACTAGGCTTAATTATGCTGTTCCGAATATACACAACTGTCCCAATAAGCAAACCCCCTTAAAGCACACTAAAGAAAATGGAACAGATGCTTACAGGGTGAAGTCAAACGGGCAGAAAGAGAGAGTATAACTAACTGTTTCCACACAGTTCACTGTTGAAATCCTAACTAGCTCTGGACTGAATGGAACTGCTCAGCCAGAGAACTATCACTCCCCTTTCATTATAAAGGTCACTTCTAAAACATGACCACTTTGGTCTGAAGTCTCATCTGATTACGTATAAACAAAAAGGTCTCTCAATCCCCTTTAATCTCTCTAGCAAACCAGTCTAATTGGAGCTGGGAGCGTTTTATGACTCCTCTGAATAAACCAAGGACCAGTCTGCTTGAGAAAAGGAACATTTTTTCGAAGAAACGGATGAGTTTTGTGACAATTGTCAAGCAGATATCAGGAACAGCTTGGTGTTCAATTATGGCAAATTCTAGAGGTCACATCTTTGATATTTAACCAAGATTTATCAGTACTCTTAAACATTGCTGTATCCATTGTGTTCAGCCATTTGATGATATCATGTGGAATGAATCAATTTTTTGAACACCCTCCTTCCTTTGGTGTGAAATTTAGGAACAGGTAGGTCATCCATTTAGATTTTTGGTTAAAGATAGATGAAATTGATTCAACCTGATCTTTTGAATGCAGGCACTGGGATGTGCCATAATTCAGAATTGAAATGTTCATGACTCCTCCTTCTGTCAATTTTCAATTGCAACATGAGTTCATTATAAATCAATTCAAAGTAGTTCATTTAGTTGACAGCCAATCCATTTGGCAAAACTTGTACTGGTCTTTAATATCAGAAAACCATAGCGCCTCTTTGTACTACCCACAAATGTGCCATGGCAAATTGCAAAGGCTTCTTTGACAGAACCTTTCAAACTCATCACCTCTTCCACCTAAAATGAGAAAAGTAGTAGTTCCACAGAAACACCATCATCTTCAAATTCTACAAGAAATTATTCACTATTTGACATGAACATTAATCATTGGCGGCACGGTGGCACAGTGGTTAGCACTGCTGCCTCACAGCGCCAGAGACCCGGGTTCAATTCCCGCCTCAGGCGACTGACTGTGTGGAGTTTGCACATTCACCCCGTGTCTGCGTGGGTTTCCTCCGGGTGCTCCGGTTTCCTCCCACAGTCCAAAGATGTGCAGGTCAGGTGAATTGGCCATGCTAAATTGCCTGTAGTGTTAGGTAAGGGGTAAATGTAGAGGTATGGGTGGGTTGTGCTTCGGCGGGTCGGTGTGGACTTGTTGGGCCGAAGGGCCTGTTTCCACACTGTAAGTAATCTAATCTAATTTCCTAGGTCAGTACTAGGTCAAAATCACAGAACTCCTGAACAAGTTGGCCTATAGAGCACCTTCACCAGATATGATGCACTTTTTTTGTCTTCAGCAAGATATTTTGCCTGATGAGGCAATGTATATGATATGGCCTAAAACATAAGAAAATGAATTTGGATTTTGTGGTATCAATAAATCCCACAGAACCTTATTGTAGCTAGCTGTTACATTCAAACATTACATATTTCAAATGTCCAGGTGTCTGGATTGAAATTAAGTTAATCGGGTACAATAGAGCTGCATGCTTCAAATGAGTAGGTGGAGTAGGTGATCATTAGGCCATCAGGTCACATGCTACAGTACAGTGATAATATTATGAGCATGTCTCTGACATAGTGACTGCGAGACATAACACAACAATCCCTTTATTTCAAAGATAATAGCTTATTTCAAACTGGTGGTTTTACATGGATGTGCTTTGTCAATTTAACAATAATGGAAACAGGTAAAGCAGTGTTTACAGACTAACATTTCAAACTTTGATGTAATGTTTTGGAAGCTTGAGAACTTGCCCTGATCTGTTGATCATATACCCATTTGGAGAGGTATGTTGTTCTCTGTTGTATTTGTTTAACAACTTGATTGTCGTGCTACTGCAAGCTGTCAAAATCGAAAAGGGTCGCACTGGAAAAGCACAGCAGGTCAGGCAGCATCCGAGGAGCAGGAGCTGTCAATCAACATCAACATCACAATCATCATTGGAGTCTTCTTTCTCACTCTCTTTACAAATGATTGTTATGCTATACATTGGTCTGAGCTGGCTTCTGTGCCTACAATATAGTACCATGTTGAGTATGGTCTGGTCTGATTGCATGTTTTAGAAACCTTAGCTTGTATCGATTTGGGTTTGCATCTCCAACTTGCTGTCTTTGCCCTGCATGCGGTTTTGATACGTCTTGACCTGGTCACTCATTGTGCATGTCTTTCAACCAATTCTGTTGATGAAGAATAATGTCCTATTCCTTGGAATGATTAAATAACTCTTTGCTTGACAAAGTAATTTCACTTGCCTTCTGAGTGTAAGTTGTGTTGGGGATGGTAAGCTTTTCTTCATTGATGTTGCATGAAGGTGCAGCAAAACTATGCAAAAATCTTGTTGTGTTGCTTGACAACCCCTAATCTGATAGTACCAACCATACATTCTGCTGGAGTATTTGAACATGAATAACATTGTGACCATCAATAAATGATGACCTCACCAGCAATACACATTGAATGAATTATTTAAGGAAAGTCATTACTAGAATTTTGCTTATTTCATTAATACTGGTGCTATTTTGGGTACTGTTGCTTTGAACGTCCTTTACTTGCTCTTTTTAAACTGGACGTACTAATCTTACATACTCTTCCTATTCCAAACAGTTTTTTTGTGTTAAAGACTCATTGCCCTGTTGAATGCTGTAATCCAAAACTGTAACTTTTTTGTTTCTTCCTCATTGCTCGTTCCCTCCTACAATCCAAAGTGCGTTTAAATTCATCTTGGCATTATACAATCATAATTTCCTGATTTATCTTGTTTTCTGTTTTGTTTCCAAGTTTCTTGGATTCCCACACTGTTAGTCTTGGCGTATACTTTTTCTATTAAAAAAAAGTCAGTGTGTGTCAATGGTAATGGCTGAAATGTCTGAATGTTTTAATTGATCCTATATATATTTATAACAAGTTACTGGTTTCTGCACGGACTCTGTCTACCCAGTTGGCACGGACTGTCGCTCCAGATGATGCCAAATGAACTCCAATGGCGTGACATTAACATTCCCACTCCCGTCCCAACCCCAGTACAAGGTTCTGCTTCACTGAGAATTTGGTAAAACCCTCGCCATTATCATTGTTAAATAGAATCTACTTAAAGCTGTGCTGAAGCTGCCGTGTAAACATCTTCTTTGTTGCAC
Organism: Chiloscyllium plagiosum; assembly: GCF_004010195.1. Taxonomy (NCBI): domain Eukaryota; kingdom Metazoa; phylum Chordata; class Chondrichthyes; order Orectolobiformes; family Hemiscylliidae; genus Chiloscyllium; species Chiloscyllium plagiosum. The sequence continues at coordinate 21,790,969 of NC_057712.1, read as the reverse complement.
TGGGGAATATGTGGGAAGAGTCCAGGTGCTTCCACACGGGAAGGAGAACAAACCTTGGATTGCTATCACATACTTGGAGCAGTTGGCTAAAAAGAACTATTGAAATAGAGTTTCCAGCAGTCTGTTCTTTTTAACTGGACAGTCTATTATTTTTAGTGGACAACAGAAAAAAATTTCAATTTCATGCATTTCTCCAGCTCAGCTATATTTAGTTCAACCTGACTTTCACTGTTTCCCTCATAAGCATGACAACATGTAGTTCTTTAAACAGTTTTTGATAAACCAATCACTTACAACAGTCAGGGCAGGCAGGGACAAAGCAGAGAACAAGGTAGGACTGATAAATTAAACCGCATTTATTTCAACGCAAGAGACCTAACAGGGAAGGCAGATGAACTCAGGGCATGGTTAAGAACATGGGACTGGGATATCATAGCAATTACAGAATCATGGCTCAGGGATGGACAGAACTGGCAGCTTTATGTTCCAGGATACAAATGCTACAGGAAGGACAGAAGGGGAGGGAGGAGAGAAGAGGAATAGCATTACATCTATCCTGAGGGAGGAAATTCCTGGAAATATATCCAGGGAAGTTATTTGGGTGGAACTGAGAAATAAGAAAGGGATGATCACCTTGCTGGGATTGTATTATAGACTGCCTAATAGTCGGAGGAAAATTGAGAAACACATTTGTTAGGAGATCTCAGTTACCTGTAAGAATAATAGGGTAGTTATGGTCGGGGATTTTAACTTTCCAAACATAGACTGGGACTGCCATAGTGTTAAGGGTTTAGATGGAGAGGAATTTGTTAAGCATGTACAAGAACATTTTCTGAGTCAGTATGTGGATGTACCTACTAGAGAAGGTGCAAAACTTGACCTGCACTTGGGAAATAAGGTAGGGCAGGTGACTGAGGTGTCAGTGGGAGCACTTTGGGGCCAGTGACCATAATTCTATTAATTTTAAAATAGTGATGGAAAAGGATAGACCAGATCCAAAAGATGAAGTTCTAAATTGTTGGAACGCTAATTTTGATTGTATCAAGCAAGAATTCTCAAAAGCTGATTGGGGGCAGATGATCATAGGTAAAGGGACGGCTGGAAAATTGGAAGCCTTCAGAAATGAGATAACTCGAGTACAGAGACAGTATATTTCAATTATGGTGAAAGGATAGGCTGGTAGGTGTAGGGAATGCTGGATTACTCAAGAAATTGAAGGTTTGGTTAAGAAAAAGAAGGAAGCATATGTCAGGAATGGACAGGATAGTTCGAGTGAATCCTTAGAAGAGTATAAAGGCAGGAGGAGTATACTTAAGAGGGAAATCAGGAGGGCAAAAAGGGGACATGAATAGCTTTGGCAAATAGGTTTAAGGAGAATCCAAAGAGTTTTTACAACTACGTTAAGGACAAAAGGATAACTAGGGAGAGAAGAGGGCCCCTCAATGATCAGCAAGGCAGCCTTTGTATGGAGACGCAGGAGATGGGGGAGATACTAAACAAGTATTTTGCATCAGTGTTTACTGTGGAAAAGGACATGGAAGATAAAGAATATAAGGAAATGGATGGTGACATCTTGCAAAATCTCCATATTACAGAGGAAGAAGTGCTGGATGTCTTGAAACATACAAAAGTGGATAAATCCCCAGGAAAAGCCAGGGAACTATACAGCGGTGAGCCTGATGTCAATGGTGTGCACATTGTTGGAGGGAATCCTAGGGACAGGATTTATATGTATTTGGAAAATCACGGACTGATTAGGGATAGTCAGCGTGGCTTTCAGTGTGGGAAATCATGTCTCACAAACTTAATTGAGTTTTTTGAAGAAGTAACAAAGAGGTTTGATGTGGGCAGAGCATTAGATGTGATCTATATGGACTTCAGTAAGGCATTCGACAAAGTTCCTTATGGGAGACTGGTTAGCAAGGTTAGATCTCATGGAGTACAGGGAGAACTAGCCATCTGGCTTCAGAACTGGATCAAAGATAGAAGACAGAGGGTGGTGGTGGAGGGATATTTTTCAGACTGAAGGTCTATGACCAGTGGAGTGCCACAAGGATCAGTGCCTCGTCCTCTACTTTTCCTCATTTATATAAATGATTTGGATATGAGCATAAGAGGTATAGTTAGTAAAATTGCAGATGACCAAAATTGGAGGTGTAGTGGAAGGTTTTCTCAGATTACAACAGGATCTTGACCAGGTTCGGCCAATGGGCTGATAAGTGGCAGATGGAGTTTAATTTAGATAAATGCGATGTGCTGCATTTTGGGAAAACAAATTTTAGCAGATTTATACACTTAATGATAAGGTCTTAAAGAGTGTTGCTGAACAAAGAGACCTTGGAGTACAGGTTCATAGTTCCTTGAAAGTACAGTTGCAAGTACATAGGGTAATGAAGAAGGTGTTTGGTATGCTTTCCTTTATTGTTCAGAGTATTGAGTACAGGAATTGGGAGGTCATGTTGCAGCTGTACAGGACATTGGTTAGGCCACTTTTGGAATATTGCGTGCAATTCTAGTCTCCTTCCTATTGGAAGCATGTTGTGAAACTTGAAAGGGTTCAGAAAAGATTTACAAGGATTGGAGGGTTGGAGGATTTGAGCTATAGGGGGAGGTTGAATAGGCTGGGGCTGTTTTCCCTGGAGCGTTGAGGGCTGAGGGGTGACCTCATAGAGGTTTATAAAATCATGAGGGGCATAGATCGGGTAAATAGACAAGGTGTTTTCCCTGGGGTGGAGGAGTCCAGAACTAGAGGGCATAGGTTTAGGGTGAGAGGGGAAAGATATAAAGGAGACTTAAGGAGCACCTTTTTCACGCAGAGGTTGGTATGTGTGTGGAATGGGCTGCCAGAGGAAGTGATAGAGGGTAGTACAATTGCAACATTTAAATCTGGATGGGTATATGAATAGGAAGGGTTTGGAGGGATATGGGCCGGGTGCTGGCAGGTGGGACTAGATTGTGTTGGGATATCTGGTCAGCATGGATGAGTTAGACCGAAGGATCTGTTTCCATGCTGTCCACTTCTATGACTCTATGACTCTTGTGTGATATGGGTCACGTCTCACTTTGTAACACATTTGTTGAAATGTTTTGCAAGTGTGGTATGGTAAGTTGTGTGAAAACGCATAATGTCAAACACCAGAATGAATGTCTGTCATTCTGTTTTGGAGTAGTTGACATTGCACAGATGACAATTTATTTGAATGAAAAGCAAAGGCTTTTCTTCTTGCAAAGGTCACACACCTCGGCTATTTAGTAATGCGCTTATTTCAAGAATCATAACTTTACTGGGCTCATGGTATCGTAGTAGGCAAGGTTTTGCTGAGAAAGCATGTTTGAGAGAACTGAAGCTGTATCATTTGTAAATATATTGATGTATTAAATCTATGTATCAAATAGAAATGTGTATAATATATAAATGCCACACATATGGGTTGGCCTTCTTGAGTAAATCTCTTTTGTGGAAATACCTTGTCTGTGAAGTTTGGAATATGCGATGAGAGGAAATTAAAATTCTGAGGTAATTTCACTGATTCTCTTTGATTTGCAGGGTCAGGCAAGAAATGCAATTTTATTTTACAGATCAACATGATCCTGAAAAAAAAGAGGATTAAAAATCTACTAAGCCATTGGCAAGGAAGGGCTTTACAGAATTCTCACATTCAATCCTTCTGTCGACGATCAGAAAGTTCCAGAAAAGTTCTGGAACTTTCTCAAAGAGCAACCCGTGGCAAAAAAATTAACTTAAAAATCAATAAACTCCACTCATCCCAACCGACTGAAATCCCAAGAATCTATTGATCAGCTTCCATATGGACTGTAGTTCTATAATTCCAAAGACAAAAGAGATATACAATAAATGTCAGCTTTGCCATTGGTACCATACTTTAAAATGGATGTTAAAAGTTCAATACACTCACCTTCCTCCTCTGCAATAATATTAAGCAATTAAAAATTCAAACTTCTAACGTTCATAACCAGCAGTAAAGTACCTAATAAATCCCTTAGATAATGGGTTTGCAATATACTTAAACTGCAAAATCATTGAAGGATGCTCTCTGAGGGCACATTGGAAATTTTGTCGTCTGTTTTCATTGAGCAGGACAACTTTAGAATGGTTGCTATGGTTCTTGCAGTCCTGTGTGCTTAGCTGTAATGCAATTGCACAGCAGGTACAAACACAGGCCACTATAGTCATGTAAGGCAACTTCTTCAGTGCTTCCACCAGCTTGCAATTTAATTACCCATATGGTCATTTCTGATTAAGTTAATGATGATTAATGTAGGCCATTGTACAAACATGACAGGATGTTAAACAAAGATATGGTTTGAGTCTAAAAGGAGCACTGTTCTTGACTTGAAACCTACATCAATGCATGTTTTTCTCTGATAAAGTAAAACTCTTTTTTATTGCATTTGCATAAAGGGCAGTACCAAATAGAAGTGGATAATGTTTGCACTATGTAATTAAAATGTATATATTACTCAATGCTGCTGCCAAGCAGCGAAGGTTCAAACTGTTTAAAAGGGGCTTTTATTGTTGATTTTAATCAATAATAAGTGTGATACCAAGAGAAAGAGAAAATGACGACTACCTTGAGGTTCTTCAACAAGCGTTATATCAAAACACTATTTCTACTAACAGTTTGATGTGTGGATTTCTTATTTGTTGTCTTAAAGGATCAGTGGTGCTGCTTGCAATTCTCTGCTGCATTCATTGCTATCTTTAGCTATGATTGTAAGAGAAGACTGAAGCTTGCTGGAGGGGCCCATCCTGTTTGATACAAACCAAAGAGGCCTCTTTCAGCAAATGTCTGATTCAAAACCAGCACCACAAAATTATAGACTTTAGTAGTGTGCATCAAATTCCAAAAAAGGCTTTAGCTACCATTTAAAAGGAGCATACAACAAAACCTTGAGCACTACCTCACCAGTAAGAGATGGAAGTGAGCATCATATGTAACTTTCTCATGGTGGATCCTATGTGTATTCAAGATAATCAGTATTGATCTATGATGGGATGTGTGTGGTGACCAAACAATACTAAATGGCTGTGTAAGTGTGTGCAATATGACCTTGGAAAGAGAATGATAACTAGAAACCTAAATAAAGAGCTACAGATAATTATTCTATAATGCAATGGCTGCATTCTTGTGCAATGCTGCATTATAGAAACGTCACATTTAGAAACAATACTAAAGTGTGGATGATGTAATCGCGCTATAGCCAGCACATATTTTAAAAGTTCATGCTTTAGAAACAGTGTCCCAGTTCATTAATCACATTACAGCCAATTTTCGTAAAAGAAACGTACTTTCTAGCAGAATGAACTGTACTTCGATATTCCTATGTTCCTGCATCTGGCTCAGTGGTTAGCCCTGCTGCCTCACAGCACCAGGGACCTGGGTTTGATCCCACCTTTGGGTGAGTGTCTGTGTGGTGTTTACATATTCTCCCTGTGTCTGCATACGTTTCCTCCAGGTGCTCCGGTTTCAGTCCACATTCCAGAGATTTTCAGGTTAGGTAGATTGGCCATGCTAAATTGTCCATAACATCCAGGAATGTGCAACCTAGATGGATTAGCCTTGGGAAATGCAGGGTTACAGGGATAGGGTGGGGGCAGGGTGGGTCTGGGAGGCATGTTCTTCAGAAGGTCAGACTGAACACACTGGGCTGAATGGCCTCCTTACACACACTGGTGCACTCGTGGATGATATCAAGAGGAAAGACCTCCTCTTGAGGAGCTCAGCATCTACAACCAAATCAGTTCACACCACGTGATATCAAGAAATGACAGAAGTCAGTGGTTACTGCGAGCAACATTTTGACAATAGTACTGAAGACTTGTGCTCCAGAAAGTGCTGCCCTCCTTGCCAGGCTGTTCCAATACATCTGCAAAACTGGCATCTACCCCAAAAGGTGGAAACTTGTCATATCCTGTGCACAAAATTGCAGAACAAATCCCGAGGGGCAACTTTTCACACAGAAGGTTGTGTGTGAGTGGAATGAATTTCCAGAGAAAGTGGTAGATGCAGAGACAGTTACAACATTTAAAAGATATTTGGACAGGTACATGAATAGGAAAGGTTTAGAGGGTTGGGGCCAAATACAGGAAAATGTGGCTATTTTAGTTTAGGGAACCATCAACATGGGCAAGTTGGACCAAAGGATCTGTTTCCGTGCTGTATGACTCAATGAAATCCAATCCAGCCAGCTCATCAGTTTACTCTCAATATCAGTAAAGTGAAGGAAGGAGTTATTGACCATGCTATCAATCAGCACTGGCTTAGCAATAACCTGCTCAGTGATGCTCAGTTTGTGTTCCACTAGGGCCACTCATTCTTAAGTTCATTACAGCCTTGGTTCAAACATGGACAAAAGAACTAAGTAACAGAAGTGTGCTGCGAACCACTGTTTTAACAGTAAGCTTGTCTGAACAACTGTGCCGTAAAGGAATCATAGTAAAGCTACAGTCAATGGAAATCAGGTGGAAAACTCTCCATTGGTTGGATTCATACATGTAATCATTTAAAGTCAGTCATCTCAGCTCCAGGAAATCTCTGCAGGTATTCCTCAGGGTCCTTGGTCCAACCATCTTCAGCTACTTTATTGATAACCTCCTCTCCATTATAAGGTCAGAGTGGGGATGTTCACTGATGTTTGCACAGTATTCACCACCTTTCATCACTCCTCAGAAGCTGAAGCAGTCCATGTCTAAATGCAACAAGACTTGGACAATATGCAGGCCTGGGCCAACAAGTGGCAAGTAACATCCACATCACACAAGGTTTTACTTTGTTCATTCATGGGATGTGGGCAAAAAAGCTCCTTACAATAGTACCTTCCAAACCCAAGACCACCATCAAGGGCAGAAGATACATGGGAACACCATCACCTTCAAGCTCCCCTCCAAACCACTTATCATCCTAACGTGGGAATGTATCGCCATTATTCCAGTGTTGCCGAATCAAAATCCTAGACTCCCTTCCCTAATAGCATTGTGAGTCTACCTACAGCAAATGGACCGCAGTGTTTCACAAAAACAGCTCACCACCATTTTCTGAAGGCCCCCTCAGGCTGGGAAATAAATGCTAGCTCAGTCAGTGAAGCCAAAACCCATGAATGTTTAAAAAAAAATATTACCAGATCAATTTAGCCAGCTACAAATTGATTTTCCAGCTGTTGTCCTTTGATGTTGGTCAAGATCATTTTGGTCGTACTGTCAACTTCCCACTTACCAGCAGGAACCAGCAGCACCAGCACAGGATTCAATCAACATACAAGTAAATGGTGTAAGGGATTGATGAACATTAGGAATAATATTGCCCGATTTTAATAAGCGATATATCTATGGAATAATTAAAGTCCTGTCAAAGCATATATTTCTTAAAGGCATGAACCTTACTTCTTCCTGGTCTCAGCCACGTTTAATGGGTAACATTTTCACCACTGAGTCAACAGGTAGGTTTTGATTCCTGTCCAGTGAGCTGAGCACAAAACTCTGGGCTAACAGTTTAGTGGTGAGGGAGGGCTGTACTGTCTTTCAAATGTGCCATTAAACCCAGACTCTCTCTCTTTGCTCATTAAAGAGAATGCAAAAGATCCATGGTATCATTTGAATGAAATGAATTCTCCGCAGTGCATGGTTGACCGTTACTCTTCATTTCAAAAACAGATTCTACCAATCACTTTCAGAACCTTTGTGTCTGCCACTGATTTGATGCTAATTATACCATAGCACTGCTGCCTCACAGTGCCGGAGACCTGGATTCAATTCCCGCCTCAGGCGACTGACTGTGTGGAGTTTGCACGTTCTCCCCGTGTCTGCGTGGGTTTCCTCCGGGTGCTCCAGTTTCCTCCCACAGTCCAAAGATGTGCAGGTCAGGTGAATTGGCCATGCTAAATTGCCCGTAGTGTTAGGTAAGGGGTAAATGTAGGGGTATGGGTGGGTTGCGCTGCGGCGGGTCGGTGTGGACTTGTTGGGCCGAAGGGTCTGTTTCCACACTGTAATCTAATCTAATCTAATGTAATCTAATCTAAACTCTCCAATTGTTGGCGTATGCTTTCTCTAGGCAACTTTCAAAAGAACTCTCATCATGGCAGGAATCTTCAGGGAGAGAGCAGCAATGGGAAGCTCAGCAGAAGCCACACCCACTTTTTCCCAGCTCTATCTGCTTTATTCCTGTTAAAGCTGCTCAGTGTGTTATAAATCTGTGAATGAATGGTGGAAGTGAATGGATGAATGTGCGCATAAATGGATATCAGCGAGTCGTACAGCAGGGAAACAGACCCTTCAGTGAAACTCGCCCATGGAAAGAGGTAGGGTGGCAGGTAGGTGAGGTGGGTTGTAGAGTAGTATTTGGATTAGCTTGGGAGACAATGTCGAGAGACAACGAGGGGTCAGGAAGTGACATCAAGCCATCAAGAGAGGAGTCAGGGGATCAGTGCGAGTGACTGGTCAGTAACAGACTCCACAAGGAGATAGACTAGGAATTTTCCATCTAGAATTTCCTGGTCAACAATCCAGACAAGTTTTGTCAAAACAGTTTAAATCTCTTACTCTAATTCAGAGTCGGAGACCTTTTTGGACAATCCCAGGAGGCAGGAGAATTGCTCTTTGATAGTTCAAATTTCCCATTTAGACAACTCCCCCAGGTTCAGTGCGTTGGGACTTTTCTGGGCTCACAGTATGCAACTTTAGTTCGATAGTCTTGGATGATCTGGAAGACATGGGCCATTACCTTGTTATTACTATACTGGATTTTTCAATGCAAAAAATTAAATCCAGTATTTCCCTGAATATAACTGGGACTACCTTTCAGTTACAGTGAATTGTCATGAAAGGATCTAAGTACTCATTTCTTCTTTGCACAACAAATATTTCAGTGTATTGTATCCTTTAACCTGAACAATGAACAATGCCATGGTAGATTCATTATTTTGAATAGAGATTTGCTGATAACAGAATTTGTGGCTGGTCACACTTCTTTATCCTAGCTGAGTTGAACTGAAGAGCTAGATAATTTATGAATTAAAAACCAAGAATTAGATCAAAGCCACCAATGAGAAGCTTAAGATTTATGAATGTTACCAATACTGACTGATACAGTCAGGCGAACCCTCCAGTAAGAAGTGAAATAGATTAGGGGAGTCACCAAAAACATTGGAAGGTTTCTCATCTGTGATTTTTTTCCCCCTTAATAATTAAAAGTTCTAATTTTGCAAATCCAGATGTTGAAGAAAGATAAAAATATATATCAGTATCACAGCAAAATGCCAAAAGTAACAAATGACTTTTCTTTCTAGCCTGTGTGTCATTTTACACCTTCATTCAAGTTTATGCTTGAAAGGTTTAAGCTTTTAGAATCCTGTCTTGGATCTGATATTTTTGCTCTGAGCGATGACTAAGCCAGCTGATCAGGCAAAACCTGAGGTTTGACCATATATGGCCTGCACAGTTTCCCAGTTAGTTCAACTGGGCTTCTTCTTCAAACTGTTCAAATTTGATTGATTGCAACTAGCAGGCAAGTTTGAAAACCTTAATTCTGTCAGAACTGAGAGTAAATTGTGAGTGTCTATCAGATCATGTAAGGCTGTTGGGTTATTTTAGTGGAGTGTCTGCATATTATTTGTAATCCTAAATTCCCCTTAATAAATGCGTAATGAGATTTATAACTTAAACTGCATTCTCAAATGCTTAGTTCCTCATCACCATCAAAATCCCCTTCCTCTATGCTGTTCTAGGCCAAATAAGTCTTCAACTGAAAACATCTTTGAAGAAGATTATGTCTCTGAGCATGTACAGTGATGCATTGTACCCCTCCCAGGCACGAGCACCTTTATCATATTATGTCAGTGCAGTTCAAAGGCAGCCCTGAGTTTGCATTACCAGCATGTTCATTATATCAAAGTTGCCTGAATAGTTTAGCTGCTCTTTACTGTAGCCTTAAAGGGAGTGGTGAAGGACAGTGACAGAGAGTGTGTATGTGAATTACTGCAGGAGGCAGCTCATCAGAGGATAAGGTTCTGTCCCAGCTCCATTTGAGCAACAGAAATGAGAATTGGTCTCCAGCCATGAGGGATAGATTATCTTGACTCACACAAGTAATTGGCTCTAGGCATTGGGAAACCCACTGAGGAATTTCTACACCATAACTGAAAGCAGTCAGTATCTGTATCTAGCCTGTATAGTGCCACCTTGCAATGACAGTGTATACTCCATATGGGAGAACATGGTCACCTCCTCAAATACAGTATTCCAGCCTTTACAAAGGGAATCAGTTCCAAAGAAGGGTCACTGGACCCGAAATGTTAACTTTGTTTTCTCTGCCAGAGTCCTGAGCCTTTTCTGCAATTTCTGTTATTGTTTTAGTATTATCACTCTTTCCAGCTTTGATGGAAGCTCAATTTTCTGCCGCGGAAACTCGAGGTGGCATCTTAAGAGACAGGTCTTTTGGAATACATTGGGCTCGGGCAGGAAGATGGGCTGGATGGACAGGTACTTTAAATGACTACAGTTTGTTTTCTAGAAATCAGTGAAGGTGTCAACTCCCAAGATTGACGGTGGAATGATAGGAATGATCGGTGAGGTATTTTCTCAAGATGACAGCAGCATGTCTGCTCCTTTGGCACCTATAACCCCCTTCCTCATCTCAACAAGTAGTCCCCTTGGTGCCAACAAAATGGTTGAACCAAGTTTACTTAATATTATAAGTAGTGGTGATAGGATCTGAACCTATGTCTCCAGAGCATTTGTCTCTCTGGCTTTCTAGTGCAGTAACATAGCCCCTACGTTACGGTCTACCTGTAAACTGTCAGGGCTCACTCAGATTTGAACCCAAGATCTTTTGGACACTAATTTACTGCAGGCTCTTAAGTGAGGTTTATACCCATGGGCCAATGGGTTTGAACCAGACTGTCCTTGGGAGTAACTTGAGACACAGCCTGTCATCAGGTTCCACATAATATGTGAACAAATATACAGTCACAAACAAAGCTCCAACATGAGAAAGACCAGCTTTCTGCACTTAGGTAATCTGGGAAGAACGCAGTGTTGATAGTAAATGTAGGAAATGACTTATAAGAAAAGTACTGGGGGTTAACTAAGGGCTCATGGCAGAAATGAATGGAAAACAATTATTACTTTCTTTTATTGAACACTCCAGTCTGCAGAGTGATTAACAAACAGCTTCAGAGTCTGCATTGTCAGCATGTTTTTTTTCGAGAGGAGTGTCTGAATGGTTTGAATATTGTTTGATACAGGATTAAGGGAGCGGTGAAGTATGATACAAAACTGTTAAGCAAGTTTTTCAGGGCAGGGAATTTGAGCGAATAGCCGATGACTTAAATTTCTTGCCGCAAGGCACTGGGAACCAATCCTGTTACTTTTATTTCCCAATGGTCTCCTCTATCCATTAAGAATTATGTCTTGTCCAGGTATTAGCTTCCCTGCACATAAAGGTTGTTCACTGATACGGGAGACTCTTGTAGAGCATGTTGTAGACTGCCCCCTACAGACTTGTGGAGATACTGGATTCTCTGTTTCCATATCTGCTCCAAGTTACATACCATCCTGAATTGGAATTGTATGTCATTCCTTAAATGTCACTGGATCAAAATCCCAGAATTATCTCCTTTACAGCACCAGATGCACTACAGCAGTTCAAGAACGCCAACCACCACCACTTCCTAAGGGCAATTAATTAGATTAGATTAGCTTCCCTACAGTGTGGAAACAGGCCCTTTGGCCCAACCAGTCCACACCGACCCTTCGAAGAGTATTAAAAATGTGTTGCTGGAAAAGCGCAGCAGGTCAGGCAGCATCAAAGGAACAGGAGAATCAATGTTTCGGGCATAAGCCCTTCTTCTCCAAAGAGTAACCCATCCAGACTTATTTCCCTCTGACGAATGCACCTAACACTATGGGCAATTCATCTGATCTGCAGGAAGAAACCGGAGTACCTGGAGAAAACCCACGCAGACACGGGGAGAACATGCAAACTCCACACAGACAGTCGCCCAAAGCTGGAATCGAACCTGGGACCGTGAGGCAGCAGTGCTAACCACTGAGCCACCGTAATGGGTAACAATGCTAGCCTTAATTGCCAGTGATGCTAACATTGAAGGAATAAATAAAAGAAAATGGTGCGTGCATATTACTTTGTCATGTATCCTGACCTTTTAATAAAAGGATAAAAATTAAGTACAAGTAGATTGATGAATACTTACAATGTACAGTTCTACTTTCCACATTACAACAAAGTTTATAGACGTGTTCAAAAATATGCAAAAATATATGCAAGATGGTATCAGGACTGAGTGATAGATAATAAATATTGTGAAAGCTTGAACAGACTAGGCCTCTTTCCCCTCAAAAGAGAAAGTTGTGAGTTAACTTGATAGAGATCTTTAAAATAATTAGAGTTTGATGGGTGGGAGTGAAGAAACATTTTCACTTGCTCAGTGGACCAAAGCAAAAGGTGATGAAGATAATTAGTTTTATAACAACTTCTTCTCTGATTCTCTACAATCAATCTAATAGGAGATTTAGTCATTCATGAATGCTAATTTTGAATGCACCACCACAAATTCAAAAAAGTAATCTAAATAAGGGTCCACAAATGTCGATGGGTCCAATATTGGGCAGGGTATTGATCAGTGTGTCTCATATGTCAGTGGTTAAGAGTCAGTCAAATAGTGACTTTTGCTTGTCTGCTACTAGCAAAGCAGCAAGTCATAACTAAGTGAAGGTGGGAATTGAGAGCAGAGACTGGACTGGTGGACTGAGGAATTAGGCTGAGAAATTGGGATTGAAACCTGAGAATCCGAAAGGGGTCAGATAAGAAATCCATGTGTTGGACTTTGTTACTCATGGCTTCAGAGTCAGATCACACTTGATGCAGCCATACACCTCTCACCTGCAAATGTTTTTTTTAACTTTCAAAACAGAGGTTGGGGGAGCCATGTACTTCCAGGTGGAAATGTGTGTTTGCTCCACCAGTGTTATAGGCCAGTAATTGCACTCTGCCTTCTTCTAACCTGGAGTAGACAGGCAGTAGGCTGGGAGAACACAGCAAGCCAGGTAACATCAGGAGGTGCAGAAGTCAACATTTTGGGTGTAACCCTTCTTCAGGACTTAACAAGCAACTGTCAATCTGCAAAGTTCCCTCACAAAAACAATTAACTTGAAGTTGCCTCAGACTGTTTGCCTTTGCATCCTAATGAGGTTCAACCACTTAAACATAAGTGCACCTGAGAAAAATACTATGTGCTTGACATAGTAGAATGCCCTTGTCATTATAGATAAGTGTATCAAGCTTTAAGAATGGTTAGTGAAATGTCATCAGCATATAGCAGTTAATATTGCTGATGATGGGAACATCGATAATTGAGAGAAAGTCAGGACTGGAGATGCTGAAAATTCAGAATTGAAAAGTGTGGTACTGGAAAAGCACAGCAGGTCAGGCAGCATTTGACGAGCAGGAGAATAGACATTTCAGGCATAAGCTTATGCCTGGAACGTCGAGTGTCCTGCATCAACAATTGAGACAACTTGACAATTCAGGATGCTTCCTGAAATTATTCTCTTTATTAGTTAATCTCTGTTTATCACTGGGTTGCAAATGTTACTTCAGCAACACATACTGCTCAAAAATAAATACAAGGCTAAACCTTTAAAAACACAAATAAATACTCATAAAATTTCGGTATGTCTGTATGATTCTGTTATGTGCTGATTGCCTAACACACACCACATTCACCATAAATATTAATAGAACTTCAGCTCTGTCATATAGCAAATGATCCCAGCCTGCACTGTGTTTATTGAACTTATAGCCATTACTGAAAATACACAAGTGTAATTGTATTCATTCTAACTATTAAGGTTAAAGTCCATTAAAATATTTTTGTCAATCCAGCATACAATCCCATCAGCATTCTCCTCAAAATGCTCAGCTGCATATTTTATTATTTATAATAACTTTGGCAGAGCAGAGTTTTGAGTTTGTCTCTGACAATCAGTATGATTAGAATGGAGAGCTCATCACCACTTGAACTCTTGAGCTTAATAGCATAGATACATTTGCGAGATATCTGGATAAGTATGTCAGGTAAAAAAAGGTGATCTGCTTTCTGGTGCGTAATTTCTCCGCAATTCCATTTGTAATCAGGGCACTCGAGCAGATGTTATGGCAATCTTTATTAGTTTGTGGAATTTAGCAAGATCCAATATAAAATAGAATCTACGTACAGTAGCAACTGAAAGGAAATATTAGTTTCAGGAAATTCACAGGTAAATTCAAGTTACTGTGCTTGAATTTTCACTCCATCTGTGCAATTGGATTTCTGAAATCATCTCTAAGACAAGGATGCTGTTGTTTCACAGTGTATGGATAAAAATAATCCAATGAAGTACCTGCTCCCATCACAAATATATTCAAACAGATCGATACTGAATAATGGAACTTTTCAAGTAGTATGAGAGGAACAAGTTAAATTCATAAAATTTCTGTCATGAGCTGTTCAGCCAATGAATTGGATTACTGAACTGGACCAAAAATAACCGATTGAATTCAAATACAGGTGCACCCAAAAAATCTGAATTTCCCCTCTATTTTGTTCAGGGTTTTTGTCCCTTTAGGAATATGTGTGATGTTTTCATTATGGGGCTTGCCCCTTTTAATGTAATGAATCAAACTGGTCGAAATGGATGATTGTTTCCAAATAAGCCTGAGTTTGCAAAATTTGTATTGCTTCAGATTTGAATTTGGTTCAGAGATCAATCTGATGTTAAGTCAAAGCTAATTAGTGTAATAGAAAATTCTAATCCTTTTCACAGTTTAATTGTAAGCATTTAAAACATTTTTTTAAAAGCTTAAATATTCCCATGGCAGATGTAACATAAAATAATGCAGATGCTGCTATTTGAGCTGCAATGGTCACATTTTAACTTACTGTGCATAAAATATTGACAAACGGGACTGAAAGGAGTAAAAAGACTCTGGGGCCTTTGCAACCAGCTTTGACTGACACAGGAGTAAACTGACCTGCAAATGTACTTTTTATGAGATTTAAGTTTCAGTATTTGACTAATTATTGATCACACCGTTTAACCAAAGATTGTAAAAGCATTTAATCCATAAAGTGTGCTGGTGCTGCAGAGAGTAAGAACCCGGAGAGGTATTGGGCGATAATATAAATGTTCAGTTCTGTGCTGAGCTTGAGCTTAGGCCCAGATAAACTCTTTCTCTCATTGATGGAGATCAGGCAGCGAGCAACCACTATGCATTAGAGAATTGAGCGCTAATGATTTCAATAGAATCAATATTTGTACCAGTTCAATAATAAGGATCTATCGCTTCCTGTGCTACACTAACTTCAATGTGGAGGTTTTTTTGCATACTGAGGCCTGCTGGTAACTGTGACAAGCTTCCTTCTGTGGTATCTGTGCTAAATAGCATGGTCATGTAGCAAAACTTGGTATCTCTAATTGCACGGACATGCAGCAATAGACGGAGGGCTCCTCGGATGCTGCCTGACCTGCTGTGCTTTTCCAACACCACTCTAATCTAGACTCTGATTTCCAGCATCTACAGTCCTTACTTCTGCCTGGTATTTCTAATAGCACGGTCATGCAGCAGTACATGGTATCTCTAATAGCACAGTCATGCAGCCGTACGTGGTATCTCTGGCCAAGAGGCTAAATGGAAAAAAGCAAAGCAAGGCAAGACAAGGATGTTGCGAGCATCCATGCAGATTCAGAATGAGTGAGCATTTTGACAGCAAGCAAAGAGTCTGGAGATGCAATTTGGTGCAATCCATGAGCTGGGTGCATGTCCCTGAGTGCCCCTGTTGCAGCATCACTATGATAATTGCCCAGTGCAGTCTGAGCTGCTGCATTGAAGTGCAGGAGCATCCTGAAAATGGATTGGACGTGGACCTTGAGGCTTCTAAAAGACTGGCCCATCTTAGATGTTAATGTCTGTGGATGTGGGGCATGTGTGCCTGAAACCTGTAGAGAGTGCCCTGAGATATCGGTCTCTGCTTTCCAACATGGAGGTCGTTTGAAGCAAATGGTGAGCTGAATTTGTCCAAGTGCTCTCTCTCCTTTCCTGACAAGTTGTTTATTTGGTGTGTTAGGGAAAATGGGACTCTGAATTATGATGAGCCGATTTGTGCTTTTTCAAAGTCAATAATGATTGTCACAGGCTGCCTCCTAACAATCTCACCATGGCACTTCAGAGAAGCATAAAAGGTGGAGCAAGAGGACCTGAGGGTCGAATGGGCCTTGCTGCATGTGTTGCCCGATTCTGCCAGATATCTCACCATACTCCACATCGCTCAGACCCCTGGAATGTACCACCCTACGTCCTGTCATGATATTTTGAAGTGATGCATGCACAATCTTTTGAGTCCCTCCCTAGTACTTTCACTTTTTGCATGACTCCGAACTTACTTATCAACCCTCTTACAATCAAATCTAAATCATTTATATATCAGAAGTAGCAAGGACTACAACACTGATCCCTGAGGAAGCCCACTGGACATAGGCTTCCAGTCACTAAAACGCCCCTCAACCATCACCCTCTGTTTCTTGCCACTCAGCCAATGCTGGATCTAATTGGCCAATGTCCTTGGATTTCATGAGCTCTTACCTTTGCTATCAGTCTTCCATGGAAAAGCCTTGCTAAAATGCAAGTAAAAAGTGTTGAACGTGTTGCTCTCATCTACGTATCTTCAAAAAATTTAAATCAAGCTGATCAGGCATAACCTCCCATTAACAAAACAGTAGAGGGTATTCAAAAAGGAAATTGGAAGAGTATAGACTCAATATTTTCTCTTTAGGGTAATACATGGGAGTAACTACTCCAGAGAACTCTGGCTTTTTAGGAATATTCAGGACTAGCTAAGAAGGAAAAGAAAGCCTTTCAACATCAAGGTAGCAAATCAATGGAGGCTCTAGTGAATTATAGAAAGTACAGGGGGGTTGTTAAAAAAGCAAGTTTGAGTTCAAAGAGGGAATTGAAGAAGACTGCTGGGTAGAACTAGGGAGATTTCAAAGATAATCTATGAATATATTAAAAGTAAGGGAATAATAAGGGAAAGAGATAGGACCACTAGGGACCAAGGGCAATCCGTCCATGAAATCAGAAGATGTTGTTAGAGTGTTAAATGAATACTGCACTTCTGTCTTTACTGAGGAAAGAGGAGAATGTAGGATGAAGAAAGCCAGTCCGACCTGCAACAGGGAGATGGAGAGAGAACCTAGGGGTGAACAGCAGGATAAATACTTGAGGAGCGGGGTCAGTCAGAGTGAACCTGGGAGTGAACAGCAGGATAAATACCTGAGGAGTGGGGTTAGTCAGAGTGAACCTGGGGGTGAAAGCAGGGTAAATACCTGAGGAGTGGGGTTAGTCAGAGTGATCCTTGGGGGTGAAAGCAGGGTAAATGCCTGAGGAGTGGGGTCGGTCAGAGTGATCCTTGGGGGTGAACAGCAGGATAAATACCTGAGGAGCAGGGTCAGTGAGAGTGAACCTGGGGCAGAACAGCAGAAATACCTGAGGAGTGGGGTCGGTCAGAGTGATCCTTGGGGGTGAACAGCAGGGTAAATCAGGGACACTTCCAGTCTCCATGGTGACTGTTTTTGCAGGAAGTGTGTTGAGCCGCAGCACCTGATTGACAGCATGGAGCAGCTGGAGTTGTGGTTGGACTCACTATGGAACATCCATGAAGCTGAGAATGTTCTGGACAGCATAATTAGCATTCTGGTCACAGCACCAGGAAGGGCTACACAGACAGAGTTGTGTGACCCCCAAAAAGACTAGTAAGCAGGCAGTGCAGGAGTCCCCTGCGGCCATTGCCTTCTCAAACAGATATACTATTTTTGATAATGTTAATAGAGATGGCCTCTTAGGGGAAAGCAGCAGCAGCAGTAGCCAGAGCTCTATGAGATGTTAAGTCTCTCATGCACGAAACATATGTCATAACAAATCCAAACAACTTGGTTTAGCATATTGTTTTGACCATACATGTAAGAAGTTTCTCTTACATACTATGTATGGGATAATTTTCTGACTTTGCACTCCCACTGGGAAACTTTTCCATGTGTCTTTCAGTGCATGTGTCAACCATTTTTTTGAACGACCAGAGAATTGTGCATGTAAACACCAGAACATCTAATGTGCGACCCTGATGGACATGTTTTGCTGGTGGCAGCTCAGTCAGGATATTTCGACTGGAATCCATGCATCTTACAGTTGTCAAAGAAAATTGCAAAAACATACTTTAAATTTTAGTATGCCAGAACTGAGTAGCCCACGTCAAAGATTTTTTGCTCCAGTATATGTTCTGCATTATAAGCTGAATGCAGTGCATTTGCAATCCAGGAATATTGGCTGTCTGCCCAGATCCTTGCAAAGTTGTGGACATGAATTATCTCAATAAATTTTCATCTACTTCTAAAATGGATCCTGATAATCAGAGATGGGAATTAGGAAAGTATCCCCACATGGGGAATTTTCCTTAGCCCCTGTCTGCCTATTACTAAATGACATTGATGTTGAGGGAGAACCTGTCAATAGGTCTCTCTACTTTCTAACTGGGTTTGGTTTTGATCCATATTTAAAGGATGATGTGGGAGCAATCTAGCGCCATGAAAGAAAATGCCTTCACTGGCTGTTCCGCTTACCCAGAATAACTTTGCTGGTGCCACCTTTACTACTTCAGAGGGCATCTAAGATGTGCCCACAATGTTGTCAGTACCCATGGGTTCTATTGCAATTCTGTGACTGGTTCCTGACCTGGAAACCCTGGCAGAGTCAGAACTGGAGTTCATTCAAGCGCCATGCCAGTAGAGTGGAGCGCAAAGATTTGCAGCTTCATTGTGTGCTATGGTTTATAGGGGCTTTTGCTTTTGAAGTGGAATTGAACTGTAGAGATATTTCACTCATTTTATACCATTGCATTTTGCTGTGTTTAATTCCTGCTATAATTTCTGAGCTGTTACTCTTCCCAGTGAAAGCGCTGCTCCCATTTAATTAGGTCACCTGGGTTACTGTGCTATTTTTTCCAAATATGAATCATGGGTAAATTATGTCATCTTCAAATCTCACCATTCTTGTGCAAAATCCACCTCATCAATTAAGCAATGAAAGTGTTGTCATAGAAAGTATGACTTATTACATTTCCCCATCATTTGTTACTGGAAAGATGAAGTCAAGCTTGTAAATGCATTCTCCATGATTAAGAACAATAGGGCTGCTATGACAGGAATAAAAAGCCTTCATGGTAATGCACAAGGGCATAAGATAAGTCAAGGATGAGTAAAATCCATTTGACTCATCATGTTCATCATGTTCATCTCCCGATGCTCCAGTTTTTTTCCATTATGTTGCCCAGTGTTTTACGAACACTTTTGCTTCTAGTTTCCTGAAGAGCGGAAAATTTCATATTCAGGAATGATTTCCTTGTTGAATTGTAGCTTCCCGTAAAATAGCATTTTTAATGTGATTAAATTAAGATGAATTCACACCTAGATTCCAGTTGAGAGTTGTGCATCAAAAGCACACCCAGAGTTTCATCATATGGCCTTTTAAACTCATCATTGGCCTTTTTCAATGCCTCAGTTCAAACTCTTGTGCTCGATTTGGAAATACAAATATTGAATGTTCAAGCAAGAGAAAATCAAGCAATTCGCAGTCATTAAATTTATTTTTGAAAGGTGCCAATTGTAAGCTGGTGACTGGTGAGAAGTGATGATTCAAATTAACACATCAATTTTATTGACCATATTTTTTTCCACAAATGCCAATTTTTTTAACCTTACTCAAAAAGTTTCCTTCACAGTGCTGTGAATTCCAAGGAAAAGTATTCATGCAAAGGTGTGCTCCCATATTGAGTACCAAATCAACTTGGATTGCTTGCTTGGATTTTCAGGTTTTGTGCTTGCCTTGGATACCTGTTTCTTTCAGCCTCTGCCATGATTGTACAAGTCTTTAGAAACTCTGCGGCAGTTTTGACAAACTGATGTTGTTTGCAGAGTCCTGACTTCAAATTCTCATCTTGCTCTACTGTTGTTATTAATTTGTCCCAGAAGAGTTTCTAACTTGCCTCAATGGCTTGATATTAACTTTCCTCATGATGGACAGGCAAGGGTTGAAGTAATCAAAAATTAGAGGTCAGGAATGTGTTCTTAAACCAGGGTAGTAGCAAAGAATGGCAAAGGAGCATGGTGGCATGGTGGATCGGTGGCTCAGTGGTTAGCACTGCTGCCTCATAGCACCAGAGAACTGGGTTTGATTCCAGCCTTGGGTGACTGTCTGTGTGAAGTTTGCACATTCTCCCCATGTCTGTGTGGGTTTCCTCCCACAATCCAAAGATGTGCAGGTTGGGTGAATTGGACATGTTAAATTGCCCATAGTGTTAGGCACATTAGTCAGGGATAAATGTAAGGGTCTGGGTGGGTTACTCTTTCGGGGGTCGTTGTGGACATTTTTGGCCAAAGGGCTGTTTCCATACTGTAGGGAATCTAAAATATAACAAGTGAGTACTTGGGACAGTGTTAGAAGCAAGCCACTCTGTTAGGAAAAACTCCCACAACTTTGATTCTTTGTTTACCTGATCTCAGTCGTAATACACTGAAAAATTACCGTTACCACAGTGTATTGTCTTAATCTTATGAAAATGTTTGAGTTGCCTCGTTTTCATCTCTGACTTGATGAACCTTCATTTTAGCCAGGTCTTCCTTTAACACTTGTCAAAGTCAAGATGAAACCATACAAAAACAACTACCCTGCCTTCAGTTTGCACTTTTGTTATAATTATTAATAACCAACTTGTCACCAGCCTCTTCACTCACCCAAGTGCACTTTGACTTATTTGTTCATTGAGCTATCTAAAGTATGTTGTAATCAGCCAGCAAACCCAACAACCTGCCCTCAGTCCTAGAAGTGAAAGTCTCCAACATCCTAGAAGACCAGAGATATCTCTTTCAATAGAGAGAGAGAGAAACACAAGTGGCCATGAGTTTAACTTGAGTGTGACCATATCTTAGACAAGGGGTGAAGTTGAGAAGATGAGAGCTTCATGGTAAGTACAGAAATTGTACCCACGTGTTGGCGTCACTGTGCATCACAAAGTGACTGTCCAACCAACTAAACTCCTCAGATTTTGCTGGCCAAACTCCCTATCTGTCCTCAGTATTTATTAATGCAAAAGCTCATCCTTCTTCATTCCATAGCCTCCTGAATTGACTGCTTCCTCTCTCACTTTTCAGTCTTGGCTCCTCTTCCCTGTCTCCCAGGTCCTTTCCCAATATCTCAATTATCTTCTTACCTGCTCATTTGCTGACTCCTCCTTTCTCACCCTCATGTATCCTATCAAAGCATGAGAAAGAAGGGGTGGAGCACAAAAAGAAGCGAAGAACTAGGAACTAGGAAGAAAATAAAATTTGAAGGAAGAAAAGTCGTGAAGGAGGGTCAAAGTTTGTCCAAGATGAAGTAAACTTAGCGAAGCTCAGGTCTCAGAAACAGGCCAGGGATCATTATTCACGATTAAGCATTTCTTGTTGATTCTGCTGCAGGTAACAAAAAGACTTTGTGCTATCTGTTCATTAACACATTGCAGTATAAAAAAATGGCTGCATACATGAGCAGCGGCTGGCAATTGTAAAACACTTGTGTGAATTTATCTTACATCATTCAAATCTTGCATCTCTTAAAAGGGTGCAGTGCTTACAAAATTTTGCAATTGTATTTGTTCTGTAAAAGATACAAAGATGTCACAAAGAGTCAGGCTTCAAAGCTATGCAACCACAGGACTAGAGTTCTCATTGTAGGAGAAAAGAGATTCTCTATCCAAGTTGGCAAGAAGGTCTGCGGACAAACTCTGTGAAGGTAGTGGGAGCAGGTAAGTGTCAAGGTCAATGATTATGGTGCCACCTGTTCAATTACCATACATGGGTGGTCAAGGATAGTGGATGCATCTTCAAGGAATGGATCTTCAAATGGCATATCCTACCACTGCACCACTGGCTTAAGGCATAAATCCATTTAGCACTATTTCAATCACCTACCAGCAATGTCTATCAATCATGGCTCATGATTGGGGCAGCATGGTGGCTTAGTGCTCAGAACTGCTGCCTTATAGCACCAGGGATCTGGGTAAGATTCTGGTGACTGACTGTCTGTGTGGAGTTTGCATATTCTCCCTGTGTCTGAGTGGGCTTCCTCTGGATGCTCTGGTTTCCTCTCATAGTCCAAAGATGCACAGGCTGCCTTGCTTAGCCATGCCGCATTGTCCATAGCATGAAGGCAAGGTGAATTATTCATATAGGAAATGCATGGTTACAGGGATAGGGGAGGCGTGGGTCTAGGTGGGATGCTCTTTGGAGGATTGGCATGGGCTGAATGGCCTACTTCCACACTGTAGAGGTTGTATGATTTCCATTCATAGCTTCACTCTCATACATAGCATCACTCCAAGTCTTACACTCACATCTTGCATACACTGTTAGCATCTCAAATGTAATGTGTGTCCCACCCAAATCAATTGCACCACAATCATTGTCACACTTGAATCTGTTCTGCAGGACATGGTGATGCAACAGCAGAGGCAGCAGAGACTAATGGCTGGGCGACAGACGTACCTCCATCTCTTTGCCCCAGCAGAGGAGAAGGTGATGACTCTGGTTTTGACCAGCAGTAGGGCTGGAGGTTTTCAAGCTGATGGCCTACTCCTGCCTAATCCTTTTTCTGACATTCAGCTTCCTCCCTATCCCACACATTCTTCCATTCCAATGATCACGTAAGGATGCACCTTGTGCTTCACTACCACCTGCAACCCCCCCCCACACCGCCACTCCATCCCCTCACTATAACTCTATCCTTGTGCCTTCCACCTTTCAGATAGCTAACAGGAGACAGATCGAGTTCAAAAGGAGCAGGAGAGAGATGACAAAGAAAACAATTAATTACTCCCAGTAACCAGCTTTGACACTGTCACTGTGCATGTATTAGATGGAAGCTTCAAAGTGAGATTCACATTAGAGTCAATAGATATGAAGCTGGAAGAGCACAGCAGGTCAGATGGCATCCAAAGAGCAGGAAAGTCAACGTTATCGGCCGAAACCCTTTATCAGGACTGGGGACGGAGAGGGAGCCCAGAGGTACATGGGGTGGGGTAAAAATGGGTGAGATGGCAATAGGTGGATCCAAGGGGGGATTATTGTGATTGGTCAGCGGGAAGGGTGTAGCAGATAGGCGAATCGGAAAATAAAGTCAAGATTAGAGAGGTGCTTGAAAAGCACAGCAGGTCAGGCAGCATCCGAGGAGCAGGAAAATTGATGTTTTGGGCAAACGACCTTCATCAGGAATGAGTCAGAAAATAGACAGGTTAGGGCAGGTCAGGGAAGCGAGAAGGAGGGGTGGAGTTAGACAAAGGATACGTTTGGGGGAAGAGGGACTTTGAAGCTGGTGAGGTCGATGTTGAGGACATTGGGCTGTATGCTTCCCAGGTGAAGTATAAGGTGTTGTTCTTCCAGTTTGCTTTCGGCCTCCATCTGACAGTGGAGGAGGCCATGGATGGACATATCATTGGGCGAGTGGGAAGGGGAATTAATGATGCACTGGGCATGAGCTGTTAGGGCAAGGATAACATATTGACAAGTGCCAGCTCACCAGAGTCCGAGATCACAGACAAGGTCTTCTGCAGAAAACTGACAAAAGGACTTTGATGGGGAAATGTAGTGGAAAACGCTAATGCAAATGCACACTGGAGGTGTTGACATACTTTCCAGAAAGTTCAAATTTACTGTCACAAAATAGGCAGCAACTTGAAAAAAGTTATGGTTGAGAGCTCAAAGCATCAACTGGTGTCAAATTCTGTTAGCACACTGCGGAACATAATGCAGTTTCTAATGGCTGGTGTCTCACGTGCACAGCAGTACAAGCAGAATCCACCCAATGTCTGAATAATGCACTGGGCCCTCAGGCTTATGTCACACAAGCTTAGCTTATTGTCATGCGAGTTCCAATCATTATCATCACAGTTGCAGTGGTCAAAGGAGTTTCCAGTGACTCACAGCAGTCCTGCAACATGTCCTCCAACAAGGTTCCCTGAGGTAGCACCCAGGGGAGCGGGGAGGTGGTGATGATTGTGCACCAACCTGCTGTCCTTCAGCATGGCAGCCCTGTGTACCCACCGTAACAACTGTGCTAATGTCCTTGGCCATCAGTTAGTTCGCCAAGATTTTGACATCCATGCCAAGATGGCACACTCCAAAACCTGGAGTTCTAGTGCCAGAGCTACACTAGGTCACTCCACAAGGCAATCAATAGTCTCTGCCATTGAAAATAAGCAGCCTTTAGCCAATATACAGCAATAGCTGTAACAGGCACTGAGCAGGACCAGTAGAATAGTCAAAGACAAGTACTAAAGGAATGCAAACATTTCATTGCTGGGTTTTCTATGGGATTTTGATGGTTTTATTACTAAAGTTGGTTTGAAATGTATGTTTTATGATGTGTGTGTTTTTAGTATTGTTGCAGGAAGACACTATGGTGGTCAATAGCTGAGAGAATGTAAAGGTCTGAGTTGGCTGGTGAATGGGAAGTTAAAGTGGCATTCAGTATTACCACAGTCAAAAGTGTCAATCACAGAGTCCTGGTCAGAAGGGTTTTTTTTATGGTTTCTCCTCGTCCATCCTTTCCTCCTCCTCTTCAGTTTCTTAATGACAAGGGCTCGGTCCTCGTGATAAGCAGATAGTACAAATTGCAGCAATCGGGGGATTGGATCTTTACCGTGGTGAGCCAAATGGGGAGCTCCCTTGTCCCAGTTCCTCTGTAAAATATGGCCTGATGACATTGGGTCATCAACCTGACATCATCCAGCCAGTGTCTAATTGAATGGGAAGTACCTGATGCTAACAGTCAGCATCAAATTGTACATTAGTCATTGTGCCTGATAGCTACAGCAACAGGGAGGACTCATACTTCACAGCAATGAATTGTGTCCTGTAGCTAATATCTCCTCCTTGAGAATCGCACTGGTGAAAAACACAGTTGTCATAAAAATTTGACTAGATTAAAATGAATGAGCTGACCTGCTGCTTCAACAAAGAAAATCAACACACTCTGAGATCTCAAAACTCACCATCTTTCATGTTAGGAATACTTACAGCATCTGATTTCTCTCAAGTGTTGACAATCATCCAATGTGTGTGGCCCTTTAAAACTAGAACTGACAGAATGTCTTACCCTCACCGCATGATTGCCAAAGTGTCTATAGGTGACATATTAATGGGAAGGCTAATGATGATTGCATAGAAAAGGTTGTGAATAGGAAGTGGGGTGAGCAGACTGTTCAGTTCAGTTCCCTTTCCGTCTCCCTGATTTCACTGAACAACATGAACTCCAGTCGCAAGATGGATTACCACGTAATGCTAGTCCAGCTCGTACTTCAAAGTTCCTCTCGCTGGGTACAAGTAATAGAATTGATGTTGAAGTACCCAAATTGTCTGTGTGATGATGCTGAGTGTCACAGTATGACCCTCATTATCAGTATACAGCCTATTTATGATGAATACGCCAGTAGTAATCTTCCAAAAGTCCTTAAGTTCTGGAAAAGTGCTGGAGCAATGTAAATCCGCCTACACAACACCTATATTCAAAAAGGGAAGGAGGCGAAAAAAATGGTAAATATAGGTCAGTTAGCTTATCATCTGTTCTTGGGAAAACATTGGAGTCTATTATAAAGGATGTAATAGCATAGCATTTAGAAATATATATCATAACATAGCAGAGTCAGCATAGCTTCATGAAGGGAAGGTCATGCCTAATAAATGTATTAAAAATCTTTAAGTAGGTAATCAGCAGGATATATAAAGGGAAAACAGAGGGTATAATATATTTGGATTTCTACATAATAAGAGCCCATAGTGTTGGAGGTAGTATATTATCATGGAGAGACGACTTGCCAACTACTGTTAAGATAACTTTCTGAGAGCGATACACTGAACAGCTTCCTGTGAAAGGTACATTACCCCTAGATTATCCCCTTTTTTTGAAAAGGTGGAGGGGCATAGTGACAAGAAGCATCCTGGCGATAAAATTGCAGGTGGTGAATGCTAAAGAAAGGCTATAAAACTGGAAGAGAAGCTGTATATTGTAATGCATTTTGAGCGTAAGGAGAGAATATGTGATTTTGCTCGCTTAACATGATTGAAGGATGCACCATGATGACCCTCTGTCCCTGCATTAGCGATATATTTTCAATGTACAGTGTCAAATTTACTTTAGTTTCAAAGATAAATATGATTCACACCTTCATCCAGGTTGTGTTATACTTTGTGTTAGATTTCTGGGCATTTTTTGAGCAATCATGAATGACATTTTCTGCTAGTCTGCCCCTAACCCCACTTTTCACATAGGCCCCATTATTTCTATTAAGCGATTTTCTATGAAGCAACGTTTCACTGGAATACAACTACGATGTTCTAGAATGATCTGTGCATGGAAACAAAAACATAACTGGCAACAAAGAGAAATGAAAGACAGACATGAGATGCAACTGAAAGAGGACAAAGAGAATTTTCTTTACTAAAAGTACTTTAATTAGAAAGACTAGAAATGCTGAGAAAAATGGGGTTTTGATCAAAAAAATATGGTTTGACAACTGTAGGACTGGAAAACTTTTTTAACATTTAATGCAAGTTATTTTGTTTGCGAAAGTTGCAAATTTAAGGCAACTTTGAAAAGATAAAAAAAAACTATCAAAACATAATATGGTGCTAATTTAAATTAATGAAACCATTAGACAACATTCCAGGCTTTTAATTTGTTTATCTGGCTCCTAACAAGCACAGATTACAATCAACTAAAAGCAACAGAATGTTGACATATTCTTTCTTTGTGTTGTAATGATGGAGAAAACTGTTAGCGTTTGCCATCATTCCCTAATTCAACACACAACAACTTTTGGCATATACAAATGCACAGGACTCCAGGAGCTGCTATCACTGAGATCCTGCTCCTCCAAATGGTGGAGCACTGAAAAAAAACAAAAGAAAGGCATGAAGTGTTATTCACAGCCATTGGACCTCTTAAAGCACTGTATAGTCAATGGAAATACCAGTGATGGGTGGTCATGTAGGAAACACAACAACAGACTTGTATACACTAAGCTCACACAAATAGCAATATAATTTTGATAAGATTTCTCCTCCCACCATCGTGGAATTTGAATGTGCATGTTCCCCTTGACCATTAACCAGAGCCTCTGGATTACTAATCCAATGACAATACACCACCATTGCCCACACAATAAAATCTTAAAATATGAGGTACAATTCAGTTGTTTGGAGTATTGATCTCACATTTAGTTTTGTGTTGGTTCCAAGGTTTGTAGGTTACAAAATTACACAAGTGGATAAAGCATTCCAGTGGTTCCAAGTTTTGCTCTCAACTCTGCATAAGTTCATTAAATATTTTGCCTGTTCTAATATCCACATTATTTCCAACTTATCAACAACCAAATTGCAGTGCTGAGTTACAGGTAATTAGATCATTAGATGGCTTGCAGGCCATAGCAGTGGGTGGAACAAATACTGTGAATAACATCAACTCATTTACTCTTAAGTGACACATATACCCAAGTCATAAAGGGAAAAATAGCCACATGGATTCATTTCTTTTTTAATTCAGTCGAGATTGTTTTGAAAAAACTTATTTGCAGACTAATGAAGTAAGAGGCCATTATCAGTTTTATTCTGTACTTAATGATGTAGTGTCTGTGGCCCTTATCAAATGATCTAAGCACATAAAATAATTGATTGTGTTTGAGATCTCCTCAATTCTGCAGAGTGTCAGTAAAACAGTGTTGAAATCATGTAATATGGTCTTGTAAAATATATACAAAACATTTTATGATTTCATCATCTATGGCTAATCATAAGTTACATTATCTAGTTAGATATTGTTATTGACACTATTGCAGGACACAAGTGATTTACAAGATATACTACCATGTTCCCAGGACTGGAGGGTTTGAGCTACAGGGAGAGGCTGGATAGTCAGGGACCTTTTTCACTGGAGCGTAGGAGGTTAAGGGGTGACCTTATAGAGGTTTATAAAATCATGAGGAGCATAGATAAGGTGAAGAGCAAAGATCTTTTCCCTAGGGTAGGGGAGTTCAAAACTAGAAGGCATAATTTTAAATGAGAGGAGAAAGATTTAAAAAAGACCTTTATCACACAGACGGTGGTTCATATGTGGAATAAATTGGTAGAGGAACTCGTAGATGCAGGTACAATTACAGCATTGAAAAGGCATTTGAACAGATACAAGAATAGGAAATGTTTAAAAGGGATATGGGCCAGAGGCAGGCAAATAAGACTAATTTAGTTTGGGAAATCTGGTTGGCATGAATTGGACTGAAAGGTCTGTTTCCATGCTGTTGTCTGCATGACATAGGTGTTGTCTTCAGGATCCAACACTCTTATCTGATTTTCCCACTCAAGACTGTAGATTGTGTGGAGCTCAATACAATCTCCAATATTAACCCTTTCAGAACTATTATAGATAACACTGCTGATGTCAACATTGTGCACTATATCTGGTGATTGCTCCCGCAGAGTCTTGTGGTGAGCCCATTGTTTCAGCTTTTTCTTTGTCACTGCCCTCGTCATCTTGCTCCACGCCCCACTCACTGCCCTGCTTGTTGCTCCCGTCACTGTCCCGTTTCCTCATCCATCACCATCCTGCTCACTGCCTGACTTGCCACCCTATTAGGGCAGCAAGAGAAACAATGGATGAGGCAGCAAAGGCTCTTTTTGTAAACTCCACTGTACCCAGAGTTTTGCAATCATTTCAGGGCCATCATGCTGCTACACCAAATAAAAAAGAAAGGAGTCAGTACAACATGGAATTGCTGGGGTGTCACAGCCACCTTGCATTGAAGTGTGAAAAATTACAGATGTAAGCATTTAAAAACTTTCATTTCAACTATTACATGAGTCTATGACGTCGCAGGCATGGATTGTGAATTCACACCCTTCATAACTCTTCAGCCATGGCTGTAGCCAATGGGGCCTTAAAATGGAACCTGTTGATATTAAAATGTCTAAACCTCTTTCAGGGCATTGAGGAGTAGGTCCACCAAAGATAAGTGAGAAATGTACGTGGATCTCCAAAAGCAAGAGAGTACTGCTGAGGCCAACAGCAATTATCTAGCCTGCTACTATTCCAAGGATTTCCACAATTGTGCCAACCCAGCCCTCAACCATACCCAGCTATCTGACAATTTACCTTTCTGGTAGCAGCCCTGGCTCCAGTTTCCTGAATGATGTAGCTTCTCTGGCAAATGGTAATAACTCCACAAAACACATAGAACAGGAATACTTCACGCTGAAGTTAAATTGACTCAAATGTAATGTGCTTAATATATAAATACATTCTAATTATAATGAAAATAAAGATGATGTCTCGTTAGACATAATCACTAAATGCAACCCAAAAGGCTTTGTTTCAAATTTCAAGTTGCACTATTGACCTAAAATGCAGACATTAAATACTTTCTAGTCACATCAAATTCCAGATGTTGCCAGTAATTATCTTCAAAGAGCTTTATTAATATAAAGCTTCAAGTAATTCATGTATTAACAGTTCAGTTGTGTCTAGCCGTGAAGCCTAGGGACAGAATACAGCTGTATGGACATGTACAGAGGTAAATCGCCCAAAGACAGTTTTTTTTGTTTATTTCTAAGGAGGTCAGGCAGCTACTTTTCATTGAAAATGATTATTGAATCTCAAATTCAGCAATGATATCCTCCAGTGAATTTTCTGACTGCTGTGCTAGTTTTGCAAACCTGCCCAAGATGTCTTTTTGGACGGATTTCAGTTGACTTGCTTCCATGTAGAATTCTGTCTGTTCATAAAGCAGCTGAGTAGTTTATTCTGTTACAAATCTAGTTAATGTAGCTGATGCTATCTTTTTGAAGTTGTGAAAGAGAAAATGAGAAAGAGAGGAAACATTACTGCAGTAAAACAGTGTTATGTTTTTGAGATAATTGACTGATGCGCCACTGTCCAAGATGTGAAAGGTTGTTCCTTTATTATAGTATACAGATGACAACAAAAAGTTTAGATGTTCCAGAAAAAGTGAGAGATGCAAATATTTCTTTCATATCCTTTTGGTATTAAAATTAAAGGTCAATGATATTTTGCAGAGAAGTATAGATTTAGATCCAACATTTCTGAATTTGCATGTAAACGTACATATTTGTATGTAAGGTTTTGATTAATTATAAATCAGGTTACACTGTGATATTGCTATATACCAGTTCGACTACAATGTTGGACCATGTTTAGTCACAACCCATGGCAGGAAAGACCCATACGTTCAATTTAATTTGATTTTTTACTGTCACGTACTGAGATACAGTGAAAAGTATTGTTTTGCATACTAACCAGACAGTTCACAACTTTATGTAAGCATGCCAAGGTAATAGAACAGACTACGAGAAAGTGAGGACTGCAGATGCTAGAGATCAGAGTCCAGAGTGTGGTGCTCGAAAAGCACAGCAGATCCAGACAGCATCTGAGGAGCGGGAGAATTGACATTTTGGGCATAAGCCCTTGATAAGACGATGTTTCCTGATGAATGGCTTATGCCCGAAATGTGGATTCTCCTGCTCTTCGGATGCTGTCTGATCTGCTGTGCTTTTCCAGCACCACACTCTCGACTCTATGAGAACAGACTGCAGAATATAAAGAAGATGCAGAGAAAGATTAACTTTAATATATGAGAGGTTTGACAACTTAAGGATACAGAAGAAAGGAACAAGACTGATCCCAATGCAAAAAGCAAAAATTTTTTCAGGGTAGTTACAGCTACAATGATTATATTGAATTATATGGATATGGTAGATTGAATGAATTACCTTAAATCAAGCTAGGAAAGCAGAACTTGAGTCTGAATCAGTTTAATGCAGAAAACAGTATGTTTTTGTAAGTTAAAATGTGCTAAATATCTGGAATGGCCCTTTGGTGGTGACAATTGACAGAAACATTGGAAATTTCTAATGCATTTGCTTCTACTATGGGACAATTAAGCTGCTTTAAATTGATCTCAGCCAAGTTACTGCCAATCATTGGAGTGGTGCTGGAAAAACACAGCAGGTCAGGCAGTAGGAAAATCGACGTTTCGGGCAAAAGCCTTGCCTGACCTGCTGTGCTTTTCCAGCACCACTCTAACCTTGATTCTAATCTCCAGCATCTGCAGTACCCACTTTCACCTTACTGCCAATGATGCCCAACATATATGTATAAGGAAATCCCAAATTCAAGAAACTCACCTTGGTACAGCAGGCAGAAAGATTAACTGAAAATTAAGCATTTCAGTTATAAGTCTCAGTGAACCTTGGCTTGGGTATGCCTTTTGCTGCTTGAGACCAACAGACCCTAATCCAACATAGAAGCAACTGTAGATAAATACACGGCTGAGTTTTGTTACCTTTACCGTTCATTTGGTTCACTAAAATTCGCCTTGGTCTAAGTTTTGTGTTTTTAAATGTGACACTGTTCACCCAGACGTCCCTGTCACATATGGTGAAATGTAAGTTGACTGAATCACACTTCAGTTTTGCATGAAATCAAAGTAAAGTGCAGAACTTTCCCTTTTAAGTTCAAATTGAGGTTGCACAGTACCTAATGAAGCTGTAGTCCTCACACATGGAAACATTTACACAGCTTCCTTTGCTGCAGTGTTATTTAAAAAAAAGAGCATTTTCTACAATTTGCAGATGATGGACTGGAGGAGCTCTCTTTTCATATGTCGAAGGAAGCAGCTATAGTTTGATGCCAAGTTAACAATCCATTCAACATCATGAGCTGGCACGACATGAATGGTTGAGATGCCACCAGGAATACATCACTCAAGGCAGAAGTTCAGTGCGTGGGCGATGGTCTGACTTAGGCAGCCACAGTCACAATTTGAGCTATTCGACACATTCAACTTGTGGAGCAAGTTTCCTTGGCCTTTCCATGAGTAGTTGGGGGTTATCTACATTTTTCATGGAAGCTTGGAACCTGGGACTTTACCACTTGGTTCCATGAGGAGGCTACGCTTAGTGACTCAACCAGAAACTGTCCCACTGAGTGATGGGTCTGCTGTCATTTGTAATGATTATTAGGTTGTCATTATTCATTCTTCATCAATGGTGTAATCGCAAATTAACATCAGAAAACATGTTGCCTGTTGGTGACACTGGACAAAACAGAGCAAATTTAAAATAAAATTTGACCTAACAATTTCTCTTGCTGTCAAGCAGAATGGATCATGCAGTGTGCCTGTCATTTATAGCAAATGGTCAGACTTTTCATGAGGATGGGTATTTAATCTGTTGTATACAATCTGTCAGACAGGGTGCTCAACCTATCGTTTAATCTACCAGCCAGGCAGACAACCTAACCTGTTAAATAAACTTAGTCAAGCTGGATGTCTAATCTACTGTATATAATCAGTTTTATTGTCAGACATGCAATTTTATTTCTCCCTGTGCTTCTCTGTTGCCCAACAAAGCAACACATGAATGAGGGATGGCTTCCTGTTGTCCAGCATTGGAGTTTATCAATGTGAATAATTACTATGCACCTCAGTAAGTATGTTGTGAATAGAACTGAAGGTTTTTATTGCTCAAATAAATACATGGAAGGCTAGAAATTCTAGACTAAAGCTGCAGATAAATTCCATTTGAGGAAGTTAGCAGTTTTATGCCTCAAAAAGCCCTTAAAAGATGTTATATTTATTACTGTAAGTACTGAAAATATTTATGCCATTGATTTGTTTTGCAGATCCAAACTGGAATTTCATAATGAATAAAACAGCCTTCAAAATGGCTTGAGCTGGCATGGATTATAACTGGAGTGGTATCACTCCTTGCGTCCTCTCTCACACCTTCCAGCATCCTTACTCCCCCCCCCTACCCCCCCCTCCTTGTCCTTACTACCCATCTCATGTCCTGACTGTCCCAGCCATCCCATGTGCTCCCCTCTCCCCCAATGTCCTCACTTACCCCATTCCATGCCATTACTCTCCCTGCATTTTCACATGTCCCCCTCATTCTCCCCCTTCTCCATCCTCTCACTGCCTGCCTCTGAACCCCATTTCAAAAATGGAAATTTGACATGCTGATGTATTGGGTCTGGAATTGTGCACATGTTTCCAAGTTATCGTGTATGTGCAGTTGTGGGTGGCAATAAGGAACTGCCTTTTAACAAGGCCTGACTGATACCTGTCAATCAACATTCACTGTGCCTTTCCCCTGACAATGCCTTTACCAATCAGGGTGCTCTTGCCATCCAATCAGTACTCTTCTCTCAAACAATTGTTGGCTTTCTCTTTGAAATTATATTCTTGCAAAATGTCCTGGTGAGTGTAAGCAAAACATTTGGCAAATATTTTCAGTTTATCAGTTCAGGTTCTCTTTACTGAGTGAAGAATCTAAACATGCTGGAGGTAGTTTAGTTGAATTTGCTAGATTAATAAATTAGAAAGTGTTTGACTTATGAGGAAATATTGGACAGATTGGGCTTATTTTCAGTGATTTTTGGAAGAGTGAGGAGTGACTTGATTGAAGTGTGTAAGGTGCTGAATAGTCTTGAAAAGGTGAATGTGGGAATGAAGTTTCGTCCTATGATGTGTCCAGAAGTAGAGGGTGTTGTTTTAAAATTAGGGGTCATCCGTTTAGGACAGAGATGAGGAGTTTTTGTTTCAGTCTGAGAAGATTGGGTGACTTTGAAACGCTGCTTCAGAAGACAAAACAAGGAGGTCATTGAATTACTTTCAGGTGAGAAAAGATAGATACTTGTTAGGCAATGGATTTAAAGGTTACTGGGAGTTGATATTAAAATAAAATTCAAAACACAAAACTGATCATCCATGGATTTGTTGACTAGCAGAAGAGGTTTGAGGGATTGAATGGTCAAATTCTGCTTCTGTAGTTTGTGTTCATAAGTGCTTAATTTAGTTTTTATCAAATGTGAATCCTAAAGATCCAGATTGTAGAGTGAAGAGGTGACTGTTGTTTGTAGGGATATCCCCAATTTGGAGGTCACATTTGAACTGCTCTTTGAATGACAGCCACAAACCTGTATATGCAATTTCTTCCTCTTATTGCAGTATCATGGCAAGGTGGGATCTGGAACCCCTTCAAATCTGACCATGTTTGGAAGCAATTTTCCAGGCAGCTTGGCTGTTGTTAGCATTCCAATCTCCAAGATAAAGCAAGATCAAATGGAGATACACCAAAAGTGACACAGTTACTCTGGAAGAAGCAGCTGGGGATTATAAATTGGTGGATTCAACAAAACAGATTTCAGATCTTCCTGAAGACTGAGAATGAGGCTGAGAAAATTGAGCTATTTTGAAGTGTGAGCAGGCACAAACTTGAGAGAAGCTGTGCAAATTTAGTGACATCAGCCTGGCCATACAAAACATTTATGACCTTTGTACCATGATGCCTTGCTCTTGGGATTTGTGGCACCACACATGCTTGGATTTCAACAATTTAAGGGATGAAGAAGAGGGTGCACTATGTGAAATGTCATCCAGATTTGGGTGCAGTAAAAAATAGTCCTGTTGCTATGTATTTGGCAGAGTAAGAGGAAATAGTATTAGGTTTATTGTCACATGTACTCAAGTTACATAAGAACAGGAGTACAGTGAAAAGTGTACAATGTCTCCAACACATGGTGCCATCTTAGGTACAACCTTAGGTACAAAAAATAGAGAAAATAAAGTAAAAAAGTTACACTACGTTACAGATGTACATAATATAAGTATAAATTGAAAAAATAAGAAAGAAAGCTAAGAGATAGACATTACAGTCTTTCTACAAGGTTTCCACATGGTCTGACCACATGCCACTGGTTCCCACCCAGTAGCCATCTTCGTTCTGAGCCCAACCCTCTCTGCTTCAGGTCGCTGGCCATCCCCAGTACTTGTAATAAGCTACATTTGAAGTTTTGGAGGAATAATGTTTGGTCAAAAAGATCGATTCAGTGCACCAAATTCAGCCTTCTATGTTGGAGCAGGCAATGAAATTCCCAACCTTTACATCTGTCATTTGAAAATGGAAAACGGTCAACCATTCTTTAGCATTTGTCAGAAAAATGGCAGAGAACAGTGTAGAAGTGACCTGGAGATCAATGACAATTAACAGTTTGATTTCTCTGTCAATACTCTATCATTACTCTTTCAAAAAGTGACATGCATAATAATTTTAAGTGCTTGCTGCATTTACCATAATGAAATTGAATTGGCCATTGCATCCAACATATTTTGCAACCCTTTGTTCATCTATTCAGTGGATTGAGTAGGTAACTAGTCTCACAAAAGCTGAGGGAAAATAGTAGGGTTCCATTGGGCAGTCAATTAATATTAATGTCTGTTTTGCTCCCTTGCTTGAATACATGAAATTTGGAGATTTGCACAAAAAACCCTGCATGCTAAACACTCTTGGTGGGTGGTGACAAATGTCCCAGCAAAGCAGATCTAGCCTCCTGATCCCAACAAGATTTACAGGGTCACAATTGCCCAGGTAATTGGAGGCATGTTTTGCCTTCGAAGACCATGATCTCCAAAAGGGGAAATGCCGATCAATCCCAGAAAGAAATGAGATGCCCCTTTGAAAGAAATATACAGAAAAAAGATTGCATACAGGAGTCTAGGCCACTACGTGGATGTGGTAGAGGCCCCCATCCTTGAAGGGTACGTGATGTCAACTGCTTATACAAAGTGTTTTTAAAAGTTAGAGCTATGGAAGAGGGAGGTGGGTATCTCAATAAGCTAAGTGGCTAACTTGTGGATCAAGTTAATGTCAACAGCGCAGGGGTTTGATCCATATTCTGTCTAAGGTACACCCAGAATCTGAATATTCACCATGCCCTAGTAAAAAAATCATGACACTTTTCCATGGCTAATATGATAACAACTAAGGACCTGACATTGAGCAGAGCACTTCAGGAAGAAGGGCCTGTGCCCGAAACGTCGAATCTCCTGTTCCCTGGATGCTGCCTGACCTGCTGTGCTGTTCCAGCAATAAAGTTTCAACTCAAACCCTACATTGAGCCTACTTTCTTTTACATGCTAGCATTTTGTGGAGATTCCACACCTTAGAAGGCTCAAGGAGTTACTTATTCATATATTGTCACACATATCTAGAAAGATATGGTGAAAAGTGTTTTGTCACCATAGTGTTGCACCATTTTGAGTTATAAAGAAAACTTTACATAAGTTCATCTCCTGGATGTAGGTTTGCTCACTGAGCTGGAAGGTTCATTTCCAGACGTTTCGTTACCCTACTAGGTAACATCTTCAGTGGGCCTCAGGTGAAGCAATGCTGAAAATTCCTGCTTTCTATTTTTATGTCGGGGTTTCTTTCAGTTGGTGATGTCATTTCCTGAGGTGTTATTTCCTGTGGTGAAGTCACTTCCTGTTCCTTTTCTCAGGGGGTGGTAGATGGGGTCTAACTTGATGTGTTTGTTGATAGAGTTCCAGAACTGGTGCAGCCAACACTCTGCTGGCAATGTCCTGGCTCTCTGAACTAGTGGTGCTGGAAGAGCACAGCAGTTCAGGCAGCATCCAAGGAGCAGCGAAATCGACGTTTCGGGCAAAAGCCCTTCATCAGGCATAAAGGCAGAGAGCCTGAAGCATGGAGAGATAAG
>NC_057712.1:21723372-21754051 GCF_004010195.1 Chiloscyllium plagiosum | reverse complement strand
CATCGGGAGCAACGGATACAATAAATGATATTGGTGGATGTGCAGGTAAAACTTTGATGGATATGGAAGGCTCCTTTAGGGCCTTGGATAGAGATGAGGGAGGAGGTGTGGGCACAGGTTTTACAGTTTCTGCGGTGGCAGGGGAAGGATCTAATTCAACCCTTTCAAATGGAGTGGGGTGTAGAGGAGGTTCACAAAGTTGATTCTGGAGTTGAGGGGGTTGGCTTATGAGGAGCGACTGAATAGACTGGGATTATATTCATTAGAATTCAGAAGAATGAGGGGAGATCTTATAGAAACATATAAAATTATGAAGGGAATAGATGAAAAAAAAGCAGGGAGGTTATTTCCACTGGCAGATGAAATTAGAATGAGGGGCATAGCCTCAAAATAAGTGGGAGAAGATTTAGGACTGAGTGAGGAGGAACTTCTTCACCCGGAGGGTTGCGAATCTGTGGAATTCCCTGCTCAGTGAAGCAGTTGAGGCTGCATTGTTGAATGTTTTTAAGGCAAAGATAGGTTCTTGAACAGTAAATGAAATAAATATTATGTTGAGTAGGTGGGTAAGTGGAACTGAGTCCATGAAAAGATCAGCTATGATCCTATTGAACAGCGGAGCAGACTTGAGGGGTCAGATGGCCTACACTCCTACTCCTATTTCTTATGTTCTTATGTTCAACAAAGTTTCATTGAACATGTTGCAGATTTTACAGCTGAAAATGTGTTGCTGGAACAGCGCAGCAGGTCAGGCAGCATCCAGGGAACAGGAGAATCAATGTTATGCCCGAAACATC
The DNA here is from genome assembly GCF_004010195.1 of Chiloscyllium plagiosum. NCBI lineage: Eukaryota > Metazoa > Chordata > Chondrichthyes > Orectolobiformes > Hemiscylliidae > Chiloscyllium > Chiloscyllium plagiosum. Next base: position 21,753,257 of record NC_057712.1, on the reverse strand, counting down.
GATTCTCCTGTTCCCTGGATGCTGCCTGACCTGCTGCGCTGTTCCAGCAACACATTTTCAGCTCTGATCTGCAGCATCTGCAGACCTCACTTTCTCCTCGCAGATTTTACAGCCCCTATTAACAGAACAGAGGGGCCTAAGAAGACGATGCAGAAAAAAATATTTTAACTCATCTTGACGATACTCCTCTGGCCCAGGTTACTTACCCTCAGCAGGGTTTTGGCCCGGTGATGGGATCACCACTGATCACTGGAGTCAGATTTCATTTTTAAAGATCAGACTGGATTTAAATGGATCCAGTAAGCTCAAAACTAATGTACAAATTATCACTCCCTTTTCGCAGAGAAACTATTTCATAATGAGTCTTTCGCAAGACTACCAAATGTGGTTTTAGAGAGAAAATGTCAGCAGTATTGCGTGAATCTGATAGCACTGAAACTGTGACAATGGTCGCACATGGTTAGTTTTCATTAATCCTCCCCAACAGCTATTGTTCCTTTGAACGGTCTATTTTAAGCACCTTTGAACCTTGACCTTAAAAAGCAAAGAAAGAGCCGACCATTCTAGACATGGGGAAAAGTTGTTGGTAGCTGTGGCAGATCGCTGTGAGACATTTTTGAATGAAAGATAAATGTTTAATATTTTGGAGTCCTCTTCTTGTTACAGTGAATGGAAATCTCCGGCAGTTTTTGAGGCACCAAATTAATCTAGCCAAGATTTATTAGCTTTATGTAACAGTCTTGTGAAACACTAAGAGCTTCAACCAAGCTTGTCACCTGCCCCCAGAGTATAATCAAACACACCAGAAGTGAATCAATAGCCCAAGGAGAGTTTTTACAGCTTGAGTTTTAACAGCAACCTCTAAGTGCTCCAGGTGGCAGGGTCATTTGTTCATTATACTGACTTATCACAATAAACAAATGAGGTCCCGGGTGGTGAGGATGGTAATTAAACAAAAAGTAGGAGGAAACAGAGGCCGTAAGCTAGTCTTCAACTCACCAGCCGACAGTACGGAAAACAAACACGTCCTCACCTTGCAAATGATAACAAATGGGCTTTCAATAATCACACATACAATTCGGTGGGTTCTATGTTTTAAATTTTTTAAAAAAGTAAAAGTGTCCAACAAACTAAAGCAGACGTTAAATTGTAATGTGTCATCTCACTGTTTTATTTATGCTTTATCTAATATAAATATGCCCATTAGTGATAATAAATGGCATGTCAAAATCCACGCATGGAACAATTTGATAGATGTTAAACAACAAGTTTAATATTTTGTAGAACAAAGCAGAATTGTGGTAATGATGTGAATTCTTATTTTGCTGAAATTGCTACTGTAATTGTAATTGTGCTCAAATGGCTTAATGAATAGAAAAGAATATAAACAAAAGGGTATTGATTAGACATTTTGTGTTGCCTAAATCCTTACAACAAGGGAGATGTATCATACGTTATGCATTCACATTTTAGAGCAATTTCCCAAGCTTCTGTTTAATTCTGCAGAACCGATGTTTTGTATAGTTTAAATGCAGTAGCATCCTTGAATGCATGAATTCTTTCGCACTATTTCATTTTAGTTTATGGTTTGCGTCCAGATAAAACATAGTACTTCTCTAAACACCATTCATGGCAAAGTACACGCAATGACTGAGACAGAAATAAGGAAATGCTTTCTAGCTATAATAAAGCTTACCTCACTGAGGATTTACTTCTGAGAGAAAGTGCATTGGATTTTCATATAGTCGCCTAAGCCTGTTGTATATTTAACCTACAAAATGGCAAGAAACAGCCCACAGAATTAAAGATTTCTCTTCAATTCAAGGGAAAAAGAGATGCTAGAAAGCACGCCTTTATTCTTTCAGATACAACCATGAATCCTGATTAAAATGCTGCTTTGCACGTATCAAGATAATCAACATATTAAGTTGAAAGATACTCTTGTGGGCTTCAGCTACACTCAACTTGTATCAGCCACAAGTTTAGTGAGTGAGCTCCTGTGATGATAGAATAGGGAGGCACGCCTTCCCACTGCTGATGCTTAATCAAAGCTGCCATTCATTCACTGGTCTAGCTTTCAGGGAGGAAGATGCAGATTGATGTCAAGGAAAAGTCTCAGGGTAGAAATACTTAAGTTACATTTTTTAAAAAAACAGGTCTGGTGGTGAGAGCAGCCAACTGCAACTTCCTTCCCAAAGAGGAAAAAAGTTCATGTTTTCTTTTAAAAGAGGCCATTTTGGTCTGGAATGAAATAAAAATATAACAGAAAAGCCAGCAGTGAGGGAGACCATTAGCTGACGTCCAGAAAGGAAACAAAATGAGAACAGAATAGTAGGTAAGGAGTGGATATGAGGGAACAGATGGGGGATCAGTAGATGAGGCAGGAGTAATTAAGGAGGGGGTTAACTGGCAGATGGACCACTTTATTATACACATTTACCTTGGTGAATTTAGTTATGCTGCCCCTGAACGGGTGACCTGAAGGACTTGAGGATACAATTCCTGTAAACTATCAACTAAACAAATGTGAAACATGAAACCAAACACATGCTTTTGCAAGGTTTACTACTTGCCAATTGCGTCTGCAGATAAATCCTCTTTTCAATTTCCTTCAAAAAGACAATTGACAAGAGGTTGAAGAGCATGTGATACCATCTCCATAATAATGTTGCAGACATTACTTACCTCCTGGACATTCGCTCAGTCAAACCATCTTTTCTCTCTCTCTGAAATTGCTTAATTTAATGAAGCTGCCCGGAGGGATGCTTGCGTACAGTCCAAGGCTCCACAGAGGTTGGGAAATTCTGCCCTGTCAAAAAGCTTCTGTTCTATATTCAGCAGCTGCTATAGGGTCAATGGGAAGCAGATGTAGTGGTCAGCTTTCCTCAGCATGGCAGCAGTGACCTGTGAAATGCACCTTGACATTATTGTCAAGTGGCACCAGCTGGAGCCTGAAAAATACCAGTGTACAAAGCATGAACACTGCAGTCACCTTTGCTGGCACCAGCAGGGGCATAATTCACAAGGGCATGATGGAGATCAGACAGCATCTGTTTGTTTATATCAGTGCTAACAATGATGGTCATCAGCCCATAAAAAATAATGGGCTGCCCTTAGATCCTTGGGGACGATTTGTTTGCCCCGAAGTGCGATAGACCTTCTGATCAGAAAGCCTGCCATTTTGCCACCTATTCGGTGGTGATGGGTGGAGTGATTTGTTTACACTACCTCCTTACTGACATTAGCAGCTCGCGCATTGTTTAAAAGATCGTAAAACCATGAACTTCATTTCGTGGTATCCAGGAAGCAGTCAGTGATGCAGCAATGTGACTTTTGATTAGTTCAGTGTGGACCGGCTGCTTTGCATTTTGTAACATCTAAAAAGAGCCAGGAAATGTTTCAATTTCTCTTAATATTAATATTTACAATTAATATTTGATCAAAGATCAGCCTTTGCAATTAACACTGTGTGATCAGGTGGATGGAGATGGTCAGCATCCTTAGAAATTTGCCAGTATAACTTATGTGTACATTTCGTGTTTAAATTTAAGAATCAGAGTTTGACAGTTTAAGCAAAAAATCTAATGCAACTAAACCACAATGCAGACATATTTATTAAATGCTCTTGTTCAGGTACATTTCTCAATTCCTTTAAAGTAAATGGCTAGCTTAAATTTAGAATTGTGAACCAATGTTTAAAAGTTGTGTTTTATTACTCAGTGATTTCTAAATCACTCTGATTGAGAGCCAGCATCAAATAGTTCTCAAATATAGCTGTGGGTGAAGCAGCACACAATCATTTAGTCTCAGCTTTCCAGCTATCTCTTCTTATTTATCCCCTTAGTCTTCTGGCAGATTTAATAAAACTACAGTCTCTTCAGACCAATGGTTTTCTTTCCATTGTGACATTGGCATCGGGTGTTTTTATTATTTTGAAGCAAGGATGGTTTTGGGCTGGATTTTCCCAGTCTCTGAATGATATGATCTATGGCAGGGCAATGGGAATGTGCAGCAAGAGAGAAGTAATGGAAATCCCAATGTAGAGAAAAAAATGTTTGATTTTCCACTTAAAGTTTCAATGACACAATGAGAATCACATTAGTGAGCAGTGGGGGACTTACTTCTAGGCATTAACGTTTGATTATTACCTGATCGGGTTGCTACTTTCCCCAGGGGCTAGACAGAAACTGGATGCTGATAATTCCTGACTTGAAAGCCTGAGTGGTAACCTGGCAGCTACAATTCTTCTTTATGCATTCATTTTGGCCAGCACTGTCTGTCTATGGAAATGAAGTTGACATTGACAAAGCCTCACCATATCATCATGGTGCATTTTGGACTAACTTATGACATGGGCAGCACAGGGCATGGGATGGCACAGTGGCTCAGTGGTTTGCACTGCTGTCTCACAGCGTCTGGGGTACAGGTTTGATTCCAACCTCAGGGGACTGTCTGTGTGAAGTTTGCACATTCTTCCTTTGAGTTCATTGACACCTCACATTGCAAGATTGCTGCAAGATCACTTTTCATGTTATGGACCAAGCCAGACCCCCTCAAAACATTTTAAGAAGGTAGCCCAGGTCCTAACTTTTTAGTTTTGTTTAGGCAGTTGTGGTGTGGATATTCCAGGAATAATGCAGCTGGTCAAACCACTCAGCTTTTAACAAAACAGAATTTATTTAAACACTACGGATGAAACGCAATGAGAAAAAACATTTAGAATAAGTCAACTTATTTGATAGCCCAATCAATTCTATTGCAACTTAACAAAGGAGCTGTTCCAATCCCCACAGCATCCCAAAAACACACCCCTTGGCAAAAGGTAAATTCAAACACAGGTTCTTACAGGCAGAAGAGATTTCAGAGAAAATTCAGGCAAGACCTCTGTTGAAGCATGGAACCCCTTTTCACTGTAGCTTTTCACAGATTTTTGATTCCCTGCTAAAACTAAACCAAACTACAAAAAAAAAACCCCGGAACTGGGAGGACTGGCCACTCCCCTCTTACTGAACAACGGTTTTATAAAAATCTTAAAGGCCTCTTCTGATTGGTGACTTAGGCAGTGCCTGTCCGTCATTTTGGTACCACTGACTTTACAACCCATCTTGAAAAAAAATCAAGGACAACACAACCTTGTTAAAGGGGCTACACCATCACACAGGCCACTGACATCGTGCATGGGAACAGGGTGCATCTTGGGGTTTTTTGTCTTGTTTTCTTGGCACCTCCTCATTTTATGTTTACTTGGATGTTCAAAGCATTCCTGCCTTGCCTCTAAGCACAGACACAAAGCCAGGCAGCTTGTTATGTTTGCCAGCAATGAATAGTCAAAGAGGTGGACATGTTAATGTAAGGCACTGTGCTTCGTCAATGTCACTCCAACAGAATTCTCTCTTGGAATGAGAGAAAGAGAGGGATTGAGTGAGATGGAAGTGGGATCGCTGAATTCCATTACGTTTTAGAGTCATAAATTCTTACAGCACAGAAACAGACCCTTCAGTCCCACTTGTCCATCCAAGCAGGATTCCTAAACTGAACTAATCCCTTTTGTCTGTGTTTGGTCCATATTCCTCCAAACCTTTCCTATTCGTGAATCTGTCCGAATTCTTTTAAATGTTGTAATTGTACCCAAATTCTGTCACTTCCTTTGGCAGTTCATTCCATATTCGCACCACCCTCTTGTATGCAAAATTACACACTATACTGTACATGGACCATAAACATTTCTACTCCCCTTGATATTTCATGGCATTGCCATCACTGAGCACCCACCCCCCACCCCCACCACACCACTGATCAGAAGCATAAATAAAACAGCCATGCAAAGACAGTGCTACTGAAACAATTCAGAGCTTGTTATTCGGTAGCAAGGGCAGCATGGTGGCTCAGTGGTTAGCACTGCTACCTTAAAGGGCCAGGGAGCTGGGTTCAATTCCAGCCTTGGGTGACTGTCTGTGTGGAGTTTGCACATTGTCCCTGTATCTGCGTAGGTTTCCTCCCACAATCCAAAAATGTGCAGTTTTGGTGAATTGACCTTGCTAATTTGCCCATCGTGTTCAGGGATGTGTAAGCTAGGTGCATTAGACAGAGGTAAATATAGGGTAGAGGAATGGGTCTGGGTGGATTACTCTTTGGAGGGTCAGTGTGGACTTGTTGGGACTGAAGGGCTTGTTTTCACACTGTAGGGATTCTTTAAAAAAAAGACTCTCCTCATGCTTCACCATTACCTTCAAGTCTCTGTTTAACTGTTCTAACAGTTTCCTGACTCAATTGCAATAGGTGGGTGCAGTGCCGCCCCCTTTCCCTATCACCTCTATTGAGTATCCAATTGTAAGTCCCATCAGGTTTCCAGATGATTGCTTTCTGCCGAGAAGGGAAGAAAGAATTTGAGTCTAAAGTAATACCAATTAAATAATACATTAGTGAACAAACAAAATCGTAGTGCAGTCAGCAGTGAACACATTTGGAGTTTTAAAGATGCCTTTCCACTGATGGGTATTTTATGCATCTAGCACACTACTCCCCATTTTCTATGACCCTAGTTAGAGAACCGTGCAGTGTTAATGGAGATTTGATGTGTCTGACCTCCCCCCTTTCAGAATGCATTGACTCAGAATCAGGTGCACAGGACAAACTGACCCAAAGTTCCCTCAAGTCTAAAAAAAGCTCCTGAGTAATTATATTTGGTACATGAAGCATAACGTATGCACAAACCTGGCATTATAAGGAGATGTCCATTGCTATTCTGGAGAGAAACCAGCTTAAAGTGAATACTTACCATTCACTGGGTTCAGGAATAGATGCTGGCTTTGTTTCAGCTGCAGTTACTTTTGATTCCCAGGTAACTGCATTTGGAGCAACTCCAGCTTTCCGATGTAAATAAGGTCACAGTGCAGTCGTTATGGACAGATTTAATGACTCTATTGACTATGCCAGCGTGTCTTTCATTTCTAATGCATCTTTATATTAAAATGCCTGTCCAAAATAAAACAAGCAAATGATTAACAGTAATATTGTTATCAGTAAACGTTGAAAGGCCTTTTGTACATAATGATTCATGATGGCTATCAGTCTGAACCCAAAAGGGGCCTTTGAAGTTTAGAAAATGCTTCAGTGTGTCAAATATACTGATTTGATTATATTCTGCAGCCAAAAATGTTTTTTAACTATAGGTAATTTACAAGGACTTGCAGCGTTCCTTTCAAAAGCTTTGAAGGCAATTATTATAAAGACTAACCACAATAATGCTCTCGAGTGTTATATGCATGTTCTTTTTATGAAGCAGGTATTTACTTGTTCAGATTAGGGTGTAATAAAGTGTCCAGATTAAAATTCCACAAGGCTTGTGCCACTTATTAATTTAGAGATTATTTCCTTGCCAGGGGATTGGGTGGTGCAGTAACTTAGAAAATTATCCTTTCATCACAAGGATCCAACATTTGAATCTAGTGTGGACAGATGGGATGAAAGTCTCTTTGACAGCTAAGAGCCCTTAAGTTATATTAATTCAGGCAGTCTGAATCCATTTCCCCAAAGAGATGCCAGTTCACAGTGCAAGATTGTCCGTAATTTAGCACATATCATACAATCTCTGTTACAGAAAGCAATCAAAAATTGAAAATGGCAGTGGTACAATAGGGAGACGTACCATCCTGAGGTGGGCAACAAAAAATATTTTTGGAATGAGAAGCCATAACTGATCACATCCGTCATTTGGTATCTGAGTGTTGATGACTTTAAAGGTGGGAAAACATTCCGTCCCTCAGCACCTATCGTCCATCAACTTAATGAGCCCAGAAAAAGCACCTGGGAGAAAATGAAATAAATCGTTATTCTATAAATCCATTTTTTACAACACACTCTGGATAAATGTTGGCTTCAGTCGGCTTCAGCTTATTTTGAATGTGCAAAAATGTTATTGAATTATATCATTAATGAACTCTGGTTCTGCTAATGATGCTGAACACATTTAAAACTCAAAAAATGATGATAAGGATATATGAAAGATATATGACCAGTGATCTCTGTAACTATGTGAAATTTATTAATTAACTGAAACCGATTCTATACAATGATAAAATTTTACAACATTGAATAAAGCCCCACAAACTGTGTTGCACCTCTGAAAATGCAACACAACTCATCCATTTTTCATAATTATTCCCTATAATGAAAGATTTTTTTAAAATTAAATATATCCAACTACTTAAAATACTATTTTGAACATTTCTACTGAGACATTCCACATCCTATTAACTCAGTATAAAAATATTTCCTTTGCTTTTGCTGGTGATGATAAGTTAGTATAACTACTAATTCATCAAACAGTAGTATTGGGGATTACACTGATAATCCTTATATCCAGTGTTACGAGTTATGGTATACAATTAAGGTTCAAAAAATCCACTTGATACAGGCAACATATTAAATTGCTGCTCTTTACCATTATATGTGATTGTGACAGACAGTCTTCAATAGCCCAACTTGCACATATCACTAGAAAAACCCAATAAACAGATTGTTTATATTTCAGAGCACCGTGCAGATCCCAAAAGGTAAGATGCACAGTGGCTACAAGAACTGGTGGGAGTCCTTTGTGAAATGAGTCTGTGGTTTAACGCGGTTATTAAAAGGCTGAACAGCAAGGATGCCAGACATTTAATGTCATCCAAAACTTTATTACACTTGTCCTAACTCATGTCACAATCCTTTCACAGATCACTCTAATACTTGTTGTTTTGCACTGAATCCTGCTTACCCAGTGTCTTAATTTTAAAATCTCATCCTCACCTTTCAGTTTCTCCATGCCTTAGGAGCCATAGTCCATGCTCTCTCCACCACCTGAAAACCTTATGGGGTGACAGCACATGAGAAAAATGGCCAACTGACCATGTTAGGCTGGTGATGGGACCTGCACTCCTCAGGAACAGTAAGTCCTGTCACAGAGAACTACTATACAATTGAATAGTTGATAGCTCTATAGTCCCATCACCACCAGGTGGGAACAGTGGCCTCTACTGGAACTGCGGGGAGTACCCAGTGGAGATCATTGTTAAGCAGGACACTAAGATAAATGCAAAGGGGATTTTGCCAGACCCCTTGTGCAGCTCTGATATTAATTGTCCCACCAGTAGTAACCATGCCTCGCTCACTCCCTCTCATCCTTTCAGACACTCCTAACATTTTGACAATGCAGTCAGTCCTCTGTCCTAAGATCTTGGTTATAATTTGTTTTATAATGTTTCTACAAAGTGCTTTTGGACATGATGCTAGATTACATCTGTTATATGAATACAAGCTGATCTTTGACAAAAAACTTCCAATAACTTATACGCAAACAGCCAACAGAGTTAATTCAGCACCAATCCTTATGTACGTAACGATTCCTTGAAATGATGGGAGTCTGGTTAGCAAGGTTAGATCTCATGGAACACAGGGAGAACTAGCCACTTAGATACAGCCTTCACTCGAAGGTAGAAGACAGAGGGTGGTGGTGGAGGGTTGTTTTTCAGACTGGAGGCCTATGACCAATGGAGTGCCACAAGCATCAGTGCTGGGTCCACTAGTTTTCATCATTTATATAAACAATTTGGATGTGAATGCAGGAAGTATAGTTAGTAAGTTTGCAGATGAAACCAAACTTGGAGGTGTAGTGAACAGCGAAAAAGACTACCTCAGATTACAACAGGATCTTGACCAGATGGGCCAATGGGCTGAGGAGTGGCAGATGGATTTTAACTTAGATAAATGTGAAGTGCTGCATTTTGGGAAAGCAAATCAGGGCAGGATTTATACACTTAATAGTAATGTATTGGAGAGACATGTATTGCTGAACAAAGAGAACTTGGAGTGCAGGTTCATAGCTTCTTGAAAGTCGAGTTGCAGGTAGATAGGATAGTGACGAAGTCGTTTGGTATGCTTTCCTTTATTTGTCAGAACATTGAGTATAGGAGTTGGGAGGTCATGTTGCAGCTGTACAGGACATCGGTTAGCCCATATTTGGAATATTGCATGCAATCCTGGTCTCCTTCCTATCAGAAGGATGTTGTGAAACTTGAAAGGGTTCAGAAAAGATTTACAAGGATTGGAGGATTTGAGCTATAGGGAGAGGCTGAACAGGCTGGGGCTGTTTTCCCTAGGGCATCGGTGGCTGAGGGGTGACCTTACAGAGGTTTATAAAATCACGAGGTCATGGGTAGGGTAAATAGACAAAGTATTTTTGCTGGGGTAGGGGAGTGCACAACTAGAGGGCATAGGTTTAGGGTGAGAGGGGAAAGATACAAAAGAGACCTAAGGGGCAACTTTATTTCACACAGAGAGTGGTGAATGTATGGAATAAGCTGCCAGAGGAAGTGGTGGAAGCTGGTACAATTACAGCATATAAAAGGCATATGGATTGGTATATGAATAGGAAGGATTTAGAGGGATAAGGGCCAAGTGCTGGCAAATGGGACTAGATTATGTTTGGGTATCCGCTCGGCATGGACAAGTTGGAAAGAAGGGTCTGTTTCCATGCTGTACATCTCTATGAGTCTATGACTCTATAAATGGAACTATTGGGGGTGCTTCATTCTTTATAAGATCATGATCAGAAGTACAAGGTCCTTAAATTAAATTCTAATGTATTATAATTACATTATCACACTAACAGCACCCCTAGGTGCACCCCTAATAACTTTTCAGTTTAGCTCCTGCTCTGACACCTCAGAAAATTACTTCAGAAACATCATAAGAGCTGCAGCTGTTATGTCCAAGCTGTATAAAAGAACTAACTGAGAACATCAAACAGTGAGTCTACAAGCCTTGGTGTTCTCCTCCGTGATGGTGAGACTTCGAAAACACATGCTGGACAGGAGAGAAGGCTGACCAATTTCCTCCTTTACCATTTCAGTCGTATCCTAATATCTCTTATCAGGACTAGGCCACCAGCTCAAAGGTTCTGGAGCATAGTAATTCCTTCAGCAAAGGCTCATTGCTAAGCTATGCATTGCTAAGTCATCAGCACTATTTCAGAATATTCAATGAATTGTTAATGACACCAGAAGGCATTCTGTCTGGCGAATTGGCCACTGGATAATGACTTCCTTCACATGCATGCATCTGCTATATGGACTTTGTGAGTGAGAAATAAGGATGGTAACTATTGGCACTGATAATTGGGCGACAGTTGCTGACATCTGTGACCTGTCAAGGCAGACTCTTTGGCAGGGCTGAGCAGAAACAGGAAACTCTACCAGCTAAGAAATGGGACAGAGAAAACAAGGGTAATCAAACTGTATACTTACTCAACCCAAATGAAGCCATAACCATTATTCTAGAGTGGGTCTCAGAGGAATATCAGGCAATGCTTAACACTCAGTTTCACATCACAGCGTTAACCAGTTCTGTCCTATCTATTTTATCATTTTTTTAATTTAAGTGCAACCTGAGATCTATGCCTCAAAAAAATATTAATTCTTTTTCTCTTCTACACACCAAATCTCAGTATGACACCTGTGCCCGCACATTAACAACCAGTGCCTTGAAGTCTGGGTTGTCAGTTCAGACTGCTCTTTGTATACAGACCTTCACATGGGCATCTGTGAATGGGTGAGATGCTCGGACTTGACTATCTTCATTTGGGAGAAAGCTGTCTCACACAGTTATGTGGAGACAAAGTGAGCTTTCACTTTAAAAGTACAAGATGATAGAAGCTTGCCTTCCTTTAAAATAACATGCCACTGAATTTGGATGCTGGTTTTCTGATTCATGCATGAGGACCTCCAATTCTCTCTGTGTGGTAGTTTTCTGCAGTCTTTCTCATTTAATCAATAATCAGCTCTTCTATTCTTCCTGGCAAAACACATAATCACACGTTTCCTTATACTATATTCCATCTGCCAAGATTTTACCTACTCACTTAACCTGTCTATATCCCTTTAACATCCTTACGGCACCCTAAGTACTTACTTTCCCATCCATTCTTGTGTCAGTCACAAACTTGACGATAGTGTATTCATCCAAGTCATTAATATATATTGTGAACAACAGCACTGATCCCTGTGGTACACCACTAGTTACAGCTTGGAACCCTGAAAATGTTCCCTTTATCTCAACTCTCTGTCTCCTATTAGTTCACCAACCCTATATCCGTGCCAATATACTACCTCCAAAACCCTGGGCTCCAGTCTTATTAAGTAGTCTTATGTACAGTACATTAGTGAATGCCTTTGTAAAACCAAATATATCTCATCAATTGCCCCTATTCATCTATCCTGCTTGTTACCTCCTCAAAGAACAGTAATAAATTTGTCAGATTAATTCAAAAATCTAATGGAGTATTGACCTTAAGGGAGCTGGAATACAAAAGTCGGGAGGTTGTGCTTTGGTATATAAAGCCTCCAGCTCCCCTGATGGGATCTGAATACCTGTGTTTAGCTTCTGGCACTGAATCACAGGAAAGATGCATTGATCTTGAAGGGGATCCACTGCAAACTCATTGGATGACGGTTGGTAATCGAGGACTGTCTGAAGAAGTGTGGCTTGTATTCTTAAGAGAATTAAAGATTGACAGAAGATCCACAATCACCTGATGAAGGAGCGTCGCTCCAAAAGCTAGTGTGCTTCCAATTAAACCTGTTGGACTATAACCTGGTGTTGTGTGATTTTTAACTTTGTACATCCCAGTACAACACCAGCATCTCCAAATCATGACAGTGGATCTAACTGAGTAGTTTGACAAAGAGAATGATTACAATAGTTCATGCTAAGAAATGGTTTCCTTTGATGGGGCTGCCCTAATCCAGGGGCAGAATCTTAAAATTAGGACTAGACATTTCTAGGCGTGAAATCAAATTGTCGCATACCCATAAAAGGCGACATTAGATGCTGAATCAATTGAGATTTCAAGACTAAAGTTGATGGATCTTTGTTAGGTAAGAATGTCAAGGTATTAAGAACCACCAGGGTGAGTAGTAGATGAAACAAAATTAAACTAAATGGCAAAACAGGCCTACAGTTGCTCCGATATTCCATATTCACACCAACTGGCAGGTCCAGTCCATCTCCCAGTGCACTTTCAGTCATTTACTAAGAGTGGGAGTTGACATTTTTTTCCTAGTAACTGAATGCAATCAAAGACGAGTAAATGGACTTGAGAAACAGATGGTTATATGTGCTACCACTAATACCTTCTTGGTTCATGTTTCTCAAGGGCCCATAGGATATAGTATAGACCCTTCTGGTCTAACTAGAAGGGTTACTTGTAATAAACAACAAATTTATTGCAACTCTGCCATTATTTACATGTTTAGAGGTAAAAAAAAACTGCAGATGCTGGAACCCAGAATAAACAGGCAGAAGGCTGGAAGAGCGCAGCAAGACAGGCAGCATCAGGAGATGGAGAAGTCGACGTTTCAGGAGTAACCTTTCTTCAGGACTGGGTCGACATCTCCACCTCCTGGTGCTGTCTGGCTTGCTATGTTTTTCCAGCCTCTTCCCTGTCTATTATTTCCACGTTACAAGGATATGATATACAAGAGTTGGAAGATTTGAGCTACAGGGAGAGGTTGAATAGGCTGGGGCTGTTTTCCCTGGAGCATCGGAGGCTGAGGGGTGATCTTATAGAGGTTTATAAGATCATAAGAGTAAATAGACAAGGTCTTTTCCTTGGGGTAGGGGGAGTGCAGAATTGGAGGGCATAGGTTTAGGGTGAGAGGGGAAAGATATAAAAGAGACTTAAGGGGTAACTTTCTCACGCAGAGGGGGGCATGTGTATGGAATGAGCTGCCAGAGGAAGTGGTGGAGGCTAGTACAATTGCATTATTTTAAAGGCATCCGAATAGATATATGAATAGGAAGGTTTTAGAAGAATCTGGACCAAGTACTGGCAAATGGTACTAGATTAGGTTGGGCTATCTGTTTGGCATGGACGAGTTGGACAGAAGGGTCTGTTTCTGTGCTGTACATCTCTATGACTCTGTTAATAGAGATTGTTAGGAGGACCTCGTTTAGATCTTCTTCACGATATTTAATTACTGTCTCCACCAGTCTTCCTGGCATCATCACAGTGGCTGATGTTTATGACATATCAGTATTCAGAGTCATGCACCACACAGTTAAACCACAATCTAATAAAATGACATACTGAATTCCCATTTTGATGTTCTTTGTGATCAGAACCCTTTTCCTTGAAAAACATTTCTGCAGACCTGGACCACAAAATGTCAGCTGTGCTGATATTCCTTGAATGATATTGGATTACAACTAGGTGAATGCATTGTTGCTCCATTTTCAATGCTGCAATTTAAATAATGTTTTATTAAAATATAAGTATATTCTGATTCTTGAACCACGTTTGTCTCATGCTAAAAAGTAAACATTATAATCATCCAATAAAAGATGGATGCCATCGCCATACATTTACCACTGTCGTAATTTTGTAATTTTTGTCACACATGCTTATCTATTTTTGTTTACACCAAATTCCTCTCATTCTATTTCCCCTTGCATGTCTTCTGATTTCTTCTTCCCACAGAGAATTGGAAGAAATAGACAAAGCTAAATTTGTCTCCAAGTTAGATGGCTGTGGTCTCACATCTTATTAAATTCATTCACAGGATGTCAGCATCACTGGCTAGGCACCATTTATTGCCATCCCTAATTGCCCAGATAGGAGTCAACTGCATTGCTGTGGATCTGGAGTCACATGTAGAGCAGGCAAGGACATCAGTTTCCTTCCCCTAAGGACATTAGTGAACCAGATGGGTTTTTCAAAAAGGTATTTTATTCCAACTCTTGAGAAAAAGGGCTGTTATGGTCATCAAGAGTCCTTTATTGCTAAAGGATATGAACTTGTTTGTAATAACTATAGAAACACAGGCAATTACTTAGAACACCAATATGTGAATACACACAGAAACAGATCAGTCATCTTATTGGTCGCAATAAGGAGTTGAATTTGAAACAGAATTCCTCCTAAAGGTTGAGAGATGAAGATATTTTATACTATTAAGAAAGTAAGGTGTATTGCAGCATTATCACAGTAACATACATTTGTTCAAATATCCAATTGTTTCTTCAGGTAGCTTTAATAATTGCCTGTAATTTTAAAGTAGACTTATCATGTTCTAACGATCATTAATTACCATATACTCTATGATATAGTACTAATTGTTACAATGCCATCCAGAGTCAATTCTTATATTATGTGGTCTTAAGCAAGTATTAAAAGTTTGTAATCTTGTACATAAATTCTCAAAAGTATGCATACAGATAAGAATATCATAACTTAAATTTTGATGTTCAAATAATTTTACTGTTAAAAGTTCCTAGCAGGAGGATATTTCAATGTAGGATCCAAATGATAAATGTTACAGCTGGCTAAGTTCCTTTAAGAATCTGAAATATATCTGAATATAGTTGAGATTTTAGGCTAACAATGAGCTTGACTGAATAATTATACCTTGCCGTCAGGAGGAAATATAGTAGAACAAATGCTATTTAGTTATGCAATGACAGAAGATGTTGTCACCCACTCCATTACAGATTAATCTAACATTCTCAGAAAAGCATCACCATAAGTTGTTGCTGAACAAAAATTTAAATTGTAATTGAGGAAAGAAAAAAAATGTATCTTAAAACATTGCTACATTTCTTAAACATAGAAAATGAGTGAGCCAGTTTTATAGAAACTTAAATCTGTAATTTTGCTTCAAAGTACCTGTAATTAACATCTGAAGAAATTTAAAAAAATTATCTTTAAACATTCATTATTAATAGAATGCAATGTTTGAGATATACAAACAAAGTCTAAAGTTCTATTGGCCTTTATCCACCCTATTATAGCTATGCTTATTGCTTAAAAATGCAATTTTTTAATGCTTTATATCTTCGCAAAAAGCTGTAGATAATCTAAATATAGCTACAACAGTTTTGTCTCTATATATTACATGATAATTTCCATACCTATTTTTTAAAATAGTGTTTTAACCTTTTCAAAATCCTGAAAATATATAATTATTATACACCGTGAGTGAGTGCTATGATGGTGAGTGAAGAGCCCAGAGATGCAGTCTAGTCCAGTCCATGATCTGGCTGCGTGTCAAATGTTTTGACTGCAACATTGCAATTACACTTGCTAGTGCAGCATTAAGATGCAGAAGTGCCTGGAAATGTGTCATGTCTGTTTCTTTGACCTTGGTACATATCAAGTGTGTGTGTGTGTGCGTGTGTGTCATGCCCATAGAGTATGCCCTCTTTCTGAGCTATTTCTGCCTGGTTTCCAAGTGGAGCTGGTTCAAAGCAAACAATGAGCTGAATTTGCCAGGTACACGTTCTGATTTCCTTGTCGCTTTGTCCTAATTTTATTGAAAAATTTGGTAAGAAGAGAATCAAAGCATTAATAACATTATGGTGTTAAGAAGGCATTTAATAATCAATTAAGTATCTCAATAAGCATCTCATCACTGCCTAGCAAGAATCTTGCCACGGTGCTTGTCAAAAGCATAAAAGAAGGAATAAGTTCATCTTGACGTCGAGAGGGGCCTCGGTGGACTCTTGTCCAATTCTGCCATACAACTCACCATCGTCCTATAAGATTTCACCCATTGTTTTGTACAATGTTTACACTAATAGCATACTCTGACAAAGAACATGTTCTCTGTATCCTTGTATATTACTGGAAGCCTCAAATTGATCCTTGTGTCCTCATTGCTCCCTCAAGTCCAGGAGGAAATGGCTATCTGCTCCCTTCCGTGAGATCCTTATTTTTCTCACGTTGCAGGTTAGATGGATGGAAATTCCAGCACTCAGGGCTGGGAATAATTGTTCTGAATTGAATCCCTGAATAAATAATCAAATCCTTTCCCCAGAGTCCCATTTGTCCCTGCAGATTTCATCAACAATAAGTCACAATACAATCCTTCAACAGTTCCAACTAACTCAGTAACTGTCAGCAGAAATGAATTACTGACTGATCTGACAGTGGTTCTTATATCTTTTGGAATGGACTGGTAGGGGTCTAATGGACTGAGCAGTTATGTGGAGGGATAGATATTTCCTGATGCATGTACAGATGTAGAAGCTGAAGGAGGGTAATAGCTCGTGCACCAGGGTTAAGAAAGATACTGAGAGAATCAAATCAAAATTATACAATGGCTGCCATTATAAATTGTCTACCTCTACAGCATTCTAACACACAGTCATGGAATCCAGGCGAACAATCTACCCAGAAAGGTATCCAGTGGGAAACGTCACTTGAACCTAAAACGACCGTGCAACCCAATTTAATTGACACTAAAACAGAAATTGCTGGATAAACTCAACAGCTCTGGGGCAGCATCTGTGGAGAGAAAACCGATCAACATTTTGAGTCCAGTGACCTTTCAAATTTTATTGCCCTTGTTTTCTAGTGTCCCTGCGCCTGCCATTTTTGTAATCCTTTTTTCAAAACCAGGGCAGGAATCAGTCTTTCTGACACAAGGAATGTGAGGTCTTTCCAATTACCCCGGCAAGCTAAGGATATGCTTGCTGTTTAGTGTCTGAGGAAAGGAACTTACCTTCAACATTTTAACTGTCTTTCTAAACTTGTGTGCTTGCATGTTCTTTTTTTGAAGAATAGCATTGTAAGTCTTTTTTTTTCTCCCAAAAAGAATCCTCTTTGTGGAAGAATGATTAAGAAGTCCTGAAGTGTGAAAGAATGTGCATGGGAATATGCAGGTGTAGATGCATTCAGAAAGATTTCTCACAGCAACTAAATTAATTTAAAGCCTATGATTGAATCCATGATAATCACTCTAGCCTTCCCTTTTAATTATTTTCAACAACTCTATGTAAGTCCATGGCATATTCACAATGACAACCTCATCCATTTACTTATTTTCCACCTCTGCATTCTGCCACAAATCTGGTCAGGTATTATAAATGTATAAATGTGTTTTCGCTGTGATGTGAGAATTCGGCCAAATTGTGAGCTAATTCTGTGGGTCAATGGTCATGCCTTCAAAAATGTTTTCCATTCAAACTGTCTGTAAGATTCCCAGACTTGCTGGGAACAAACAGCAAGGTCTTCAGAAAATACACAAACCAGAGATTTAGGGGCAGATACGTAGATCTGTGAATACCAGAGCTCAGTTGCTGATTGAATGATGGCTCATGCAGGCCTGATTTGTTTTAAAGTGCAATAGACCCACTCTTGAATATCTACAGAGGAGAAGATATTCATCCAGTCTGTCTTAGAAGGCCCACTTAGAAATCTTTGATGGATCAGGAGAAATAGGAGAAGACATTAGCCAATGGTACTGCAAATCTGGCCCACTATTCTATACGATCATGTATGATCTTTGCCCTCAACTACTGTCCCACCCATTCCCAATATCCCTTGAGTTCGTTCCTAAGAGAGAAAATGATGTCATCTTTCATTATATATTCAGCAATGAGTATCTACATCTTCTTGGTCAGTGAATTCCAAGATACACAATCATTTAAATGGAGAGGTTGTCTCTCAGCTTAGTTCTATATGATCAGTGCCTTAACCTGAGACTGTGTTTTCTGTGTTGTAGATTTTCTAGCCTGAGGAACCAACTTCTCATCCATCCTGTCAATTCCCTTCAGAGTCATGGGAGAGAAAGCAGAGTTAATTTTTCGAGTCCAGTTACCCTACTTCAAAAAATTCTGAAGGGTCACTGGACCTCGAACTTTAACTCTGATTTCTGTCCACAAATTCTGCCAGACCTGCTGAGATTCCCCAACAATTTCTATTTTACTATCAGATTTCCTGTATCCACAGTTCTTTTTTTAAAAAAATTCCCTTCAGATTCATGTATGTTTCAATGAGAACACTATCATTCTTCTAAACTCCAGGAGCATAGGGCTAATTTACCAAATATTTCACATAGGACAACCCTCTCATCTTAGATACCAAGCTTATGGAGCACTGATATACTGACTCCAATGCAAGTAGATCCTTCCTGAAATGTAGAGGACAAAATAGATTCAGGCACAATATCATGAAAATCCGATAGACCTAAAGGTTAGGCTTCCCTACTTTTGTCATCCAATATCCTGGCAATAAGGCTAACATGCCATTTGCTTACCTGATTACTTGCTGTACTGACATGCTAATTCCTTGTGTTCTTTGTGCAAGTGCATCTAAGCGCCTTTGAATATCAGCATTTACAAACGTAGTGCATTTTTAAAGAAATCTTCTTTCCTGCTATTGCCACAAAAGTGAATAACTTCACACTTCCCCATATTTTAGACCATCTGTCACCTTGCTGCCAGTCATTGAACCTGTCCATATCTCTTTGCAGCCACTTTGAGTCCTCCTCACAGTCTACATTCTCACCTAATTGTATAATTAGGGAATGTAGATGCATTCTTCTCTTTTTTTATTTGGGTCATGAATAAATGTTGTAACTGATTTCCATGTCATTCCAGTAGTGAGAGCCTGTCAATTTGCAAATGCCACATTGATGCTGACTCACTACATTCCATCCATTATCAATCCTCTATTCATGCTAATTATTACCCCCAACTCCATGAGCCCTTATCTTGTGTAGTAACCTTTTGTGTGCTACCTAACGGAATGTCTTTAAAATACCCAAGTATTCTAAATCCACCATTGTATCAATTGTATGAGTTACATACTCAAGTACTCTACAAAACTGGTAAAGATGATTCCTGTTTTTTAAATCTTGTCTGTGTCTGATCAAATTCTGATTTTCGAACTGTATTGTTGAGACTTCCTTAATAAAAGCATTTTCTCAATGACTGATGTCAGAATAGCTGGTTTTTCATGCCCTGTTTTCGTATGTGCTAACTTCTGATCTACTGGAACTGTTCTCGAATTGAGTGAATTTTCAGTGATCCCACAATCTACAATTATCATTTTTAAAACCCAGTGATGCAGTTTGTCACTTCCTGGCAATTTGTCAGGTTTTAACCCCTCAACTTTCTCAAACACATTTTCAAGGTTTTATCCCCAAGGGTAGGGGAGTCCAAAACTGGAGGTTTAAGGTGAGAAGGGAAGATTTAAAAGGGATCTAAGAGATGATGTTTGCACACAGAGGGTGGTGCGTGTATGGAATGAATTGTGAGAGGAAGTGATAGAGGCTTATACAATACATAATTTAAAATACATCTGGATGGGTATATGAATATGAAGGGTTTAGAGGAATATGGGCTAAATGCAGGCAAATGGGACTAGATTAATTTAGGATATCTTTTTGGCATGGACGAGTTGGACTGAAGAGTCTATGTCCGTGATGTGCATCTCTATGATTCTATACAAATAGTAATTACATTAATTTCCTACTCTTGGACTTTCTATTATGAAGATAAGATTCTATTATGATATGAACAAATTACTTGTTAATTGTCCATGCCATTTCCTCGCTCCCCATGACAACTTTCCCTACCTCTGCTTATAGTTTACTTTAACTATTGTTATGACCAGGTGAGAAAGGATCATGGCTCACTCCAATTCTTTGCAGCAAAATCATTCTTTTTACTTTTTCCTGTTTTGCAACGAGTTATCCCACTTCAATTGACATAGTTAACCAAATTAAAACCAAAGGAAGCCAATTCTAAAATTTTCTTAAGTGAAAAAGAGTAAAGTTTAATTCACACCTCCAAAAATACAATAACACACACACAGGCAATGTGCTCACACAGAAGGTGATGGGGAGAGATGAAGGGTGTTGCAAAAGAGGAGGAGTGTCTATTATGGACAGGAAGATAAAGTCAGTTGCAGTTTGCAGTCTTTTTTAGAGTCTTTGAGTTACATGAGTCCAACAACTTGTTGTCCTGTTTCTTCAGGAGTGCCTAAGCTCACACACATCTTTGATTTCTCAGTCAACAGAGGATTTTCCATTTTCTTCCCCCACCAGCACTGCTTTGCCGAGACTGAGTGAAGGAGGGGAGCTTTTTAAAATTCTTGCTATGGCCAGTTCATGCTGTTTCCTCTATCCTTTTTGCTGAAAGCAAGTTACTGAAATATGGTTCATTTATATATTACAAGTTTAGCTTCATTGTTTTTTTAAAAATGAACATTCCACAGGCAAACTTCTGTCTCTAATTTATGAATTAGCCATGCAAGTTGGATTTAACAAGAGTTCTCAATTTCTTGATGCCTCTTTTTTTCAATGCCTACTAATTAAATGTGGTAATTTTAAGGCTTTTTAAAAATATATCCCATGTGTGATATTTGTACTTTTCAAATGAAGTAGCAGCCATTTTAGGCAGCAGTGTTGCTTTTTAAAACCAATTTTAATCTGAGGTATTATAATCAAATGGTTAATGTTGAATATTTGCAATCCACTTTCACTTATGACCACAACACGTATAATATATTATATATATAATATATTGATATATTATATATATATACATATGCACACATATCTGTTTAAAGGATTTCCAATTCTATTTTAATATTCCTGGCTGTTTTACTCTTTTATTCCATTTTTACATTTTATTAAGGTTTTAGTGACCCTTTGCCGAGTTTTTAAACATTTTCAATCCTCAGCCTTATAATTATTTTCCTTAGCAACATCATAAGTATGTTAATTTCGTCTAATACTATCTTTAAGTTTTTGAAAAAGACATCAATGGAACTTTCCTGTTGAGATTTGTTTTTTCAATTAGATGCGTTTTTATTGAATTTTGAGTGGAATTATTTCAATGTTTTCTTTTATTTATTTATCACCCTTTATTTGAGCTCATTTCCTTAATCAAGTAAATCTATTCACCCTCATATCTATGAATTAGCGACATTTATGTTTAAAATTCTTGTTTGGGACTAGAGTGTGACACATTAACTCATGATGTGAAATTCATTAGTATTATCATCACTGCCTCATTTTACCATACGAGATCTAAAATAGCTTTATGCCTTGTTGGTTCCACAATGTATTGTTCTGGAAAACTAACACAACACTATTTCACAAACTTATCTTCCAGACGACCTTTGCCAATTTGACTAGTCCAGACTACATGAAGATTAAAGACTTCACATTTATTGCATTGCCGTTGTTACAACCTCCAATTACTTGTTGCTCAGTATAATGACTGTCAAGGTACCTATAAAGTATTCAAACTGCTTTTTTACACACTTCTTATTCCTAAACTCCATCCACACTGATTATCCTTCCTGAGCCAAGAACCTATCCCACAACTGTCTCCCTATTCTTCCTCCTTTTCCATTTTGTCTGTCTTTTCAGAATATTGTTCACCCTGAAATAATTACTTCCCAACCTGTGTCAAATTGTAATGGTTGGTGGAATTCCCACAACCATCCCCTGCAGCCGGCTTTTCCCAAAGTGAACTGGAGGCAGTCAGTGTGTAAAACCCAGTCGCATGGCATGGGGAGATGCAAGTTGCCACCAGGCTACTCTTGTGCGTCTATCAGCAGTGGAAATGCATGGGAAGGTACTTCATGCAGGCATTTAGTTATTCAGGCAAGGTTCGACTGGGACAATACATCCATCCTAGGACAAGTCAAACAAAGGCACACACGAGAACTCCTGGAAGCAAGGCATTCCAACAGGAAGTCTATCAACAAACACATTGAGTTAGACCCCATCTACCACCCTCTGAGAAAAGGAGCCGGAAGTGACTTCACCACAGGAAGTAACATCATCACAGGAAATGACATCACCAACCCAAAGAAACCCAAACATATAAATAGAAAGCAGGAATTTTCAGCATTGCTTTGCCCATGGCCCACTGAAGCTGTTACCTAGTAAGGTAAAGAAACATCTGGAAATGAACCTTCCAGCTCAGCGAGCAAACCACCATCCAAAACCTCAACCTGAGCTACAAATCTTCTCAAAACTCGCTAAAACCTCTATAAGGCCACCCCTCATCCTCTGACGCTTCAAGGAAAACAGCTCCAGCCTATTTAGCCTTTCTCTGTAGCTCAAATGCTCCAACCCTGGCAACATCCTTGTAAGTCTTTTCTAAACCGTTTGAAGTTTCATAGCATCTTTCCTGCAAGAGGGAGACTAGAATCACAAACAATATTCCAAAAGTGGCCTAACCGACCTCCTGTGCATGACATGCCAACTCTTATACTCAGTGCTCTGACCAATAAAGGAAATGCCTTCTTCACTATCCTATCGACCTGTGACTCTATTTTCAAGGAGCTATGAACCTTCGTTCCAAGGTCTCTTTGTTCAGCAACACACCTAAGGACCTTACCTCAGTGCATAGGTTCTGCTAAGATTTGCTTTCCTAAAATGCAACACCTCGCATTTATCCAAATTAAACTCCATCTTCCACTCCTCAGCCCACTGGCCCATCTGATAAAGATCCCGTTGTACTCTGAAGTAACCTTCTTTACTGTCCACTACAACTCCAATTTTTGTGTCATCTGCAAACTTACTAACTGTACCTCCTCTGTTCACAGACAAATCATTTATATAAATGACGAAAAATAGCAGACCCAGCACCCATCCTTATGGCATTCCACTGATCACAGGCCTCTAGTCTGAAAAACAACCCTCCACCACCACCTCTGTCTTCTACCTTCAAGCCAGTTTTGTATCCAACTGTCTAGTTCTCCCTGTATTCCATGAGATCTAACCTTGCGAACCAGTCTTCCATGAGGAACCTTGTCAAATGCCTTACTGAAGTTCATATAGATCATATCCACTGCTCAGCCCTCATGAGTCCTCATTGTCATTTTTTCAAAAAACTCAACCAAGTTCATGAGACACGATTTCCCATGCTTAAAGTCATGTTGACTATCTCTAATCAGTCCTTGCCTTTCCAAATACATGTAAATCCTGTCCCTCAGGATTCCCTCCAATAACTTACACACCACCAACGTCAGGCTCACCAGTCAATAGCTCCCTGGCTTTTCCTTACCACCTTCTTAAATAGTGGCACCACGTTAGCGAACTTCCAGTCTTTCGGCACCTCACCTATGACTAATGATGATACAAATATCTCAGCATTGGGCCCAGCAATCACTTCCTTAGCTTCGCATAGAGTTCTAAGGTATACCTGTTCAGGTCCTGGGGCTTTATCCACCTTTATTCATTTCAAGACATCTAACACTTCCTCCTCTGTAATATGCACATTTTCAAGATAGCACTATCTATTTTGTATCTGTGGAGAGAAAGCAGAGTCAATGTTTCTGCAGTACGCATTTCTTTTTTCTCTCTCACTATCTGAATACTTCCAGCATCAGTGGAGAGCATCTTTCAGGAGATTGCACCTTTCCCATTCACAGTAATTGCTGCTCCCCACAACCATCTCCAAACCACCCCTCCCCCCATCCTATGATTTTCAAGTCACATATTAATGGCATTGGCTGTGAATGGGATATGGAACAATGGATTTTTGGAAGGCATTTGACAGAATTTTCATTTGAAGCCTCAGAGGAATATAAATGTGTTTTGGAATAAATGACAAATTGATTGGAAAACTTGACTTGAGAAAGCAGAAAGTAGGTGATAAATGAACCTGCTATGTTGGGCAGTAACTATCAGAGTTCTGTGGTGATCTGTGCTGAATTCTCAGAAGCTTATGACATTTATAAATGATACAGGTATGGATACTCTTGCAATAAAGGCAGAAGGTTTCCTCTGATCTTTTCTTGAATCAAGGTTACAGATACAAAAATAAGAATATGTTTAAAGTTGCATTACAAATAGCAAACTCCCCCACTGCAACAGCCTGCTCCGCCATGGCATTTATAAATGCAGTAAACAGCATAGCATTCACTTTGTATTTGACAATGATACCAAACAGTGTGGTCAGTTGATCACACATAAAGAATCATAATTTATTCAGATTTTATTGTAAACTCCGTGACGTGTTAAGGAGTAGTCACTGGAATTTAATATATCTGAATAAATAAATCTGGCACACCCATGGCAGGCTGCCTTCAATTGAAAAAGGCAAAAAGGAAAATGATTTTGTTGTAATTATTAACTCTTCAATGAAAGCATTCAGTTAATGCAGGATTGTAGAAGTCATGCACATGTCTGCATACAAAGGCAAAATAGGAAGAAATAAAAATATATGTTGTGCTAATCATTCATAGGGCTTCATGTGCAATCTGTGGAATTTTGGACATTTTGGCATTGATCAAACATTTGATAAATTGATAAGGATAAAAACAGAAAAAAAGTGGAAGTAAAATAAAAAAGTGCAGACTCATTAGCAGCTGAAAAAAAAGCAGAAAACAGTCTTATGGTTCAGACTGTGATTCTTCATGAAGCTTATTTGAGGGGAAGGGAATAAGCCATTAATTGTCTCGAGTCAGCATATGTAAATCATCTCAATTTGTTATTAATTAGCACACTGGCCTATGACTTTTACCTGCTGTTCTACGCTTTCACTTTGTTTTTGTCATTGTTTAAACAGAACTGTCTATATTCCTTTTTCAGTTTGAAAGGTTCCACGTGAAATATGAACTGATGAGTTGAAACAGTTCAGAAAAGAGTTGTACAAAATGACTGAGACTGAAAATGTGAAGTGTTAGGGATAGAATTAAAGCTGTTTGTGGCTGTGGATGTTGTAATCCACATCTCACAACATGGTGTAAACATGTTATTTAATTAGAATTTAGCACAAAACAAATTAAACCTAAGATTGGAAGCATCAAATAGTCCAAGGAACTCATCAAACCCACCCACCCCTCCAAAGATCTGGTAGAGATATAGAGTAGATTCGATTCCCTACAGTGTAGAAACAGGCCCTTTGGTGCAATCAGTCCACACTGAAGAGCAACCCACTCAGACCCATTTCTCACTGACTCATGCACCAAGCACTATGGACAATTTAGCACAGCCAATTCACCTGACCTGCCCATCTTTAGACTGTTGGAAGAAACCCACACAGACACAGGGAGAACGTGCAAACTCCACACAGACAGTTGCCCAAGGCAGGAATCAAACTTGGGATCCTGGTGCTGTGAGACAGCAGTGCTAAACACTGAGCCACTGTGCCACCCAGTCAAGTTGTCAAGCTTTCAAGATTATTATGAAGTCTCCAACAGCCATTGTTGCCAGCAAACCTGGAGAAAATTCACTGGAACACTCAAAAAATAAATTGCTTGTTTCCTTTGCGAAGTATAACTTCTTAGTTATATAAATATTGGAAATGTTGGGGTAGAAAAACACTACTCATCTGAACTGGGCAGTTGGCAGCAGGAAGTTAGGTAACAAAACCTGAAATACATTCAAGCAGAGATAGAAACAGAATGAAGAGTGTGTGGATAGATGGAATAACCTTCCATCAATATTGCTAAACAGTTTGTTCATTGAATCTTACAACAAATATCAATTGCTTAAAAAAGTGTATGAAGACCACTGAGTACATGTAGCAGATAGTTGACAGAACATTATTTGTGTTAATTTTCTGCAGACATTGTCACTCTTATCTGTCCACATCATAATGGGAGAAGTGTAGATGACCCAAGAAAAATAGTGTCTACCATGTAGTCGTTCTTTCAAAAATGTGGAGCACAGTCAGGAGAACTACTGTGGAAATTCAGCTCTCTTATGCATTGGCTATTGGTATAATTCAGTAAATATGATGATAGACTATACGTTAGAGTTCATATTTCTCACTTTTGAAGAATCAAAGAGAACGGTGCACAATTCTTTATCTTCTTAAAAGATAAACCATCATTCTTTTCAGCTCTTTTAGGGAGTTCAATCCCTGATTTGATATGGATTAACTGATAATACTCTTGAGTTAAAGACCTGACACATAATTTAAGTTGTTGCATAATGAATGTTGCATTGTTGGAGGTGCACCCCTTTTGTAAGAATGTGTAAGTTGGTCAGGTGGATGTAAAAGATCTATAACTTTATTTGAAAAAGTTAGGTTGTTCTCCAAACACTCTCTCCCATACATTCACTAAACAGGAACACTGGTTACTTACCTCAAACATGCACACATGGTTTATTTTTGGAGCAGCTTGTCATAGTGCCCACTAGGGAACCGGCAATTCTGGATTTGGTGATGCGCAATGAGGCAAACTTGATTAGGGAGGTTAAGGCAACGGAACTTGAAAGAGGCGGTGACCATAATTTGATAGGATTCACTTTGCAGTTTGTCAGAGTCATAGAGATGTACAGCATAGAAACAGACCCTTCGGTCCAACCCGTCCATGCCGAGCAGATATCCCAACCCAATCTAGTCCCACCTTCCAGCACTCGGCCCAAATCCCTTGAAACCCTTCCTATTCATATACCCATCCAAATGTCTTTTAAATGTTGCAATTGGACCAGCCTCCACCACTTCCTCTGGCAGCTCATTCCATACACGTACCACTGTCTGTATAAAAAAAGTTGCCCCTTAGGTCTCTTTTATAGCTTTCCCCTCTCACCCTAAACACAGTGGCCTGACCAATGTCCTGTACAGTTGCAACATGACCTCCCAACTCCTAGACTCAATACTCTTACCAATAAAGGAAAGCATACCAAACGCCTTCTTCACTATCCTATCTACCTGCGACTCCACTTTCAAGAAGGTATGAACCTGCATTCCAAGGTCTCTTTGTTCAGCAACACTCACTGGGACCTTACCATCAAATGTATAAGTCTTGCTAAGATTTGCTTTCCCAAAATGAAGCACTTTGCATTTATCTTAATTAAACTCTATCTGCTACTTCTCAGCCCATTGGCACATTTAGTCAAGATCCTGTTGTAATCTGAGGTAACCTTCTTCGCTGTACACTACACCTTCACTTTTGGTGTCATCTGCAAACTTACTAACTACACCACTTATGCTCACATCCAAATCATTTATATAAATGACAAATAGTAGAGAATACAGTACCAATTCTTGTGGCACTCCACTGGTCACAGGTCTCCAGTCTGAAAAACAACCCTCCACCACCACCCTCTGTCTTCTACCTTTGAGCCAGTTCTGTATCCAAATGGTTAGTTCTCCCTGTATTCCATGTGATCCAACCTTGCTAACCAGTCTCCCATGGGGAACCTAGTCAAACACCTTACTGAAGTCCAAATAGATCACATCTACCGCTCAGCCCTCATCAGTCCTCTTTGTTACTTCTTCAAAAAGCTCAATCATGTTTGTGAGACATGATTTCCCACGCACAAAGTCATGTTGACTATCTCTAATCCGTCCTTGCCTTTCCAAACACATGTACATTCTGTCCCTCAGGATTCCCTCCAACAACTTGCCCACCACTGACATCAGGTTAGTCAGGGAGAAGCTTAAATCAGATGTAAAGGTATTTCAATTGAGTAAAGGTGACAACCAGAACATGAGGGAGGGGCTGGCCAGAGTTGGTTGAAAGGGGACCCTAACAGGGAAAACAGTAGAGCAGCAACTGCAGGGGTTTCTGGGGGTATTTCGGGAGGCACCAACAGAAATTCATCCCAAGGAAGAAGCAACATACTCGGGAGAGGAAAAGGCAGCCATGGCTGATAAAAGAAGACAGGGATAGTGTAGAACCTAAAGAAAAAGGAGGATAGAGCAGATGAATGCATGGTTGAGGAGCTGGTGTGTTGAAGTTTAGCGAGAATCGAGAGGATTGGGAGATTTTAAAAACCAGCAGAGGACAACCAAAAAAGCCATAAGGGGGAGAAGATTAATCATGAGGGCAAGCTAACCAGTAGTATAAAAGAAGATTGCAAGAATTTTCTAAGATATATTAAAGGTAAGAGAGAGGCTAGAGTGGACAATGGACCACTGGAAAATGAGGCTGGAGAAACAATAAAGAGGAACAAGGAATTGCAGAGGACCTGAATAGGTACTTTGCATCAGTCTTTATGGTCGAAAACATCAGTAGCAAAACAGCAATTCAAGAGAGTTAGGGGACAGAGTTGAGCGCAGTGATCATCATTAAGGAGAAGGTATTAGAGAAGCTGAAAGGTCTGAAGGTGGATAAATCACATGGACCAGAGGAGGTTTACAATAATGATCCCAGGGATGAAGGGTTTATCATGCAGAATGTTCTCACGGGGGAGAGGGGCCAGCAGGAGGTCATTGTCCACATTGGAACCAATGATATAGGAAGGGAAAAGGTTGAGATTCTGAAGGAAGATTACAGAGAGTTAGGCAGAAATTTAAAAAGGAGGTCCTCAAGGGTAGTAATATCTGGATTGCTTCCAGTGTTACGAGCTAGTGAGGGCAGGAATAGGAGGATAGAGCAGATTAATGCATGGTTGAGGAGCTGGTGTATGGGAGAAGGATTCACATTTTTGGATCATTGGAATCTCTTTTGGGGTAGAAGTGACCTGTACAAGTAGGACGGATTGCACCTAAATTGGAAGGGGACTAATATACTGGCAGGGAAATTTGCTAGGACTGCTTGGGAGGATTTAAACTCGTAAGGTGGGTGGGGTGGGTGGGGTGGGACCCAGGGAGATAGTGAGGAAAGAGATCGATCTGAGACTGGTACAGCTGACAACAGAAGCGAGTCAAACAGTCAGGGCAGGCAGGGACAAGGTAGGACTAATCAATTAAACAGAATTTATTTCATTGCAAGGGGACTAACAGGGAAGGCAGATGAACTCAGGGCATGGTGAGGGGAACATGGGACTGGGATATCATAGCAATTACGGAAACATGGCCCAGGGATGGGCAGGACTGGCAGCTTAATGTTCCAGGATACAAATGCTACAGGAAGGATAGAAAGGGAGGCAAGAGAGGAGGGGGAGTGGCATTTTTGATAAGGGATAGCATTACAGCTGTGCTGAGGGAGGATATTCCCGGAAATACATCCAGGGAAGTTATTTGGGTGGAACTGAGAAATAAGAAAGGGATAATAACCTTATTGGGATTGTATTATAGACCCCCCAATAGTCAGAGGGAAATTGAGAAACAAACTTATAAGGAGATCTCAGCTATCTGTAAGAAGAATAGGGTAGTTATGGTAGGGGATTTTAACTTTCCAAACATAGACTGGGACTGCCATA
>NC_057712.1:21688814-21720917 GCF_004010195.1 Chiloscyllium plagiosum | reverse complement strand
ATGCAGAGGGTGGTACGTGTATGGAATGAGCTGCCAGAGGAAGTGGTGGAGGCTGGTACAATTGCAACATTTAAGAGGCATTTGGATAGGTATATGAATAGGAAGGATTTGGAGGGATATGGGCCAGGTGCTGGCAGGTGGGACTAGATTGAGTTGGGATATCTGTTCGGCATGGATGGATTGGACCGAAGGGTCTGTTTCCATGCTGTACATATCTATGACTCTATGACTCTATATGAGGAGCAGTGGAAGACTCTGGGTCTGTACTCAATGAAGTTTAGAAGGATGCGGAGGCATCTCATTGAAACTAAAGGAATACGGAGAGACTTGGACAGACTAGACATGGAGAAGATGTTTCCACTAGTCGGGGAAACTTGGACCCAATGGCACAGCCTCAGAATGAAGGCATGACCCGTTAGAATGGTGATGAGGAGGAATATCTTCACCAGAGGATGATGAATCAGTGGAACTCATTGGTGCAAATGGCTGTGGAAGCCAGGCCCTTGAGTTTATTTAAGACAGAGATTGAAAAGTTCTTATAGTAATGGAGTCAAAATTTATGGGGAGAAGTTAGGAGAAAGGGGTTGAGAAACATATCAGCCATGATCAAATGGCAAAGCAGTCTAGATGGGCAGAATGACCTAATTCTGTTCCTATAGCGTATGACCTTATCTCCTTCATACAGCCATCTCACATCCTTGCAATTAAAGGGGCATTTCTCAAAGTCATAAACACTTGATAACATAGAAACCTCTTTGTCCTTTATAACCAGTCCAGTCTTCACCAGCCTAGTGAACATATCAGCACCACAGTTGCAAATCCATCAGAAGCAAATTGCTATACCATTGCACATACTCTTTCTTTCAGATAATTCCAAAGTTGCCAATTAATCTATGCTTTCTTTATACTGTTCTTCCCCTGAATATCCACACTTTTTTTTGTGCTTTATCTGATACAATTTGAGGTTCAGATGGTTAGAGGATTTTGGGTATTCATGTTGTGCAAGAGATTCATAGTAGCAACATGGGCCTTGTCTCAGGACAAATTGCCCCCTCTGTTTGATATCACCTTCCAGCTAAGGGGAGAGCCTAGAGCAAGAAGTGGGGAGGAGTAGAAACTAATGGTGACATATACCGCTCTTCTGAGACACAGTGATCATGCAACTATGAATTCTAGATCATATGATATGGTCCTCATCATTCTCCTAACCATTTTCTTTCTCTATCTTTGCCATTTATTGATGTGCTGGATTCACAGGAATAAACATTCCTGCTATCTTTTGTTTCACCCAATGTTCTGAGCAAACAGACAATGTATAATCTTGAAGCCAGTCGAGTCTTTCCCTAAAAACCGAAAGAACTGCAAAAACGGGAAATCAGAAATAAAAAACAGAAATTGCTGAGGAAAAGTCATTGGATCTGAAACATTAACTCTGATTAATTTCCACAGATGCTGCCAGACTTGCTTAGCTTTTCCAGCAATTTCTGTTTTAGAATCATTCTAAATGAGTTTGGGAAAGTTGTGAGTCCATAACTCATGTTTTAATAGACAATAGACAATAGGTGCAGGAGTAGGCCATTCTGCCCTTCGAGCCTGCAACACCATTCAATATGATCATGGCTGATCATTCCTAATAGGTGGCAATTCAGGTGGCAATTATCAGGTGGCAATTCAGCAATCATGGTATCCCCAGCAGGTGAAGAGAGTACAAGGAGGGACTAAGGATAGCAAATGTCCAACTGGTACATTTTTTGACAGACTTTCCTTTGAGGTTCTGGGAAGACTGCAGCAATTGGCCTGACCGGATTTGTCTCACCCCATGCTCTGCAAACATAAATGATTCAAAATGGATCTCAACTTCCTGTACCTGCTGGTCAACTGCTACTTCACTTCCATTTTGGTCAGCCAACCAAGCAAGTACATGGAGCTGAGATCCAGATCAAATCATCATCCTTCACACCGTTTAGGTGAGATGATGCAGCACCAGTCTTGGAGTCCACCCAGCCACATCCTTACACAATGAACAATCTGGGAATCTATGAATAATGATGGTGCTCAATTAGATGTCAAAGTTTCAATCTCTGGATTGTTTAGAACCTCATCTATGACATAAAACAAAGGGAATTGCAAACAGTGACATTTTTCAATATGCTATTAAAAATTTGGTCAAGGATAACATCTAATGAAAGCAATGAGGGAGGATACTGTCCAAGATCTACTTTGTTTTGGGTTGCATTAAAATATGGCCATGACAAACTTTCCCATTTCTGCATGTCTTTTTGTCTTCAGGTCGTGTTTTGTCAGGAGTGGTCCTTGTGATGGTGCATTACAGAATCATCACCCTTCCCCAACCTGCAGGGATATCATTTGTCTCATAAAAGGAGCACATTTTAATTGAGCTGTCTTGATATTTCAAAAGTATAGACTAGATACCAATCAGAATTCCAAATTTGCCCAATTCGCTCTCTGCACTATGATGTGATGGGCTGTGTTTACAATGTACTCATTAGACATTTTCTTAAATTCTCATCAGTAACAGATCAAACATCACAACCCAGACTATCACAGAACTACACCAATTTCTATATGTTGACCTTTGTCTCTGGAATTAAAATAAGGTTCAACTGTATTGTGCTTTATATTGTAGGTTAGACACGGGCTGAATTCTGCCCATAATAGTGGGCCAGTGTTAAGATTTCATTCATACATCACTGAAATATTACACACTGAGCATTAATTCAATTGTGGTCAATTACACAATTAGATAATTTGCTTCCATTTGTATAGGGAAGGCATTTGAGCAGAACATTCCTCACATTTCAATTTGGACAAAGGTAAAAATCACACAACACCAGGTTATAGTCCAACAGTTTATTTGGAAGTACTAACTTTCAGAGCGCTGATCCTTTATCAGGTAACTAATGGGCAGGATCAAAAGACACAGAATTTCTAGCAAAAGATCACAGTGTCAGGCACTTAAAATGACATAATGAATCAACGTACATTGTTATTAAGTCTTTCATCTTTTAGAATGTGTTGCAGGTTTCGGTTTATTAATATGTCAATCCCAGAACTTCTTTTAAGTCACAATCTCGAGATAACTTAAGATTTTATAAAAAAAAAGGTGACATCTCAGCTCAGACAATGTATTAAAGGTGTCAGGTTAGAGTCTGCCTGTATCCCAATCTTGAGTCAGACTGGTTCTATCTCAAAAGTAGGAATTTATAAAATGGATTATTAAAAAGTATTGATTGCCTACAGATTGTGTGCATTTTAAACAACATAGAATCTATCAGCAAATACAATCCTGCAAATACAAATTCACCCCAGAGACTTCTATGTGTGTGTGCGTGCATGAGAGAGAAAGAGTGTGAGTGTGTGCATATGAGTATATGCATGTGAGTGAGAGTGCATATGAAAGTGTGTGTGTCTGCTTGGTAGAGTATGTGTGTGAGTGTGATGGAGTGGAAGCCTGTG
Organism: Chiloscyllium plagiosum; assembly: GCF_004010195.1. NCBI lineage: Eukaryota > Metazoa > Chordata > Chondrichthyes > Orectolobiformes > Hemiscylliidae > Chiloscyllium > Chiloscyllium plagiosum. The sequence goes on along the minus strand of NC_057712.1, from coordinate 21,717,440 downwards.
AGAGGTTGTATGTGTGGGTGTGAGTGTGGGGGATGTATGTGTGTGTGTATGAGAGAGGGCCTTCATGAGTATGTATGTAAGAGTATGTGCGTATGTGTGCATGCATGTGTGTGTGATAGTGCATAGTATGGTGGGGTCACCTGTAGTGTGATATGAACCCAAAGTCCCAATTGAGGCCATCCCCATAGGTACTGAACTTGGCTATCAGCCTCTGCTCGGCCACTCTGCGTGGTTGTGTATTCCGAATTTTAGTTTAGACACAGGCTGAAATTTGTTCACAATAGTGGGCCACTGTCAAAATTTCATTCATACATCGCTGAAACATTATGCAGTGAGCATTAATTCAATTGTGGTCAATCACACAATTAGATAATTTGCCTCTGTATGTTTAGGGAAGGCATTTGAGCAGAATGTCTCTCGCTCCAATTTGGAATAGTGTGGGAGAGTACCACTAGGTGGTGCTCTGCAGGTATGAGAAGCTGAGTAACAATCCTTCAGATGTAACACATCAATTTATCATCGCTTTTACCATCTATCTTCAGGCCCAGATTGAGGGCAAGAGGCTGTCATCCAAGTCCATCATTTACCTTCATGAAAAGAATGTCAGCTCCCATCTCAAGAAATTTTTCATGGGGGTGAACAATAAGCATGCCAGACAGGGCAGTTTGAAGAGGTGCTGACAAACCCATTGAAAGTTTCTCTACACACATCCTGCTAAGAGCAATTCAGGTCACTGGGTGTTAGCACAGAAGTCTGTTTCCTAAAGACTGTTTGGACTTGCCCAGTGGAGATTATAACTTCTATAAGCAGTGCGATGATTACATTTGTTTTTTCAGGCTTGTTCTATAATATCATAGCACACTGCTTGATGGATTGGGTTACACTTCTGGCTTCTGAGGCAGACATACAGGAATACAAACTATTTAAATCATATGCATTTCACTCTATTTTGCTCTAAATTTAAAATATATAGTGCAAAACAAGGTATATTTCCTTTAATTTACGAAATCCAGAATAATCAGTACAAGAATCAGTTATCAACGCATTGAAGTCTGTTTTAGGAAAAGAATCATTCTGAAAACCTTAGAGTGGATCGTACCCACCAATAGAAACTTTAGTTTAATAAATGAAAGAAAATTTCTTTCACTATCAGAAATTGGATAAAGGCAGTGCAGGAGAGTTGTCCTTTCTTCTGCCCTCTCTACCCCTTATAAACTCAAACATATTTTAAGTAACTTGCATTTTTTTGCAGAACCTATATCATCCCAAGAGGCTTTGCAGGACTGATTTCCAACAAAAGGTGAACCACATAAAATTACTAGAAGCAATGGTCAGAGAAAAACATTTTAAGGAGCACCTTGAAGGCATAAAGAGGGATGAAAATATGCTTCTGTTATTTCTGCAGGGTCCTGATGAAGGGCTCCTGCCCAAAATGTCGATTCTCCTGCTCCTTGAATGCAGCATGACCTGCTGTGCTTTTCCAGCACCACATGCTCTCGGCTCTGATCTCCAGCATCTGCAGTCCTCACTTTCTCCTGAAGCTAATGGGTCAAGCCATGTCCTGATTTTTAATACAGTTTCCTGGACACATAACTTTTAATTTAGTTATAAGGCTAGTTAATAAGGTTTCTCCATCATTTCTTTCCTTTTAACTCCATTCTTTTGCCGAAAACACCACTGATTCTTGCTAGAGCAGTAGCTTTGCTGGTTCCAAGAAATGGATGGGGCTGTCTATAGGCGTGAACCAACACTACGTGTTAGCAGGCTATCTAAACATGGAGACTAAACATTGATCCTGTTCTCACTTGACAGCCACAGACATAGATCCTACCTTTCTCTTATATGTGATATCAATTAATGGCAAGTGTCCAATATTAGCTTCTCTTTTACTCATTCTGGTCTAGGACCATTCTGGCTGGTTAAGATTGGTTGACTCCATTTAGGTGAGGGTTGAACCATTGAACCTTCTTCATCTGGAAAAATTATCTAATTATTGTAATAAACCAATCTTATATTTTTCTAATTGCTCCTGTTGACCACTTATTGGCAAAAGAGTGAGACTGTAGCTTCCTAAAGCCCTGATGGATTATCTAGCTTGGTAGCTATCGAGCAGAAAGGCATTGTGCTAAGTTAACTAATCTCTGCCTGTTGGTGCAATTAATCTCAATGTCCCTCTGGTAGAGAAAGGAAAGGAAAGTTAGACCAGATTTTTGACCACCTACAATTATTTATGCTGTAAAGTGTGTACTTGGGTATGTACATACATGTGTTTTGGTTTAAGTTAAACTCTATTAATCCAGTTGCAGTAGTTTTGGAAGTGTACTCTTTAGGAATGGTCATTGTCAACAAATTGCAAAGTGAAACTCACTGTTATCAGTTTTTGGTATGTTTCATGCAATGATGCATATCTCACTTACGTTATGCATCATTCAGTTTTACTTTTGTTATAAATGTTCTGTTCCCATTTGGAGAAGATGAAATGATGAGATGTTGCAATGATGTTAGTTTGGATGGGGCTGGTTTACATAGGATTTTTATAGTAGTGTTATATGTGACTGAGGTAACCATACAGAGGATTTTGTAGCTGATTATATTGGATTTCTTTCAACAAAGACAAAAACCTCTGATTTTTGAATAAAGTAAACACAAGAAATGTATAGACGGAATCTTCCCAGGTATTGAATTAAATACACGTTGTTAAGAAAATTGTGAAAATCTCTTTAGGTGGTCAGGGAGGAGCTTCTCGATACTATGAGGAAAAAGATCCATTTTCCAACAAAGTGTTGAATAGTGAGACAAAATTCTCACGGGTAAGCAGTGAGACATCTATTTACATGCATTGGCATACGTCAGCATGTCATTATTATCATGGCTAGGCTGCACACTTCCAATCTTGTGGTTGGAGTTAAAACCACTTTCGCTCCCACAGCTGATGAAGGAAAATGAACATTTATTAACAAAAGTGATAATGTATTAACATTGATGCTTCACCTGTGCCAGCTGTACATTCTCAGAAAACCTTCTTTGTTCTTTCCTACCCACAACACCTCTGTGCAGTCCCGGATTCTGCAGCAAGGGTAGAGGGGGCCTGTCCTGAAGGGGCGTCTGTTGGGTAACCCTGTTTGTGACCAGCCATGCTGTGTGAGTTGATTCACTCTCATCAATTGGAATTTCCAGATGAGTAAGAGTGGCAGGCAGGGTAGAGGTTGAAGACTCGGCCATCTTTAAAATATTGTGAGGGGAACCTTCTGGGAGGGCCTAAATGTGGTTCCTCTTCCAGTGGGTGCCCACTGACACAGCCCTGTCTTTGTGTGAGGAAGGAATGAGCTCAGGGTCATCTGCTCTGTCCTGCCACCTTGTTGTTGGTGCTGAGTGATGGAGCACAGGCCTCTGGATATAACTAGAGGAACTGAAGCTCCTGGACCTGGCTCTCTAAGACAGCATTAACCTCCCCTCCCCTCCCCTCCAAGACCTTCCCATTGTCAGTTGATAGGGAATGTTGATCGAACAGTCAACAAAGCATATTGGATCTTGGGCTTTATAATAGAGGTGCAGAGTACAAAAGGGAGGAACTTATGATGAACAATGCTTGTGGTCCAATGGCATTGCTGGGGTCTTGTAACCTTTGAGTCAGCTTTCCCAGTGCCTCCAACAAACCTGCCTGATGCTCCTGTATCTGTTTTTGCAGGCGGCAGTGATGTCCCCATGGAGTCCTTCCCTGCCTGGGACCAAATAGCAGCATGGGCTCTGGCAGTCCTCTGGGTGGCAGCAGCCTGGACTGTTTCTTCCACAGAGAGAGTGCAGAATGTTCTCAATTGGGAAAGGGACCAGTAGGAGGTCATTGTACACATTGGAACCAATGACATAGGGAGGGAAAAGGATGAGATTCTGAAGGGAGAATACAGAGAGTTAGGAGGGAATTTAAAAAGGAGGTCCTCAAGAGTAGTAATATCTGGATTACTACTGGTGCTGCGAGCTAGTGAGGGTACGAATAGGAGGATAGAGCAGATGAATGCATGGCTGAGGAGCTGGTGTATGGGACAAGGATTCACATTTTTGGATCATTGGAATCTCCTCTGAAATGATCTGTACAAGAAGGATGGATTGCACCTGAATTGGAAGGGGACTAATATACTGGCAGGGAGATTTGTGACAGCTGCTCAGGAGGATTTAAACAAGTAAGGTGTGTGTTTGGGGGTGGGGGGGGGGGACCCAGGAGATAGTGAGGAAAGAGATCAATTTGAGACTGGTACAGGTGAGAAGAGAAGCAAGTTAAATAGTCAGGGCAGGCAGGGACAAAGCAGAGAACGAGGTAGGACTGATAAATTATACTGCATTTATTTCAATGCAAGAGGCCTAACAGGGAAGACAGATGAGCTCAGGGCATGGTGAGAAACATGGGACTGGGATATCATATCACTTACTGAAACGTGGCTCATGGATGGACAGGACTGGTAGCTTAATGTTCCAGGATACAAATGCTATAGGAAAGATAGAAAGGGAGGCAAGAGAGGAGGGGAAGTGGCATTTTTAATAAGGGATAGCATTACAGCTGTACTGAGGGAGGATATTCCTGGAAATACATCCAGGGAAGTTATTTGGGTGGAACTGCGAAATAAGAAAGGGATGATCACCTTATTGAGATTGTATTATAGAACCCCTACTATTCTGCAAGAAATTGAGAAATAAATTTGTAAGGAGATTTCAGTTATCTGTAAGAGTGGTTAAGGTAGGGGATTTTAACTTACCAAACATAGACTGGGACTGCCATAGTGTTAAGGGTTTAGATGGAAAGGAATTTGTTAAGAGTCCACAAGAAGATTTTCTGATTCAGTATGTGGATGTACGTACTCGAGTGCAAAACTTGAACAACTCTTGGGAAATAAGGCAGGGCAGGTGACTGAGGTGTCAGTGGGGGGACGACTTTGGGACCAGCGACCATAATTCTAGTAGATTTAAAATAGTTGGAAGAGGATAGACCAGATCCAAAAGTTGAAGTTCTAAATTGGAGAAAGGCTAATTTTGACTGTAATAAGCAAGACCTTTCAAAAGCTGATTGGGGGCAGATGTTCACAGGTAAAGGGATGGCTGGAAAATGGGAAGCCTTCAGAAATGAGATAATGCAAGTCCAGAGACAGTATATTCCTGTCAGGGGTGAAAGGGAAGGCTGGTAGGTATAGGGAATGCTGGATGACTAAAAAAATTGAGGGTTTGGTTAAGAAAAAGAAAGAAGTGAATGTCAGGTATAGACAAGATAGATTGAGTGAATCCTTAGAGTATAAAGGCAATGGGAGTATATTAAAGAGGGGAATTAGGAGGGCAAAAAGGGGACATGAGATAACTTTGGCAAATAGAGTTAAGGAGAATCCAAAGGGTTTTTAAGGACAAAAGGGTAACTAGGGAGAGAATAGGGGTCTTCAAAGATCAGCAAGGCAGCCTTTGTGTGGAGCCGCAGGAGATGGGGATGATACTAATGGAGTCTTTTGCATGTGTTTACTGTGGAAAAGGACATGGAAGATATAGAATGTAGGGAAATAGATGGTGACATCTTGAAAAACATCCATTTTACAGAGGAGGAGTGTTGGACATCTCAAAACACATAAAAGTGGATAAATCCCCAGGATCTGATCAGGTGTACCCTAGAACTTCATGGGAAGCTAGAGAAGTGATTGCTGGGCCCTTTGCTGAGGTATTTGTATCATCGATCGTCACAGGTGAGGTGCCGGAAGACTGGAGGTTGGCTAACATGGTGCCACTGTTTAAAAAGGGTGGTAAGGACATGCCAGAGAACTATAGACCAGTGAGCCTGAAGTCGGTGGTGGGCAAGTTGTTGGAGGGAATCTTGAGGGACAGTGGTGGGCAAGTTGTTGGAGGGAATCTTGAGGGACAGGATGTAAATGCATTTGGAAAGGCAAGGACTGATTAGGGATCGTCAACATGGCTTTGTGTGTGGGAAATCATGTTTCACAACTTGATTGAGTTTTTTGAAGAAGTAACAAAGATGATTTATGAGGACAGAGTGGTGGACATGATCTATATGCACTTTAGTAAGGCACTCAACATGGTTCCCCATGGGAGATTGTTTGGCAAAGTTAGTTCTCATGGAATATAGGGAGAACTAGCCATTTCTTTACAGAACTAGCTCAAAGGTAGAAGACAGAGGGTGATGGTGGAGGGTTGTTTTTCAGACTGGAGACCTGTGCTCAGTGGAGTGCCACAAGGATCGGCGCTGGGTCTGCTATTTTTCTTCATTTATATAAATGATTTACATGTGAGCATACGAGGTAAAGTTAGTAAGTTTGCAGATGACACCCAGCTTGGAGGTGTAGTGGGCAGTGAAGAAGGTTATCTCAGATTACAGTGGGATCTTGACCAGATGGGCCAATGGGCTGAAGAGTGGCAGATGGAGTTTAATTTAAATAAATGCGAGGTGCTGCATTTTGGGAAAGCAAATCTTAGCAGGATTTATACACTTAATGGTAAGGTCTTGGGGAGTGTTGCTCAACAAAGAGACCTTGGAGTGCAGGTTCATAGCTCCTTGAAAGTAGAATCACAGGTAGGTAGGATAATGAAGAAGGCATTTGGTATGCTTTCCTTTGTTGGTCAGAGCATAGAGTACAGGAGTTGGGAAAAGATTTACAAGAATTTTGCCAGTGTTGGAGGATTTGAGGAATAGGGAGAGGTTGCATAGGCTTGGGCTGTTTTCCCTGGAGCGTTGAAGGCTGAGGGGTGACCCTATAGAGATTTATAAAATCATGAGGGGCATGGATAGGATAAATAGACAAAGGCTTTTCCCTGGTGTGGGGGAGTCCAGAACTAGAGGGCATAGGTTTAAGGTGAGAGGGGAACAATATAAAAGAGACCTAAGGGGCAACATTTTCATGCAGAGGGTGGTACATGTATGGAATCAGCTGCCAGAGAAAGTGGTGAAGGCTGGTACAACTGTAACATTTAAAAGGAATCTGGATAGGTATATGAATAGGGAGGGCTTAGAGGGATATGGCCTGTGTGCTGGCAGGTGGGACTAGATTGGGTTGGGAAATCTAGTTGGCATGGACGGGTTGGACCGAAGGGTCTATTTCCGTGCTGTATATCTCTGTGACTCTATGACCAGCTGCAGAGATTTTGCAATTAAGCGCTCACCGGAAAATGCTCCCAACTCTTACTAGCAGGACGACTGATTGAATGAACTGGTGGAGGGTGCAGGAGTCAGACTTGCCTCTGAGGGATCTGTGGTGTCTTTCTCAGAAGAGGGGGGTGAAGACAGTGTGCAGGGCTGCCCTCATGATGGCAAAAACTGTGCTGATTCCATGGTGACCTGCAGGAGACAAAGAATGAGCAAGCCGTAGAAATTCACAAGATTAACAATACATGCACAGTCGCAGTAATGAGAGCATAGCACAGCAAGGGACAATGTTGATGTTTCAGTATCTCCACATGGACAGTCTTACTCCGCACTGGCCAAAGGTAGATGAGCACTATTGTGAGTGGTTTTCTCACAGAATGAGACAAAGTGAGGGATTGTGTGAGGTGTAAGTGACTGATACAGATTTTACTGCTGGTGCAGGTTGCGTAAGGGTGGTGAGGTATCCTGAGTGAGTGTATAGGCAGAGTAGAGGCAATGCAGGGTTAATAGTCTGGGGTCCTTGGGTGAGTGAGAACAAATGAGGAGAAATATTTATGCATTAATGTGAGTGTTAGACCACAAACCTTGGCAGCGGACAGAAGATGGTGGCACATACTCTCACAGAGTGCAGAAGGTCATTGACCATATCATGGCAACACTGGATATTCCTCCAGAATGCCGACACTGCACTGACCTGGGTGGCAGCTTTGGGTCAGGCTTGCCAGGTCAGATGTTGTGGTCTTCTCTGCCCGTCCTGGGTGAAGCTGACAGTCCTCCTCTGCATTATCTGTCCACCAGGTCTGCAAAGTGGGGACACCAATTATCCTCCGTCCACCACATCTGGACCATGCAGGGCAGCTCCACACTATCAGAACTTTCAAAGGAACAAACTTCCCTTTGAATAAAATGCCAATGCCAGGGCTCCAGGATCTTCTGACAGTCGGAAGGACCTGTGTCTTCACCAAGTGGGAGGATACAGTGAGCAATTGGAGAACCATGATATAATGTATTACACCACTGTTATCATGTAAACTTTATAAAAATATGAAAGAAAGCTATTTCTTTTCATTTAAGTTAACGTTCTCTTCACAAAAATACAATTGTGCAGTCACAAATCGAAAATTGAATGGTAACTGCCACCATCACATAGGAGCGTCATGCTAAAAGTGTTTGGAATTGATCTTCTTCTCCAGTGTCCACACAAAAAGGCTTTTATTTGTGTGTCGCCTTGAATTGAATTAAACTAGAGTGTTGATGTTTGCTTCTCAATTACTTGGGCTCTGCCACCATTAATCATTTTGAATTTCTGTTCTGTGCCAAGATTTGCTTCAGTTCTGCTTCGTCATGAGGGAATTTGTGTTTCAGTTGCTGGACTTTGTTTACTTGGGCTGTGGTATAGCTTGGGGGTGAAGGAACTTAGCTTGGGATGGCAGAGGATTTCTGGAATGAGTTGACAGTCACACTGTAATTTAGGCACAATAGTGAACCATGGAGGTATCAACGTGTGATGGAGAAAAGGAACGGACTAATCATCAACTTTAATAAAATTAAGGTAATTCCTTTCATATGGAGAATGGGAAGAGGTAAGTCAAAATAATGCATACCATTGTAAAGGAAGTGCAAGAGTACAGGGACTGTATTAGTACAAATATTGTTTAAGTTGGTAGTGAATGTTGATAAAACAGTTAATAAAACATATGGGATCTTGCCTTTATAATAGAGATGTAGAGAATAAAGGGAGGAAGTTATGATGATCAACAATACCAACCTACATTTGTATAGCACCTTTAATGAATGGAGTGTCCCAAGATGGTTCAAGAGCCTTGTGAAACAAAATATGACAATAAGCCACATTGGAAGATATGAGGTCAGATGCCAAAGGCTTACTCAATGAGATAAGTTTTAATACGTGTATGAAAAGAGAAAAGTGCATGAGAGAGGCAGAGAGCTGTAGAAGATAAATCTAAAGATTAGTGCTGAGGCAACTGAAGGCATGGCTACCAATGGGGAAGGAATTACAATAAAGTTTACATATAAAATGCTTGTTTGGACTCAGCTGGAGGATTGCAGCCTGTTCTGGGCACCACTCTTCAGAAAAGATGAGAAGGTATTACAAAGGAATTGGAACTGTTTCATGAGACTGCTTCCAGTGATGAGGATTTGAAGCAAGTAACTTGGAACTCATGGCAGGAGTCAAGGAAACAACTGTTTGAACACACAGCAATTGGATTTTGAGTGGCAGAAAATGTTGTGTCAAGGGTTGTGCGGATACAGCTTTTGTTGGTTATAAGAAGATAGTTGATATATGGAGAGTGATCAGTTATCAATGACAGAGACCTTCCAGAAACCAGCACCATTGGTTCTCAGATAACTGAACAGATTGGAGCTGGGAACAAATTAGATTAGATTAGATTACATTACATTACAATGTGGAAACAGGCCCTTCGGCCCAACAAGTCCACACCGACCCGCCGAAGCGCAACCCACCCATACCCCTACATTTACCCCTTACCTAACACTATGGGCAATTTAGCATGGCCAATTCACCTGACCTGCACATCTTTGGACTGTGGGAGGAAACCGGAGCTCCCGGAGGAAACCCACGCAGACACGGGGAGAACGTGCAAACTCCACACAGTCAGTCACCTGAGGTGGGAATTGAACCCGGGTCTCTGGCGCTGTGAAGGCAACAGTGCTAACCACTGTGTCACCGTGCCGCCCAAAAGAGAGAAAGGTATTCAGCCCTTCTTCAGCTTGGGAGTAGTCTCTCTGTTCTTTTCAGTAAAAACTAACTTTCAGCCTTGATGAAAACCAGTTCATCTTTTGCTGCAACAGTTGTTGTGAGCTGTGACTTCTAACTGATAAGTCTGAGATTTCTTTTTTGTAACTGAGCCAACTGCCTGTGAGTCCTCATAACCAGTGGATAAAGATGACTAAAGCAACATACTGGCCAGCAGAACACTCATCAGGGTCATCTCAGCTACAGAGACTGGAATAAAGATGACTGAGGTGTCTGTCTGTGCATATAGGGGAGGTTAGAAGAGGATTAGTGTTTTAGAGATGGTGGTATAGTGGTTAAAATCTTTGGGATAGTATTCCCGAAGCCTAGACTAATGTTCTGAGGACATGGGTTTGAATCCCTCACGCCAGATGGTGAAATTCAAATTCAATTAAAATATGAAATTAAAACTCAAATGATGATCAAGAAAAATTGTCATAAAAGCGATCTAGCTCCCTTTAAGAAAGGAAATCTGCCACCTTTATCTGGTCTGGCCTATGTGTAATTCCAGACCCATAACAATGTTGTTGACTTTTAATTGTCCTCCAGTAATTAGGGATGGGCAATAATGTTGACCTAGCCAGGGGAGCTGACATCCTTTGACTGAATTTAAAAAAGTATTGGCATTAAATCCTACTGATTTATAATTGTTTACCTGCAGCAAGAGTCGAATTACTTGTTGAGTGCAGAAATTTGCTCCCTGCTTTTTATGGGTCTGGGTTTGAAAGTTAGACAAATTATGGAACTTTGTGTGTTTTAAAATCATTAACGTATGTGATGACACCAGAAGTAGCAGGGTTTGATTTCCAGAGTGTTATCCAAGGAAGTCCAAGAGTAGATAGCAATCAGGATGGCAAAGTGGTAAGTAAGAAACTAAGAATGCACTTATCCCATTCTGAATCAACACAACAGGGGAAATTTCAAAAATATGTTGGGTGTGAGATTGAAACCATGACGGCAAAACCAACAGCTCTTGACTCAGGTCGCTGTGATCATTAGATTTAGCCTTTTAACAACTGCATGCTTTTATTGCAGCTTATTGTGGGAGGGAGAGATTAGAAAAAGATGTTTTCTCCAAAACAGGTATGACAAGCTTACAGGAACGCAAATCTATCATACTTAGTTGATCGTATTTCATATAACAATGGTTTATTTGTTTATCTATTTATTCTTAATAAGAACAAGTCACTGAGTTAAACAAATATTATGATGAAAGCTCATTTTTCTTTCCACCTTCATTATTGTTTTTTGAGTTATCGCTGCATAAGAAGGTGAGCATGAATGTCATGATATTGAACAATCCCCCATTTATTAAAACAGACATTATGTATAAATATTACATTCCTTAAATAAATATGTGTCTGGGTAAATATTCATGAGGTGGAGGTGCCATTGTCGGACTGGGATGGACAAAATCCGAAGTCACACAACACCAGTTTATGGTCCAACAGGTTTATTTGGAATCAAAAGGTTTCAGAGCACTGCTCCTTTGTCAGGTGACAAAGGAGCAGTGCTCCAAAAGCTTGTGATGTCAAATAAACCTGTTGGACTATAACCTGGTGACGTGTGACTTCTGACTGGGTGAATATTCTTCGTTTACAACAGTGGAGCATACTTTCAGTACAGCATCATACTTCAGATGATCTGAAGTAGGATGGAATATGAGATCTTTATACCCAAAGGTCACATGCTATTCTGCAGTTATGATATCATGAGCATGTCTCTTAAGGATGTACTGAGATACTAATTATGAGACAAAGCACACTACTTGGTTTCCTTTTTCTCCTTCAAATTTTTCTTTCTCACCTGAAAGCAGTATTCCCGGTAGGCAACTCTACATCATCACTGCAGTACCACATCTTTATGTAATATTGAACTGTGAGCCAAGTTATAACAAATTAAATTAAAAGATTTTAAATCCAGTTGGAATGTTCAGATGTGATTTTAATGATCAGTTGGACATAGTTTCACCCGATGTAAATTGAGGGAATGTTTCCTCTAGTCCTTTCTTATCTTGGAAGCTGATAAATACTTACAATTTCATCCAAGTTTGTGACACTGGCCAGTCGTGTAAATTTTCATCCCTGAGCAGTGCTCAAAGCTTTGCCCTTTGTGTTAACTTTAATGAACAGAAAGTCCTGAGAGACACATGCACACGTTCCCAGAATGCAAAATCTCTGTGTTAGAAATGCCAAAGATGAACATTCATAGTAGGGCTATTTGACTCTAGGGATGATAGCTAAACCTAATTTTATACTTACCTGATTTCCCATTCCCCAATTTTGCAAAAGCAACACAATTCATGCTAGAAATGGCTGCCTGATTTACCACATTAGCCTTCTGTAGAATGGGATTATTTTTTCCTAACACTCTGCATTCAGTACATTTGAATAATAAATCTGAACCTTTAGCCCAACTTTGTCCAGTTGCTACTATAATAGGGAAAGTTATCAAGTCACTGAAATATAAGAGATAGCAATTTTTAAAGGTTAGAGACTGCTAAAAGAGAAAATATTGTTTCTGTGCAAATAAAGCTTCAAAATCATTTTAAAATATTTGTCAGGTTTTTTTTTCCCAACACTGGGAGGAGGGGGTGGTTTAAAGTAGTGCCTTCATAGCAAATGGAACTTTATGTTTGAAATTTTGCTTTTGATGATTTATTTTATTTATTTATGTCTATGCACAGCAGAGCAATAATTTATCATGGAAAATCTAAGGGAAGGGACTTAAAATAATATTTGTAAACGAAATTAATGAGTCTAAAAAGAAATAAACTCCTGGACTTGATTGTCTACACCCCAAGACATTAAAAGAGGTTTTTGTTGGATGTTTTGCTTCAAAAAGAGTATATTTTCCTGAAATGGCAATATTTATGCTATCCCTCATTACTTAAGAAACTGGGATTTGGATAACATGGTATTGAAAGGTCCAAGAAACACTCATTACTGCTTATGTATAATGAAGTTAGAATTAGTTATGTACACGTCCATCAGGATGTAATGAGGTGATGTATTGGCTGTGCTGACTTAAGCTTTCAAGTTGTTCCACCTTTTTGAGACATATATCAAATGTTTGCAAAAGTTTCTCATCACTTTCATCATTCACAGGAAGTCGGTATCATTGGTGGTCCAGCATATTGTCCATCCCTATTCTGGCCTACATGTGAGTCTAGACCCCACAGCCAATGCAGTTGACTCTCACCTGCTCTCTAATCGCCCAGAGAGCAGGTAAGAGCCAACTGCATTGGCTATGGGTCTGGACTCACATGTAGGCCAGAATAGATAAGGATGGCAGTTTCCTTTCCTAAAGAACATTAGTGAACCAGATAGAGTTTTCTCAACAATTACTTCGGAGTCATCATTAGCCTCCAGATGTTATTGAATTCAAATTACAAGAACTGCTGGGGCAGGATTTGAATCTGGGTCCCCAGAACTTTACCTGGGTCTCTAAATTAACACTGTAGTGATAATACCACTAGGCCATCACGTCTCTTTTATACTGACAATACATTGCGTGAGGTTAATGGTATGTATGGGTTGTTCATTTCTAGTAGATTGCCTACAGTTCGGAAACAGGCCCTTTGGCCCAACAAGTTCACATCGACGCTCAGAAGAGTAACCCACCCAGACCCATTCCCCTACCTATATTTACCCCTGACTAATGCACCTACCGCTACGGGCAATTTAGCATGGCAAATTCACTTAACCGGCACATCTTTGGACTGTGGGAGGAAACTGGAGCACCTGGAGGAAACCCACACAGACATGGGGAGAATGTGCAAACTCCTCACAGTCGCCCGAGGTGGGAATCAAACTGGGGTCCCTGGTGCTGTGAGGCTGCCGCCCCAAAGTGTACACGTTCAAGGCTATCTCTGAACCTTATGGGATGTATTTGTATTTAATTACCTTCTTAACACTTTCCTTGCTGCTAATGGTGTTGTACCATCTTGTTGGACATCGGGCGTTATGGTCTGTGCTCTGGCTTGGCCTTTGGAACTAGCTTTCCTGCACATGTATGCCCAATGTCCTTTAGTGTTACATGTTTTGTCGATATGAGGTAAAGGTGAACGGTTTTTGGTAGGTATGACAAACCATATCCTGCTGATTTGGTCTACTTTGTTGATCATAACGACAATGTTGGCTACACCTACATTGTGCCATTGTTACTGGTCTGCCACTAGGCTTCACACTTGTGACCATTCTCAAGTAATGTGTCAACAGATTTTTTTTCTCTTGCACAGAACATCAGACCAAAAGGCTTTAATTGGTGTAAAGGTGATAACTGGCTCCATAAGCATCTCTGGGAGAAAGTGAGGACTGCAGATGTTGGAGATCAGAGTCAAGAGTGTGGTGTTGGAAAAGCCCAGCAGGTCAGGCAGCATCTGAGGAATAGGAGAATCAATATTTCGGGCATAAGCCCTTCATCAGGAATCTGATTCCTGTTGAAGGACTTATGTCTGAAACATCGATTCTCCTGCCCCTCGGGTGCTGCCTGACCTGCTGTGCTTTTCCTGCACCACACTCTCGACTCAATGAGCATCTCTGAGAATTTCTCTTCGGAAAAGCCATACTTATGCCCTTTGCCATGTTATCATCCGTCAAACGGGTCACAAGACCCTTGGGATTACTGTCTGTATGATATGAATTGTTATTTATTAATTTTACAGCTAATTGTTAGCTTGAACTGATCTTCAAGTACCTTCCAGAGTTTTCTGAATCTTTCTGATTGTCCACAAAATGGCCTGATATAAGAATTCTGTGAAAGCCTTTTATTGCTGCTGGCAAGCAGAATATTCATATTTCTTTCCTTTGGGTCATTTATCATTTGATCTGTGAAATAAAACAGCATTCATTCTTGAATAGCTAATTTAGTAAAGGTATTATTAGCATCACTGTCTGTAATTAAATGGTTGCCTTCCATTTCTCTTTGAGGATCTCTCCTTCTCTTTTCAGAAGTAGGAATATAGAGCAGTGTTTCTTTTTTTATTGAATTGAGTTAGCCTTACTGGAACATGTACTCAGATGAGTACAGTGAAAAGTTTCTAAGTTGCCACTTACACCACCAACTCAAGTACAAAGGTACTGAGGTACAATCCTTAGTTACAGATTAGAGAAAAAAAGTTACATTACAGCTATAGACAGTCTAGCCATATATCAGAAAAACAAGCAAAATTAAAAAGACAAATGTCACAGTCTCTCTCCAAAGGTTCTCCACAGTAGATCAACACAGGGGGCCTCCAAGTGTTCTGTCTGCTGGCTGCTGTCACGTTCCATGCCAGGCCTCTGACGCCATGCTCCGCACCAAGCCTCTGCCACCACACTCTGCACTAGGCCTCTGCCACCACATTCCGCACTAGGCCTCTGCCACCATGCTCTGTACTAGGCCACTGCCACCACGCTCTGCACTAGGCCTCTGCCACCACGTTCTGCACTAGGCCTCTGCACCACACTCTGCACTAGGCCTTTGCCACCACACTCTGCACTAGACCTCTGCCGGCATGCTCTGTACTAGGCCTCTGCCACCACACTCCGCACTAGGCCTCTGCCACCATGCTCTGTCCTAGGCCTCTGCCACCACACTCCGCACTAGGCCTCTGCCACCATGCTCTGCACTAGGCCTTTGCCACCACGCTCTGCACTAGGCCTCTGCCACCATGCTCTGCACTAGGCCTTTGCCACCACGCTGTGCACTAGGCCTCTGCCACCAAACTCCGCACTAGGCCTCTGCCACCACGCTCTGCACTAGGCCTTTGCCACCACGCTCTGCACTAGGCCTCTGCCACCACACTCCGCACTAGGCCTTTGCCACCTCGCTCTGCACTAGACCTCTGCCAGCATGCTCTGCATTAGGCCTCTGCCACAACACTCCGCACCAAGCCTCTGCCACCACGCTCTGCACTAGGCCTCTGCCACCAGGTTCTGCACTAGGCCTCTGCACCACACTCTGCACTAGGCCTTTGCCACCACGCTCTGCACTAGACCTCTGCCAGCATGCTCTGCACTAGGCCTCTGCCACCACGCTCCGCACTAGGCTTCTGCACCACACTCTGCACTAGGCCTTTGCCACCATGCTCTGCACTAGGCCTCTGCCACCACACTCCGCACTAGGCTTCTGCACCACACTCTGCACTAGGCCTTTGCCACCATGCTCTGCACTAGGCCTCTGCCACCACACTCTGCACTAGGCTTCTGCCACCACACTCTGCACTAGGCATCTGCCACCACACTCTGCACTAGGCCTCTGCCACCACACTCCGCACTAGGCCTCTGCCACCATGCTCTGTACTAGGCCTCTGCCATCACACTCCGCACTGGGCCTCTGCCACCATGCTCTGCACTAGGCCTTTGACACCACACTCTGCACTAGACCTCTGCCAGCATGCTCTGTACTAGGCCTCTGCCACCACACTCCGCACTAGGCCTCTGCCACCACGCTCTACACTAGGCCTCTGCCACCACGTTCTGCACTAGGCCTCTGCACCACACTCTAGACTAGGCCTTTGCCACCATGCTCTGCACTAGACCTCTGCCAGCATGCTCTGCACTAGACCTCTGCCAGCATGCTCTGCACTAGGCCTCTGCCACCACACTCCGCACTAGGCTTCTGCCACTACACTCCGCACTAGGCCTCTGTCACCATGCTCTGCACTAGACCTCTGCCAGCATGCTCTGTACTAGGCCTCTGTCACCACACTCTGCACTAGGCCTCTGCACCACACTCTGCACTAGGCCTTTGCCACCATGCTCTGCACTAGGCCTCTGCCACCACACTCCGCACTAGGCTTCTGCCACCACACTCCGCACTAGGCCTCTGCCACCACGCTCTGCACTAGACCTCTGCCAGCATGCCCTGTACTAGGCCTCTGCCACCACACTCCGCACTAGGCCTCTGCACCACACTCTGCACTAGGCCTCTGCCACCACACTCCGCACTAGGCCTCTGCCACCATGCTCTGTACTAGGCCTCTGCCACCACACTCCGCTCTAGGCCTCTGCCACCACGATCTGCACTAGACCTCTGCCAGCATGCTCTGCACCAGGCCTCTGTTGCCATGCTCCACACCAGGCGACTGGTCACTGAGATCCCCTGCCGCTGATTTTACTTTTCTCTCCTTTTTACTTTGCTTATATTGACTTATGTCTTCCTTTGTTTTGTTGCTGGTCTTTCACTTGCCTCAGTCCCTTTAAGAATGCAATTTCAAGAGCTGTATTGGTGACAAATTACAGCACTGTATTGGTATTTTTAAGCTACTAGCTGATGTTCCTGCCAAATAGAGAGTGCTGACATCACATGGGTTTATTCAAAGAAATAAAATGGCAGAACCAAATGAGGTCTGGGTAGAAGTAAGGCTTATTAGCGAAGAAAATAGCTTTTGTGTTTTAAATGATATATTCTTTTAGGAGAACATTATAGCTTGACAGACAGCAACAACTTACCATTTTATTTGAAGAAAGGACCTGCCTGCGCTGTTTTCCTTTTCAAGATGGACAAGGTCTTCCAACTAGCAAGAACTTGAATTTTAACCAGAAAGGAAGTAGCTCTGACCTTTGGTCAGCCAATGCCTTATCTATATATCTATACTCACATTAGCTATTACCACTGACTATCCAAATTCTTTGATGCCCCAAACAAAGGGTTGACCTTGATGGTTCCATGATCCTTAGTTTTGCAGATTGTAGATTGGCAGAAATCCTATAGGAGAACGTGAGGACTGCAGATGCCGGAGATATCAGAGTCGAAAGTGTGGTGCTGGAAAAGCACAGCAGGTCAGGCAGCATCCGAGGGGCAGGAGGATCGATGTTTCGGGCAAAAGTCATTCATCAGTAATCCTGTAATTCTAATTCCTTTCAACCGCGATTGAGTTCCAGCATTTAGTGTGAAAGAGAATCCTTTTGTTCTCATGTTTCCTTTTGTCTGGTTTGCAGCACTTGGAGGCAGATAGGGTCTTCCTTTATCTGAAGCACAGTGTTGGCTACTGGATTGTTCTTTGACTGTGATCTTCACCACACTGTAGTACTCAAACCCAAGCTGGTGCACGTGAGAATGTTCAGTCTCTCACACCATTATACTACAAAACATAGGAGCAAAAGTAGACCTTTTTTTGTCCCATTAAGTTTGACTGCCATTAAATTAGATAAATGCTAACTATTCTTTCCTGCTTTAGCTCCATAACTCTTGATTCCCTTACTGATCCATCTGTCCAGCTCAGCCTTAAACATAGTTATCCACCAAACTCGAGATTTCACCGTAGCAAAGAATTCCACAGATTCGCTACCCACTGATTAAAGAGAATTTCTCCTCATCTCTGTTTTAAAAGGATGTCCCCTTACTCTGAGATTATGCCCTCTGGTATTAGACTCTCCCATGAGGAAAAACAAATCTGTTACATTTACCCTGTCAAGTCTCCATTAAACCTTTGAGTCAAAGCATTGATGGATGAGAGACACTTGTACCTGGCCTTTCCTCTAGCAGTAAGTTCTCTGCTGGAACCTATGGCCTTCCAGCTACAATATCCTCAAAGAAATGATCATCTTGGCCCTTCTGGTTATTGTGAGTAAGATGGTTGTGGAAATAAACTATTGTGTTAAAAACATTGCAATACAAAAATGACAACAAAACTGAATATACAAAACAAATCCAGACAAAGCCAAATAATAGGCAAAGAAAACTGTTCAAATAAAAATGCTTTTCAGTGTTTAGGAATTCTGCAGGCATTCTATTGTGCACAGTTACCAGTGAAGTAGTGGATCAAAGGTTGTAACATGCAACATCAGACCTGTAGACATGAGATCCAGGACCTGTGATGAGACTTGCATTGAGCATCAGCTCAGTCTCCAGTGAATCGATGCTTTTGCCTCTGTAATACACAGCTCAGGGTGCACTCAGAAGACTGGGCTGCAAGCCCAATAATACAGCTTGCGTTCAAAACAAGTGAGATTCCAAGCTGTCAGTGAAGTCTCAGATAATTCGATCTCATGTGCACAATTATCAGCAGAAGCCCTTAGATAGCAGTTGTAAATGGGAACTCTTGCTGTCTATCACCGATACCCATCTTCCCACTGGTAGTCATTGTAGAGTCCTCTTTGCCATGCCATTAACAATTACACATAATGATACAATGTACAAGTATGTCATTGATTTACAATGCAAACAATGGGAAAATGGATGGAAGACACTTCAAGTTTCGGTTTCTCCAAGAGAAAGGCAGTAGGGTGACATTTAAACAAACTTAACTCTATTGTATAAATGAGCAAGTATCAGATTACGACTAGCATTTACAATAGTGTGATTGAGATTTGGATTAAGAATTGAAAAGAAAATCTTTCTGTCTGAGAAAAAATCACAAGGAAGTTGTTTTTAAATTTAATATTTTAAATCATTACAAACTCTATAGCATTTTTTTGTGTTTACCTTGGAGACTGATGCTAAAATAGCATGTATACTGTAGCACTTACCTTACTGTATTATTATTCTTCAAGCCAATCTTATTGTATCTGATTATAAGCTCCTATAATGTATTTATTTATACAAGTATTTATTGTATAATATTTGCGATGTGCTTGTGCAGGAATGCTGCCTTTTTGTGTGTAAGTCATTGTTTCTTTCTGCTGCAAATGCACAATACTGGCCCTATAAACAGCCATTTGACCTGATGGATGTTAATATCATAAAGCAGTTGCTGCAATTTAATATAAATTGAAAATGCTGAAGTTATTCACCAACTCTTGCGGCATTTATGGATTTTGTCAGAATAGACTCAGCCTGCTCTGATAATAGGCCATTGAACTGGACTGATTCCCTTTCCACAAATGCTGGCTAACCTGCTGAATATTTCCAGCATTTTCTAGTTTTGTTTCCGAGTTCTAACATTTGCACAAGTTGGCTTTTGTGCGACAACATAAACGCTGTTTTCTCAGCTTTCTTTGTAGTTAAGCCAAAACGCTGACTTTGTTCAAATATACCTTGGTAAAATGATTACATATCTCTTGAGATACTATGCATTATTTAAAAATCGGTGGTTTGAACCACATTTAAAAGCCAGGAGAAAAGGTTATTTTATCCTATTAGTGTGATAACTACTTAATGATCAAAACACAGAAAAATGTGCCACACCACTGAGTAATAAACATGCTAGTGAAGAGTGGACTGTGTGTTTGATTGTTTGGCTATTTGTTTCTGCATTTCTGTGCAATGTTAGGCTTGAAAAATCATGATTTGTTTGGACTTCTACAGCTTTGTTTTGAATGAGATCAATTTAGTTCAAGGAAATCCAAATGTTACACCATCAGATAATCCAAGGCCTGTTTGATTCTATTCTAGCCCTGATTACATTTTAGCAATGACATCTTAAAAGCCTCTTGAATGAAGTTGAGTGCAATAATAGTTGCTAAGAGCTGGACTTTATTAAAGTGTCAGGTTAATGCTTGTTGGGAGTATAGTGAAGAAATGTATCTGTTGTGTTACTGTGTAAATGGTATTATCTCACTGTCCCTTCATCGGCTTTTCTCTTCTAATTCAATTATATTCATCATTGAATCTGTGGTCAAAATTTAAATTGATCTTACCTCTGTGGAATAGTCTTTATCGCGGTCTCAATTTTTTTAGAAAAGACTGAAATTAAACAATGATTTGAAGATGGGGCATGGAGCCAGTCTGTTTAATGACTGATGTGCACTCCTAGCTGGCTACCTGTCATTGCCCCTAGGGTAACTTCCTGAAGTGATTAGAGCTGTCAGGTTGAAGCACCAATTAAAAAGAAGCAAATCGATGGGACACTACTCTGCGTCTCCTTGTGGGTGGTGAAAGAGCAAATCAGACAGAAGTCTGGCAGCAGGATATTGGTCTGCCCTGTCAGTCACGGAATGGCATGCGGCATCACAAAGAGTGAGACCCAGAAAGATTGTTTTCTTTTTTGTAAAAGGTGAGGTGAGCACGTCATTGGAGCTGCATTTACAATCAGCGTTCCCCTTTAACTCTGTCTTTAAGGGTCAGTGATTTAGGTTTTTGGGCAGAGTTCTAAATTTTATATTTTGCCCTTTCAATTTTTTTTTTTAGCATTGCAATCGACTTTATGCTAAATAAACCTTGGAGATTTGACCTTTGGCTTAAATTCTACACACGGGAATGGCAAGGATCATGCTAAGATTTAAAGAAGCAGTTGTAAGCTGGCCAAGTAATACAGCCTAGGTATGTATAAGAAATATGCACTCTGTAAATAAAACTGTTCATACTAGTTACAGGACTGAAGTGAATCTTGTTGCATTTTTGAACACATACCTCTTCTTTCGACAATGACATTTTCAGATGATTTTTTGATTATTGCCATTGAAATGGCCAACTTCTAACAGGTAATTGCTTACTTGATTAAGGACTTTAAAGTTAAATTGAGTTGGATGGCTTTATTATTGATTAATATATGCTGAAGAAGGGCTTATGCCCGAAATGTCGATTCTCCTGCTCCTTTGATGCTGCCTGACCTGCTGCGCTTTTCCAGCAACACATTTTCAGAGCTAATATATGCTAACCCCTAGATTAATTTTTCAGTTTAATTTTGCTTACACAGTTTCCCCGATTTTCGGATCTTGCCTGTAACTGTGAGTACACAGTGCAGGCAATGAGCTGAAACAATAATAGGGAAATACACCAATAGATACATAATATATATAGCCACCTTCTTACCTGCTTGCTGGAAATGATTTATTGATAGTATTTAGTAACTTTACGAAGTTTTCTCACTTGGTTATCACTTTGGAACTGTATATTTTTTAGGAATTCATTCATGGGATGTAGGTTTCGCTGGCTGGTTCAACAATTAATTCCCATCAAAATTGTCCAAGCGTGGGAGGCACGGTGGCGCAGTGGTTAGCACTGCTGCCTCACAGCGCCAGAGACCCGGGTTCAATTCCTGCCTCAGGTGACTTACTGTGTGGAGTTTGCACGTTCTCCCCGTGTCTGCGTGGGTTTTCTCCGGGTGCTCCGGTTTCCTCCCACAGCCCAAAGATGTGCAGGTTAGGTGAATTGGCCATGCTAAATTGCCTGTAGTGTTAGGTAAGGGGTAAATGTAGGGGTATGGGTGGGTTGCACTTCGGCGGGTCGAAGGGCCGAAGGGCCTGTTTCCACACTGTAAGTAATCTAATCTAATCTAGAAGGTCCTGGAGGAGTCAGGAAGTGAGTTACTTAACTGGTCTTGCAACAACAATATTTACACAGATCATTCAGTTTGGTTTCTGTTCAATGGTAATGCCCTGCATATTAAAAATGGAGGATACAATGTATTGAATGACTAAAAGGTGATGATTGGGATTCTCTCTTGTTGGAGATGGTCATTGCCTGGTACTTAGGTAGCACAAATGTCGCTTGTCAGCCCAAGTCTGAGTGCTGCATATGGACAAGGATTGCTTCAGTGTCTGAGGAGTCGTGAATGGTCTTGAACGTTATGCAGTCATCAGTGAACATCCCATTTCTGACCTAAAAATGAAAGGAAGGTCATTGATGACGCAAATGAAGATAATTGAACCTAAGACGCTACCCTGCAGAACTCCAGTTGTGATGTCCTGCATTTGACTGACTTTCAATTACCACAACTATCTTCCCTTGTTCTAGGTTTGCCTCCAGCTTCGGTTTTGCTGCAGCTTCTTTCAGTCACATTCAGTCAAATGCTTCCCTGTTGTCAAGGACAGTAATCCTCACTTCCCCTCTTCTTTGCACCAAGACTATATCGGGATCAGGACCTGTATGTATCTGGTGGAACCCAAACTAAGCACCAGGGAGCAGGCTATTGTTGAGTAAAGGATTTTGATCGCATTTTGCTGATCCCTTCCATCACTTATGATCAAGAGTAGATTGATAGGCAGTCATTGGTCAGGTTGGATTTTACCTGTTTCTTATGGAAAGGACATACTTTTGTATATTGCTGTGTAGATGCCAATGTTGTAGCTGCATTAAACAGCCTAACTCAGAGTGCAGCTAACTCTGAGTCACAAGTCTTCTGCAATACTGCTGAAATGTTGCCAGGGCCCATAATCTTTGATGTATTCAGTGGGACTACAGATGATTATTACAACACTGGAGAGACAGAATGTCCTGAAGGAGGTCAAAAGGGAATCTATTGGTTCGAGTTAAGAAACAATAGAGATATTCTAAAGAACACCAACTATTGGGAAAGACAGTCAAAGCTTGCAGCAAAATTACAGGGAGTGTTAATTTGTTTCTACTGAACTTTTCAGGATTGACCTGCAGCTTGGATGGTTGATTTATCAGATGGAAACTAAGATGGTCAGCAATGACACTGCAGCAACAGCAATAATCACAGAAGCAGGAACAGCCGCAGATCAATGGTTACCGATGTTTAGCCGCCTCGATGCACCTGAACACCAGTGTATCAGGAGGCTCAGAGTATCACATCAGGTCACGGTAGACATTTGCTACCTACTGGAATAAGACTGCAGAGTCTAGATTAGAGTGGTGCTGGAAAAGCTTCCGTAGTTACACTGGCACCACTCCCCACCTCTTCCTCCACTACATTGATGACTGCATCGGCGCCATCTCGTCCTCCCGCAAAGAGTTTGAGCAGTTCATTAACTTCATCAACACATTCCACCCCAATCTTAAATTCACTTGAACCATCTCTGACACCTCCCTCCCCTTCCTGGACCTCTCCACCTCCATCAGTGACGACCGACTTAACACTGACATTTTTTACAAACCCACCGACTCCCACAGCTACCTGGATTACAACTCTTCCCACCCTACCTCTTGCAAAAATGCCATCACGTATTCCCAATTCCTCCGCCTCCGCCGCATCTGCTCTCAGGGGGACCAGTTCCAGCACAGAACACACCAGATGGCCTCCTTCTTTAAAGATCGCAATTTCCCTTCCCAGGTGGTTGAAGATGCCCTCCAATGCATCTCGTCCACATCCCGCACCTCCACCCTCAGACCTCACCCCTCCACCCGTAACAAGGACAGAACCCCCCTGGTCCTCACCTTCCACCCTACCAACCTTCGTATAAACCGCATCATCTGCCGACATTTCCACCACCTCCAAAAAGACCCCACCACCAGAGATATATTTCCCTCTCCACCCCTTTCCGCTTTTCGCAAAGACCATTCCCTTCGTGACTACCTGGTCAGGTCCACACCCCCTAACAATCCACCCTCCCCTCCTGGCACCTTCCCCTGCCACCACCGGAATTGCAAATCCACACCTACCACTCACCTCCATCCAAGGCCCTAAAGAAGCCTTCCACATCCATCAAAGTTTCACCTGCACATCCACCAATGTCATTTATTTTATCCATTGCTCGCGATGTGGTCTCCTCTACAATGGGAGACTGGATGCCTTCTTGTAGAGTGCTTTAAGGGACATCTCTGGGACACCCGCACCAATCAACCCCACCGCCCCGTGGCCCAACATTTCAGCTCACCCTCCCACTCTGCTGAGGACATGCAAGTCCTGGGCCTTCTCCATCGCCCCTCCCTCACCACCTGACACCTGGAGGAAGAACGCCTCATCTTCCTCCTCGGAACACTTCAACCCCAGGACATCAATGTGGACTTCACCAGTTTCCTCATTTCCCCTCCCCCCACCTTACCCCTGTTCCAAGCTTCCAGCTCAGCACCATCCTCATAAACAGTCCTACCTGCCAATCATCCTTCCCACCTACCTGCTCCACCCTCCTCTCTGACCTACCACCTTCATCCTCACCCCCATCCACCTATTGTACTCTTTGCTACCTTCTCCCCAGCCCCACCCCCTCCCATTTATCTCTCCACCCCGGAGGCTCCCTGCCTTCATTCCAAATGAAGGGCTTTTGCCCGAAACATCAATTTTCCTGCTCCTGGGATGCTGCCTGACCTGCTGTGCTTTTCCAGCACCACTCTAATCTAGACTCTGATTTCCTGCATCTGCAGTCCTCACTTTTTGCACAGGATAAGACTGCAGCCAGCTGCCAAAGAGACCATCATCCTCAACATTTTTGTCCCTGGATCATGTGGTAAGATCAGGTCGGTGCTCAGCAAAGTGAACGTAAGGTTTATTAAATATAACACTGAAAATTGGAGGGGTTAGGAGAGAGCATTCCGGAGACCTCACACATTCAGATCCAGGTTCCATCTTATTCTAACATAGACCCTTAAACATATGCTCAGCACCTGTTATTACAGCAAAAGTGCAGTGAAACCTTTATTCCAGTGATCCTTCCAGGGGTCTGGCAGTGATGCTTGTTGAATTTGACAGTCGGTGGTGCTCAAAAGCATAATCCTTTTTGATACAGAAAATCATGAGGGGTCTGGGTAGACCTTTGTTCTATTCATCCATGGAATATGTGCATCACTTGCAAGGCCAGCATTTATACTTAGTTGGCCTGGAGAATGTGGGGCTCATGCCCGAAACGTCGATTCTCCTGCTCCTTGGATGCTGCCTGACCTGCTGCGCTTTTCCAGCAACACATTTTCAGCTCTGATCTCCAGCATCTGCAGTCCTCACTTTCTCTTGGAGAATGTGGTGGTGAGCTGGCTTCTTAAACCGCTGTAATCCTTGGGGAGCAGGTACATCCACAATATTGATAGGAAGGGAGTTTCAGGATTTTGACACTGCAACAGTGAAGGGGCGGTGACATAGTTCCTGGATGGCATGCAGCTTAGAGGTAAACTTAGACATGGTGGTGTTCCCAGGTATCAGCTACCCCTGTCCTGTGGGTGGTAGGGGTGATGGGTTTGGAAGGCACTTTCAAAGCAAAGTTGGTGAGTTGCTGCAGTTCAGCTCGTAGATGCTAAACACATTTGCCAGTTTGTGTCTGTAATGGAGGGAGTGAATTTTGAAGAAGGTGGACAGGGTGCCAATCAATTGTACTGCATTGTTCTGGAACGTGCTGAGCATCTTAAACGTTGTTGGAGCTGCACCTTTCCAGGCAAGTAAAATAATATCCCATCACCCCTATTGACTTGCGCCCTTGTAAATGGTGGACAAGACAGGAGATGTTTTTCAGAAGTAGCTACAGAAAACGCTTCCACTGTTGGAAGCATTGAGGATCAAAGGGCATCGATTTGATTTGATTGACTAACAAAAGAACCAGAGATGAAGAAGAATATTTTTGCTCTGCAAGTGGTTATCCTCTGGAATGCATTGTCTGGGAGTGTGGTGGAGACAAGTTAATTAAGGCATTGCGAAAGGGAATGAAGAACATCCGTAGATAAGAAATGTTTATAGTTTTGGGGAAAGGACAGCTAGATATGGCGAGCTGGATTGCAGTCACAATGATCTGGAGTGAACTTGACGGGCTAGGTGGCCTCCTCTTGCAGTGTTACCATTCAATATATCCATTCTACCACAACTAGGAACACAAAAAGTGTAAAAGATAGCAGTGTCTGTGTCCTTGGGTGACTACAAATCTTGGCTCTTACTAGTATTCCTGCATGGCACAGCTCCCATGATCTCAGCAGAGATAAAGGCAGCTGCTTATGTCCCTGCTCTGACTGCTAAGTCACTTTTGACTAATTTATCCTTGGTTTTGGAGCAAATGAGTACCTGCACAAAATACCACTGCATTTATTCGAGATAGAACTGACCGTCTGGACATGAGACAGGATATCAATGACTGAGGGTTGTGTGGGATGGTGACTACTATGAGAAATGGGAGTGTCTTCAACAGAGTTCTCACTTCTTTGAACATTTTTGCTCTTGTTGTACAGCAGCACTACACTATGCTAGAGAACACCTTGCTATATATCAGTGCAAGATTAGAGTGATACTGGAAAAGCACAGCAGGTCAGGCAGCATCCAAGGAGCAGGAAAAAAAATCAATGTTTCGGGCAGGAGCCCTTCAATAAGAATGAGGCTGGAAGCCTCGGGGGTGGAGAGATAAATGGCAGTGCAGTGAAGCAAGGGATTGTCATACCTGCATTGCCTCACCAAATGTGCAATTCACTTGGTTCATTCCGATTTAAAATGACATCCTGAGTCTGTGCAGTTTGTGTCAAGTCCTGCATGGATTCCTTCGATTGCCTCATTTACATTCACACAGCTGGTCTCTTTATCCACAAAAGGAGATACCTTTTGCAATGGAATGCCACTTGTATTTGTGACGGATTCCTCCAATCTCTCAACAATTGTGGATAGTAGATCTGTCAGCATGCACAATCATTGATGCTGGTTAATCGTTGTCATTTTCATCGATGGCTCCTGGGCATACAAGAGCATGCAGCTGAACAGAGCTGGGAGCATCTACAATGAGGCTAATGAACCTCACTGATATCTACCTGCATTTGACATTGCCATTTTGGGAAAGGGTGGCTGTGCAGTTAAACATAAAAATCCAAGGATTGCTGTCTGACATGCGTCTTTCCAATGAAGCTTTGTAAAAATGCCATCTTACTGTTTGCCTTACCATTCAACTTCACTAAACAACATGGAATTCCTGTATTAACTTTGTAGATACGGACTGAACCCATCACAGAGTTCAAATCTGGTAGACTTCAGTTGAAATGTGATTCCTCAGTTCTTCAGTTTTTAATTATTGCTGTATCCTTTTTTAAATTATTTTGGTTACATTTTGTTTCACTTTTTCTTTCCATCCCTTTTCCTCTCCTTTCATTCCAATCATTTCACCTCTCACTTCCTTTCTGACCCTAGTTTGAATTCACTATTCTTACTCATGTTGCCTCTAACTTGCACCTGCTCATTTCACAATCTTTCAGTCCGATTGTTTAATAAGGAACACAGTTCCCTGATTCTCCGTAGAAAGCCCTGCCTTCAGCAACTTGGCATGCAAACCTCCTGGAAAGGACATCAAGGACAATTACAATGAAAGACACTGTTCACTGGCTTCAGAAAATTCTGGCTTATAATGCTTAAGATTGACTCAAAGTTCACTGACATTTGCTGTGAGCTTTATTAATTTTGCTTTGTCCATTTTCCTTTGAAAGTATCCACTCCTTAGTAGGCTACCTTTCCATCCTTTAGTGCCTCACATAAATCACATTTATTCATATTGGCAGACTATTCAGCTGTGCAGGTCCTCGTAACTAATCCCTAAATCCTGCCCCCATCTAATGTCACAAAATCACGGAATTAGAGGGAAAGTCAGCATTGTGTGACTCTTTCATTTACAGAGAAAGAAACTGCTGATAAGTTTAACCAGAGGGTCACAATGCCTCAGACGAGGGATTAGGTTAAGGCGGCATGGCAAGCTCAGCTGGTGCAGGGGTTGAACTTCCACTGTTGGCACCACCCTACATCACAAACTAGCTGTCCTGCCTAATAAGCTAACAGACTGTCTAACAGAACTATTACAGGACTGAAGGAGATCATTCAGTCGATCTACACTTGATGCTTCACTCCTGCTTTTCCCCTGTAACCCTGCACACTCTTCCTTGTCATATAACAGTCTGATTTCCTTTCGAATGTTTCAGTTGAACATGTCAGACAATCTCCAAGCAAATTGACTTCCAACAGAGGTCCCTGGATAATAAGCAGGACCAGGAAGTTAGATACATTCCCCTCTGCAACATAGAGTCATTTGTAATCCTCCCTCATTCTGGATTAGTGGTGCTGGAAGAGCACAGCAGTTCAGGCAGTATCCAAGGAGCTTCGAAATCGACGTTTCGGGCAAAAGCCCTTCATCAGGAATAAAGGCAGTGAGCCTGAAGCATGGAGAGATAAGCTAGAGGAGGGTGGGGGTGGGGAGAAAGTAGCATAGAGTACAATGGGTGAGTGGGGGAG
>NC_057712.1:21669276-21688228 GCF_004010195.1 Chiloscyllium plagiosum | reverse complement strand
TCCCCACCTCCACCCTCCTCTAGCTTATCTCTCCATGCTTCAGGCTCACTGCCTTTATTCCTGATGAAGGGCTTTTGCCCGAAACGTCGATTTCGAAGCTCCTTGGATGCTGCCTGAACTGCTGTGCTCTTCCAGCACCACTAATCCAGAATCTGGTTTCCAGCATCTGCAGTCATTGTTTTTACCTTGTAATCCTCCCTCACCATTACCTTTCTTCCCGTACCATCTCCACCACCATCATGAATGTCCACCATTTGAGAGTGATGCGTTGTTCGGGTATCTTATGAGTTTTATAATGTTGTTTACAAATTTTAGTTCCTTGCCTTTGTCTAAATCACATACTGTTTTTTAGCTGAAAAATGGCAAGTGGTCCATGCTGAAGCCTGTGCTAAAGATGCTCTGTAATCTGTCATGAAAAAATTGCATAAGAACTCCAAGAGACTGAAGCCATAGCCTCTCCACTGGCTTTACCAGAAAGACCATGTGCAAGCAAAATTGAGAGCACAGTGTGGAAGGGATTGTGAGTGGGAGCATTATTCCTGCCAATTTTGAGTTATTATTATTGAAGAGCAAGCTTGGAGCCTTTTTGCTGTGCTACCTTTGCAGTCATGCTGAACTGGTAACACCTTTAAATCAAACGCTTTGCATGTGACACCAATACATTTAAAGTTATTTTATTATGTGTTTTTGTAAAATTGTTTGTACAATCTCCTTGGCAACAGGTCCGAGAGACAGTCTGTTTTATGATTTTCAAATATATGTAGAGTTTATGATTGGTTTTGATATGAATATGACCACCTGTTATTTTTTTGAATGAGGCTAGTGGTTAGGAATTTAGAATAAACATTGGCAACGGTTCAAAAGTGATGCAAAGAGCAGATGGACAACAGTGCTGCAAATATAGCTGAATTGAGCAGACTGACTCCAGTCGATTTCAGGGAGTTTTCACAGTTCATAAGATGGCAAGATGTGGAGTGATATATATATATATATATATATATATATATATGTATATATATAAAACAGCTAATCATTGTGATACTGGTTAGGATTTAAAATGCAAACTTTTGTTGTTTCTCCCCTTTGGTTAGGTAGCTATATATGTATGGTATCTGTTGGGTTAAGAATTGTCGTGACAATTAGCTGTCGTCACAAAAAGGCAGAGCATCTCTCTTCATTAGGGAAAGACTCTTGAGAGTCATATATCTTGAGAGATATCATTCCACATCAAGCATGGGACAAGACAAAGAAGCAGGTCTTCATGAACTACCACAGCCGGCAGAGGAATTGAACCACTGCTGTTGACATTATTCTAATGCCACGCTGAAGCAAATCAATCCCCACAAGGATTACAGTGGGATTTTAGGATCAGGCCATTGGTGTTATCAGTAGCTACCTTTGTCATTAAATGTGTGTGTTTATACATACGTTTATGGACGTATTCACTTGTTTCAGGTATTTCATATTTTATAACTCGCATGACCCTATCATTTAGCCAGAGCCTGACCTGGTTTTACTCAGATGTGGTCAAACAACCAAGGGTTTAAAATTGGGCATTCTAAATGGATCCACAGCCAGAGAAATTGTGCCTGACTAAACAGCAGGCAGCAGCTATTGGTTTATAACATCATGAGGGGCATGGATAGGGTAAAGAGACAAGGTCTTTTCCCTGGGATGGGGGAGTCCAGAACTAGAGGGCATAGGTTCAAGGTGAGAGGGGAAAGATATAAAAGGGACCTAAGGGGCAACTTTTTCACACAGAGGGTGATACGTGTATGGAATGAGCTACCAGAGGAAGTGATGGAGAATGGAACATTTCCAACATTTTTTTTAGATTAGATTCCCTACTGTATGGAAACAGGCCCTTCAGCCCAAAAAGTCCACACTGACCTTCCGAAGAGTAACCCATCCAGACCCATTTCCCTACCCTATATTTACCCTTGACTAATGCACCTAACACCATGGGCAATTTAGCACGGCCAATTCACCTAACCTGCACATCCTTAGACTATAGGAGGAAACTGGAGCACCCGGAGGAAACCCGCGCAGACACAGGGAGAATGTGCAAACTCCACACAGACAGTCACCCGTGGCGGGTATTGAACCTGGGTCCCTGGTGTTGTGAGGCAGCAGTGCTAACCACTGAGCTAGCATGCTGCCCTGTTAAAAGGCATCTGGATGAATATATGAATGAGAAGAGTATAGATGGATATGGGCCAAGTCCTTGCAAATGAGATTAAATTAATTTAAGATATCTTGACGGCATGGATGAGTTGGACGAAAGGATCTATTTCTGTGCAGTACATTTCTATGACTCTATGACACTGTCTACTCCAGAGGACAGTGGAAACCAAGGTCAAAGAGGCCACAAAGCATTATCGGGAAACAGCTACACCCAGCTTGAGGGTTGTGCACTGGAGATGAATCAAATAGTCTTTCTGACACCTTGACTTCCAGCCAGGGAGGTCGTGCACTTTACACCTTCCTGGCATGGCAACAGTAAAGCTGTTGACATGAGCCCAACAGATGCTCTATTCAGGAAGCTCTGAGGTAATGGGGTGGGGGATTAGAACACACACCTATAAGTGAGTGAAGAATCTAAATGAAGACTATCAATGAAGACTCACAGGGAAGACTCGCAGGGAAAACTTGCAGTGAGACTTATGGCAGAAAATCATGTGGAAACTCAAGAAGACCCAGGAGAAGATCTGCCCTGATCTGCAAGACCCATGTTTGTGAAAGAGAGCCAGCCCAGTGTCACAGAGGAAGGATATTCCAACAACCTAGCTCAAACATGTAGATCATTGCGGGTAATAAGCTTTCTCAGACACACAGAGAGAGCTCAATGGAGAGTAAATATTGTGGGAAATGCTCACAGGGTGCTTTTAGTAAGGAATATTTTGTTAATAAAATGGAGTTGAACCACAAATCACATTCTGG
The DNA here is from genome assembly GCF_004010195.1 of Chiloscyllium plagiosum. Classification (NCBI taxonomy): domain Eukaryota; kingdom Metazoa; phylum Chordata; class Chondrichthyes; order Orectolobiformes; family Hemiscylliidae; genus Chiloscyllium; species Chiloscyllium plagiosum. The sequence continues at coordinate 21,685,288 of NC_057712.1, read as the reverse complement.
GTCCCTTTGTCTACCTCAATGACAAGAATGCTTGGGTAAAATGGTTTTAATACATAAAACTGGTTGAAGTGTCCAAAGCACTGGGACAGCACATATTATTGTCCCAATCAGTTAAGAAGTTAAAAAAAAGCAATATTGTTGGTAGTTCAGAATTGTGCTGGGTCCTTGGCCGATTACTGAAATGTTAACAGCCATTACTGAATGAGTAGAGCAATTTATGATGTTAGAGAAAGCAAGTCTGGGTGGAGAAAGGTCACAAGGACACAATACTCTCAGGTTTTGGTAAGTGACAAATTCTGAATAATAGTACAGCACGATGAGCTCAACAGTGTTATCTCACAGCGACGAGAAATAGAATGAAGTCATACTTGAAATTAGCTCAATAACAGGAAAACATGTTTAGTGTTTAGTAACATCTTAGTGTTAAGGTATTGAGATGAAAATGTTCCTGGAAAATTGCTTTTGTTTGGGAAGAAGAGGTGGTGTAATGGTAATGTCACTGGATTAGTAATCCAGAACCTCAAGCTAATGCTCTATTGACGTGGGTTTGAATTCCACTGTAACGGAGGGTAAAATTTGAATTTAATAAAAACCTGGAATAACCTAACCATTGTCGATTGTTTAAAATAAATCTGGTTCACTACTGTCCTTTGAGGAACGAAATCTGCCAATCTTGTCTGGTCTGGCCTATAGTTGATTTGTAATAATTAGGGATGCGTAATAAATGCTGCCCTTGGCACCAATGTCCAAATCTCATGAATAAATAAATCTGCTGTGTGCAGACATCAGGATTGGAATTTAATCTGTAGTCACGTGGGTGAAGTGACTTGTTAACAACACTAAAGCCAGTGTATATATTGCTGTTCACTACAGGCGCAATCCACCATTTTACATATTCTTGGTCTTCTCTTACTGTGCTCTACTTGGAGTCTATGTTTAATCCCATAATGAAATAATGGCTGCTTTATTCAAATAGCAAGCAAAGAAAGAATGCATTTGTACTATGGCATAGATTCCACCAAAGTTTCATGACGTTGAGATATGTGATGTTCCCATATAAAAATATCTGCCTCACCTGTCATCTGTCTAACTGTGGGTGAAATTTCGTAAAGGTTCAGCTCAATAACTCATACCTCTGAGTCAGAAAGTGGTGGTAAGTAAATCTCACTCCAAAGATTTGCTACTAACATCTGAAGTACAGTTTCAAGCACTACTGAAGGCTTGTTGCACTGCTGAAAGTGCTTTTTGGTGAAAGATTAAGCCAGGGTTCAGTCTGTCCTTTCAGGTGAACATAGATGGTTTAATGGCACTGCTTCAATAAAAAGGATGTAAAAGTTCAATAGCACAGTGATCTGACCAATATTCAATCCTGAATAAACTCCGGAGACCTATATCTTTCTGATTTTGGATGAAATAACTGGAGGAGAGAAACCTATGAAAGAAACCCATGTAAGGATGTGAAATTCCACATGAAAGTCCAGCAATGAGGCACCTGATTGGTAGGCAGGAGATTTTCTACCATATGAGGACATCCTGGCCTTCAAGAGCTGTGACCCAACCAGAGGCTAGCAGCACCAGCAGTACCATGAAGGACATTATGATGGTTGCCAGTGCAACAATGCAGGGCACTCTGGATTTAGGAATGGCCACAGAAAAGCTTTGTTGTTGGGGAGTGATGTAATGGTGAAGCTGCAAAGTTGGAGTTAGAGGGAGAAAGGGGTGTGGGGATAAGAAGCATGAGCAGAGCAGTGGTTCATAGTTGCCACTTTCCCATTTCTATGTCCAGACCTTGATTGTGCACAGATTAATGCAGAACAGTGCTTCCAACCTCTGCACCCCAAACTGACAGGTCAGGCAGCATCCAAGGAGCAGGAGAATCGACGTTTCAGGCATGAGCCCTTCTGCAGGAATCCTGAAGAAGGGCTCATGCCCAAAACGTTGATTCTCCTGCTCCTTGGATGCTGCCTGACCTGCTGCGCTTTTGCAGCAACACATTTTCAGCTCTGATTTCCAGCATCTGCAGTCCTCACCTTTTACCCCAAACTGACAGCCTGCCCTGACTGGGTCTGCAGCCAAGTTGGTCAACACTTTCCTCTCCTGTATGAAGCTAAAATAAGTGCAGCCGAAGAAGGAATAGACCCTCATGTGGTCATTAACCTACTGGTAGAGATGATAAATAATGCCAGATAACAGGAATGATCATCTGTGAAAATATACCATCTTTTTAATTGATGCTATCGTATACCAGAGGGAATAATGTTTGCTCATTAAATCTCTCAACCCCACCCCACAAACAATTAAAATAGTATGTTAAATTTCCTTAATGCTCTCAGCTGCAGTGGAAGTACCTTGCATCTCAGTATCTCATTCAAATTCAAAGCAAAAAAGATAGAGGTTGAGGAATGAAACAAAGAGTCAATAAGAAAAGGACAGGCATAATGTTAGAGTCAGAGAGAAATGGTCAGCGTCTGGGGGAGATGGAGGCATAGAGACAGCTGGAGACTTACAGAACATCATGTACGAGGACAGAGAGAAAAAAATAAGTTCACTAGGAGTCACAATGATAAGACAGTGCACACATAGAGAAGGTGGGAAGAGAGATTCAAAGGGAATTCAGAAGAATGAAACTACTCAGGATACCTGTTCTTAGAATCCCACCCAGAGGAGTTGACCTTGTTATGGCAACTGTTCACCATAGTGTTAGGTGCATTAGTCAGGGGTAAAGATAGGGTAAGGGAATGGGTCTGGTTGGGTTACTCTTCGAAGGGTCAGTATGGACTTGTTGGGCCGAAGGGGCTGGCTCCATACAGTACGGAATCTAATCTAATCTAAAAAGACATGAAAGAGTCAACCAAGTTGCTGTGGTCAGGACAGAGGTACATTAGAATGTTTTCAAGATAATAATTTTGAACTGAAAGGAACAGTGAAAGTGCTGACAAATACAAATCATATCTCAGGAACCACAAAGAGCAATTAAACGTTCAGACTGAAAAAGGGAGAATAAACAGCATAGAGCAGTGAGAGAATTATTTCCTTTTGCTTCATCTCCAACCCCCTGCCTCACCTGGAATTAATAAAAGCATTTATTCACAAGTTAGCACAGGAACATTATAAAGGAAGGGATAGTCTGCCCAGGGACAAAATTGGTGCATGTTTCATGTGCCTGAACTTTTGAACAGTGAGAGACTAACAATATGTTTTTTTCTCATTTTACTTAATTTACTTCAGTTTCCTATTTAATGCCCCATGGCCATACAGTCAGATCAATAGGGGAATCATGTTATCAATAATTCAATTACTTTGAAAATCGTTTGTCTGCTCTATTACAGTTTTAAGTGGTGCTTTTTAAGATTTTTTTTTGGATTCATAGCTTATCCAGTGTTAGACATTTCTGAAAATGACCAAAGCCCTGTTTGCTGGAAATAAATCGATAAGTTTGCTCATCACGAATCAATGTACAGATCGAAATCTGTACGGTATGTAGTTACTTCATCCAATAGGCCATGCAGCTGCCTGGAAGTTTCACTCACACTGACTGACACATTACCTTCTGGATTTAGAAGTCTCTAATGCTAATTAACTTCAGAGGACTGTGCAGCAGCAGGAAAAATTATGTAGATTATGCGTCATTCTGCAGCCTGTGTGCCACTGGGTATGAGTTTTACCAAAAATCAGCTGAGCATTGATTTCAGGGAGTTTCATGGAGGGTTTTATTCTGTGAGCACCAGTGAGTTACCGCTTACAGTTCTCCACTGCTCACCTTGTTACTTGTGCACTATACTCCTAAGGCACGGGGCTTGCACTATTGTGTGTTCACCAGTGGCAAAAGTACAGACCATGGTCAGCCCAGGATTCCATTGGCAGTATATTTAAACCCAGTTGTGCAACAGGTTAAACACAGTCAGCCGCAGAACACTGGAGAGGGTAACAAAACCAGAGAAGATGTTGAGGGCACATGAGTTACAATGGTGACATCTTAATGGAAATACAAGCTCACTTTCATCAATGTAATCGTAACTGCAGTGCCAAGAATGAAGCTACATGGGATACCTGTTTTTAGAACCCCACCCAGAGGAGTATTGCACTTTCCCCTCACACCCAGTGTATATTATCATCTTGATATTGTTCAAGGTGGGAACATTACATGTTGGAAAGTCTTCAAACAGTAGAAAATGTTAACTTTTTAGTAAGTAACAGGAAAAAGGAAGGCAAGCATTTTTTTTTTTAAAAAGTTGCTTTTGCTTTTTGGATTAAGACAGGGGCTGCTTGCCTATCAAGCAGCAACAAAGTTATAATCAATATACACCATGCTCACATAGTGTGTGCTCTCTTTACCCAATGCAGATTTTCTGGAAGCAGGTGTCAACTAAGCCTTGTCTGGCTTGATGTGCTCTATCATGGTGAAGGTGATATTCCTCCTGCTTAGTATCCTCGTTTTCCTTCTCAGAAGATTGCTGCTCTCTCCCAACTCTTTAACATCCATCATATCCCATCTTTCCCTGCTCGTTATGCAAATGCTAGGATTATTCAGCCCCACCCCAGACTGATCCAAGAATCAAAACCTTATCTTCAGCAGCTCGATTGTCTGCTCTATAATGGCTCTGGTGGAAGAGTGAGTTGCATTCACCTCCCTCCCCTTCCTGGACTTCTTCATCTCCATTTCTGGTGACAGACTCAAGATGGACATCTACTTCAAACCCACTGACTCCCACAGCTACCTGGACTACACCTCCTCCCACCCTGCCTCCTGTAAAAATGCTATCCATTACTCACATTTCCTCCACCTCTGTCACATCTGCTCCCAGGAGGACCAATTCCACCACAGAACATCCCAGATGGCCTCCTTCTTCAAGGACCACAATTCCCCCTCCCACATGGTTCACGATGCCCTCCAGCGCATCTCCTCTACTTCCCACACCTCCGCTCTTGAATCCCACTCCTCCAATCACAACAAGGACAGAATCTTCCTGGTCCTCACCTTCCACCCCACCAATCTCTGGATACAGCACATCAACCTCCGTCATTTCCGCCACCTACAAACAGAACCCATCACTAGGGATATATTTCCCTCTATACCCCTATTTGTATTCCGCAGATACCATTCCCTCTGCAATTCCCTTGTTAGGCCAACGGAACCCACCAACCCACCCTCCATTCCCAGCACCTTTCCTTGCCACCGCATGAAGTGCAAAACCTGTGCCCACACCTTCCCCTTCACTGCTGTCCAAGGCCCCAAAGGATCCTTCCATATCCAACAGAGATTTCTCTGTACTTCCACACACGTCATCTACTGTTTCTGTTGCTCCCAAAGTGGTCTCCTCTACATTGGGAGACAGGACACCAACTTGTGGAACGTTTCAGAGAACATCTCTGGGACGTACACACTAACCAACTCCACCGCCCTGTGGCCAAACACTTTAACTCCCCCTCCCACTCCACCAAAGATTTGCAAGTCGTGGGCCTCCTCCACCGCCAAACTCTAGCCACCAGATGCCTGGAGGAAGAATGCCTCATCTTCTGCCTTGGAACCCTCCAACCACATGGAATCAATGTAGAATTCACCAGTTTCTTCATTTCCCCTCTCTCCAACTTATGCCAGATCCAACCTACCGACTCAGCACCACCTTTTTGACCTGTCCTACCTGTCCATTTTCCTTCCCACCTATTTGCTCCAACCTTCCTTTCCGATCTATCACCATCAGCCCCCACCTTCATCTACCTTTTGCATTCTGAACCACCTTACCCCCTGTCCAACCCCTTCTATTTATCTCTCTGCCCCCTTGGGCCACCCCCTCACTCCTGATGAAGAGCTTATGTTCGAAACATTGATTCTTGTGGTCCTCAGATGCTGCCTGACCGGCTGTGCTTTTCCAGCACCACACTCTTTGACTCTGCATTGTATCTACACTCAACCTCAGTTAGGAGGTTGTTAATGGAGTCATCAACTAGAGTTTGAGAAACTAGCTTCTCCCTCAGTAACCATCCTTGTAAGGCATCTGGACCTTGAACTGAAGAAAGATAGAACCATTGTTGCAGATTCCTGAGTACCTGGCACAGACTTCTAAGCTGCGTACCAAAGATCTTGGATGTCTTGTACAGAGAATAAAATATTTTTCAGTTGATTAAGTCAGCCCTTTATGATATGGCCCTTTCAAAGCAACAAATGTACAGTTTATCATGCCTCACACCTGGGTAAACCAGCTATGTTTGCAAAGCTCATTATTCCAGCTGTAGCACAGACCTCATCATGGGGAAATAGAGAGTCATAGAATCATTCAGCATTAAAACAGGCCCTTCAGCTGGCCATGTCTATGCTGGCCAACAAATACTGCACTACACTAGTACCATTTGCTTATACTTGGTCCATTGTTCACTGTGCCCTGCCATGTTCAGTATGCAAGGTGTTTCTTAAATTATGTGAATATACTTGCCTCCACCAACCTCTCAGGCAACATGTTCCGTATTTCTATTGTCAGTTTTCCTCATATCTCCTCTAAACTACTGACTCTTCATCTTAAACTTATACCCTCTGGTCTTAGACACATCTGCCATGGGGAGAGATTCACACAATTTACTCTCTCTATGCCTCTCATAATTTTGTGTACCTTAACTTTCCTCTGCTCTAAGGAAAAGAAACCTACTCAATCTAATCTCTCCTCATAACCGCGACTTTCCAATCCAGGCAACATCCTGTTGAATCTCCTCTGCACCCTCTTCAGTGCAATCACATCCTTTGGGTCGTGTGGTGACCGGAACTGCAAACAGTATTCCATCTGTAGCCTAAACAATGTATTATACAATTGTGGCAAGACTTCCTTACTCCTATAATCTATGTTCCAGCTAATGAAGGTAAGTATCCCGTAAGCCTTCTTCATCACCCAGTCTACCTTCAGGGATCTATGGACTTGTACACCAAGGTCTCATTGTTCTTCAGTACCATTCACTGTGTATGTCTTTCTCTTATTAGACTTCCCAAAATGCATCATCCCACACTTATCCAAATTAAATTCCATCTGACATTGCTCTGCCCAATTTACCAGCTGATCAATATCAGCCTGAGACCATCCCACCAATTTTCATGCCATCTATAATCTTACTAATTATATCTTACACCCTCATATCCTAGTCATTAATGTATATAACAAACAGCACCAATCTCCACCCCTGCCACCTTTAAGGTCAATACCATAATTTGAGTGGCTGCAGATTGAGAGAAGGGAATGCTCATGAGACATGGGCGATCTCGTGCACCAGTCACTGAAATTAAGTGTGCAGGTGCAGCAAGGTGGAAAGAAGACAGACTTTATGTTGGTCTTCACAGTGAGAGGTTTAGAGTACAAGAACACGGGTATCTTGCTGCAATTGTGCATGGCGTTGGTGAGGCCACATAGAGTCATGGAATCCTAGAGATGTACAGCACTGAAACAGACCCTTCGGTCCAACTCGTCCATGCCGACCAGATATCCCAATCTAATCTAGTCCCACCTGCCAGCACTTAGCCCATATCCTTTCAAACCTTTCCTATTCATATACCCATCCAGATGCCTTTTAAATGTTGCAATTGTACCAGCCTCCACCACTTCCTCTGGCACATACCACCCTCTGCATGAAAAACTGCCCCTTAGGTCTTTTTTATATCTTTCCCCTCTCACCCTAAATCTATGCCCTCTAGTTCTGGACACCCCCACCCCAAGGAAAAATGTGTAATTTTGCTCTCCTTATCTGAGGAAGGATAGTCTTGCCATAGAGGAAGTTCAGTGGAGATTTGCCAAATTGATTCCTGGGATGGTAGATTGATGCATGAGGAGAGATTGAGTCGGTAAAGATTGTATTCACTGGAGTTCAAAAGAATGATGAGGGATTTCATAGATGGCTAGATGCTGGAAGGATGTTCCTGATAGTGGTGGAGTCCAAAACCATGGGACATAGACTAAGGATAAGGGTTAACCTTTTAAGAGTGACAGGAGGAGAAATTTCTTCATCCAGAGCATGGTGAGCCTGTGGAATTCATAACCACAGAAAATGGTTAAGCCATTTTCAAGAAGGACGTGGATATAGGTCTTGTGGCTAAAGGGATTAAGGGAAATGGGGGGATGGGCAGGATTAAAGTATTGAGGTTAACGATCAGCCATGATCATAATGAATGATGGAGCGATCTTAAGGGGTTGAATGATTTACCTTTGCACCTATTTTCTGTGTTTCCATGTTTCTGCTTCACAGAAATTACTGTAATTAATCTATAATGACTAATGACACGATGAAGATCCTTTTTGGCCAGGATTTGTATCCCACACAGTTGGTCACAGTATGCATTTCACATTAAAGTAGCCTGTCAGCTGCAGTACAATTAAAGGCATTAGTTTGTTCCAAAGGGCAGTATTGATGTGGACAATTTAATTGAAAGGAGATAGGCATGTGTGAAGAGACTGCAGTAAGAGGGGTGTATATTCAAAAGCAACCTCCAAGGACAAAGGGAACTGTTACCTGTGGAAAGTACCCTGAAATTTTGAGGATCACTGGCCAAGGTGGAAGCCCAGAAAAACAAGCAATGAGCTGGAGTTGCCATGTAACTGCTGAGGCTTTCAGGTCAGAAATTATCGTTCTCTCGTTTACCTTTACTAGGAGAATCAGTGATAAGAGATTAATGCATGCAAATACCCCTTGCTGATCACTAATGAAGTTCTCATTTAGGCATTCAAACCTTGGACAATCAGACTTTTCTTTCTCAATGTTGAGAATCTTATTTTTCTGATTTCACCATGTTTTCCAAACAGACTTGCCATTGTCTATACCTTTCAGGGACTGGGTAAATACAGCACATTGTCCATACCATTCAGGGAATGGGTAAATATAGCCTATTGTCTATACCATTCAGGGACTGGGTAAATATAGCCCATTGTCTATACCATTCAGGGACTGGGAAAGTACAGCCCATTGTCTATATCATTCAGGGAATGGGTAAATATAGCCCATTGTCCATACCATTCAGGGAATGGGTAAATATAGCCCATTGTCTATACCATTCAGGGACTGGGAAAGTACAGCCCATTGTCTATACCATTCAGGGAATGGGTAAATATAGCCCATTGTCTATACCATTCAGGGACTGGGTAAATATAGCCCATTGTCTATACCATTCAGGGACTGGGAAAGTACAGCCCATTGTCTATACCATTCAGGGAATGGGTAAATATAGCCCATTGTCTATACCATTCAGGGACTGGGAAAGTACAGCCCATTGTCAATACCATTCAGGGACTGGGAAAGTACAGCCCATTGTCCATACCATTCAGGGAATGGGTAAATATAGCCCATTGTCTATACCATTCAGGGAATGGGTAAATACAGCCCATTGTCTATACCATTCAGGGACTGGGAAAGTACAGCCCATTGTCTATACCATTCAGGAACTGGGTAAATATAGTCCATTGTCTATACCATTCAGGGACTGGGTAAATATAGCCCATTGTCTATACCATTCAGTGACTGGGTAAATACAGCCCATTGTCTATACCATTCAGGGACTGGGAAAGTACAGCCCATTGTCTATACCATTCAGGAACTGGGTAAATATAGCCCATTGTCTATACCACTCAGGGATTGGGAAAGTACAGCCCATTGTCTATACCATTCAGGTACTGGGTAAATACAGCCCATTGTCCATTCCATTCAGGAACTGGGTAAATATAGCCCATTGCCTGTACCATTCAGGGACTGGGAAAGTACAGTCCATTGCTCGGAATTTCCTGTAAATTGGATTTAAATCCTAATTGGATGGTTTGTACTTTTGGATTCAGAGGTACCAAATTAAAATGTACTTCATTAGAAATTGAGATTTTAAGTTTGAAAAGCTTGGTTAATCAGCAGTCAGAATGTCTGACTCTCCTCCTTTTTATTTGTTTTTTTTTCCAGCAGCCATGTTTTTTTTTAGATTAGATTAGATTACATTACAGTGTGGAAACAGGCCCTTCGGCCCAACAAGTCCACACCGACCCAACACCCACCCCTACCCCTACATTTGCCCCTTACCTAACACTACAGGCAATTTAGCATGGCCAATTCACCTGACCCTGCACATCTTTGGACTGTGGGAGGAAACCGGAGCACCCGGAGGAAACCCACGCAGACATGGGGAGAACGTGCAAACTCCACACAGTTAGTCGCCTGAGGTGGGAATTGAACCCGGGTCTCTGGCGCTGTGAGGCAGCAATGCTAACCACCGTGCCGCCCACCGTGCCGTTGTGTGTGTGCAAGTGAGAGATACAGTGAAAGACACAAGTTGTACAAATCGTTTTTCAATTTTCGCCACCAGGAAGAAAGGAAATTCCCGAGTGGCCAATGACAAGCAATGCCCTTCTCATCAAAGGGCAATGCTGCATGATCAAACCATGAAGGGAAGGATTCAAGATGCAAACTAATATTGAACTGCTGAAGTTTTTGTCTTTTTGATTCATTGCTTCAAGTGGTGTGGATGGTGATAGCTCACCCAGCATTTGATGCCCTTCCCTAACTCCCTTGAAGTGAGTGGCTGGATTAGCCATTTCAGAGGGTAGTTAAAAGTCATTTGGAGGCCAGGCTGGCTATAATGACAGAGTTCTTTCCCTCAGGGACATACAAAACAAGATGGGCTTTTATGACAATTTGAAATAGTTTCATTGTGGGTGTTAAGGCTGATTTTTGTTTTCAGATTCACAGAGTTTAAATTCCACCAGCTGCTGTGAGGGATTTGAACTTATGATCTCAGAGCAGTAGCTTGATCAACTTAATTTACTGGCTGACTATATTCACACTAAGCCACTCTGTCTGACATAAATAAATGTAGACTTGAAGTAATCAAATATGTACATCCTTTCCAAACTAAAGAAAGAACATGCATCACACAGCACCTCTTAGAATTTCAGGACACCTCAGACCACTTCATACCTGGTTAAGTACCATGGAACTTGGTCACTATTGTAGCAAACTGCCATAGACAATTGGCGCACAGAAAGATTCCTCAAGTGACAATGTGTTATATGAACAAATAATTTGCTTTCAAGTGTTCACTAAGCTGCAGGATTGGTGTGACTACGAGACATACTAGACAGTTACCCTGAGCAGCAAAATTTAGAGAGTGACAAAAAATGAATGAACTATTCCTGAAACGTCAACAACACAGAATTTCAGCCAAATAGCTAAATGGCAGATTTTGGACATTAGGGTGTTGGAAACCCCCTATTGTGAGTTTTGCCAGTCGCAACCGATGTTTCTGACCTTTGAAAGTTATCAGATAGGCTTTTAAACAAAATCAGAACTGTCAATTCTTTCCTGCTCTTGGTGACTATCAGATGTTTTTGTTTAAAAGTAGTAACTATTAGTTAAACGAACAGCTAGCAAGTGCTGACTGAACAGAACTGCTCCTCCAATCACAGACACTGTCTCTCTTGCCCTCCCTGCCCCAGGCCCTCCAATCACAGACACTGTCTCTCTCTTGCCCTCCCTGCTCCCGGTCCTCCAATCACAGGATCCTTCTGTCTCTATCTCTTACTACTCCAGCTACCCCAGAAACTGATTCTAATGTTGGAGGGGTGGCACGGGAATAAAGGTAGAAATTTATCTTTGGAAATTAATGAGCGGCAATTTTGGCTGGTGATACAGGAGACTTGCAGCCTCACCAGATGTTTGCTGATCAGTTTGATCCACTTGTCATCCTGCACAACAGTGAAGCCAAAAATCTGAATGAGAAAAAGACAGGAGGCAAGAGGCAGGCTGAACTAACTCCATACAGGCCGGTATCCCTTAACCACTTTATTTACAAGTGTATAGTACTTGACACTGGTCTGGCTTTCTCAGAGCCAGCTCTCAGAGTGATCAGAACGTCTGACTCACCTGTTCATTTTTTTTCGGAGTGTCAGAATGTCTGACTCTCCTTTTTATTTCTTTTTTTTCCCAGCGCCCATGTTGTGTGTGTGCAGGTGTGAGACACAGTGAAATACACAAGATGTACAAATCTTTATTCAATTTTCACCACCAAGAAGAAAAGAAACACCCAAGTGGCCAGTGACAAGCAGTGGGCAATGTTGTGTGATCAAACAGTGAAGGGTGGGGGGGCAGGGATTAACTCAAAATAGAGTTGGATGGGGAAATAATTTACTCCACTCCCTGTGGTATCCACCTCTCCCTGAACAGCTCCAGGGTGTTGGTAGACACTGCGTGCTCCTTCTCCAGAGACACCCAGGGTCTAACATAACCGCGGTAGAGGGGCAGGCCATTGGCCCTAATGACACCCTCCATGACCCGCTGCCTGGACCTGTTTATGACCAGTTTGGCCAGACCCAGGAGCAGACCCATGAGGAGGTCCTCTGACCTTCCCTCCCCCCTCCGTACCGGGTGCCCGAAGATCAGGAGCATGGGACTGAAGTGCAACCAAAAACAGAGAAGAAGGCTTTTGTGAAAAGGGAGTGCAAGTGCCCACACCCAATATATACATGATCCATGGACTCCACAGCACCACAGGACAAGCAGTTAGGCTGGGAGTCCGTGAACCATCGCAATTTGTGGTTGCAGGGGACCACTGCGCGCAGCACCCTCAACCCCAGATCCCCGAGAGAAAGGGGGATGACTCCCGCGTAGAGAGCCCTCCACTGGGGATCCCCACTGCCCGGTGGTAAATGGGCATGCCAAGGATGAGGGAAAAGAGATGGATAGTATACAGCAGCAGTCAATACAGGGCCCGTCGTTCTATGTCCCTAAAAGGGACAAAACTAAAATTCCGGAAATGGCTCAGGTTCCCAGGGAAGTACGGGACCTTGGGGCCAATGTGAAATTCAGTCCGGGCAGGGATGAGTGCAGACAGGATTCCACCGCACACCTGAGCATCCTCCAATTGGTGCACTACATTGGGTCCAAGCACCGCTGTTTTAAGGCATCGGATGGCAGTGGCTATGAACGGGATGTCTACCGCTGCCCTGATCGCTATGTCCTGAGGCAGCGTCCAGCCCAGGCCGCCGGAACCCAGCACGTCTCCGACCCTGGTCACCCTCGCAGCCAAGGTCCTCCCCTCCAACAGCAATTCCATCGCGCGAGTACGGAGGTGCGGACCCCTGAGCAACAGCTCCCTGATGACAGCTTCTACTCCAGCCGGAGGGTAGGTGCGACGCGATTCGACCATGTTCCATACAGTGATCAGGTCCTTGTAAAAGACAGGCAGCATCCTGAGGGCGACCTCTAAACAGTCATGGTCGACGAACAGGAACTGTGTGTCGTAGTTGGGGTTACGCACCTGGCGAAAAAAATACATTGCCAGGGCGCACCATCCAGGTCTGAAGGTGGAACGTCGCGACCTGGATGTAGACACACACTAGCGACTGACCGCCCTCCTCAATAGGGAGAGTCAGAATCTGCCCAGTGACCCAGTGCATCTTTTGTCGCAGAAGAAGTCGACCAACGTTCTCTGGATGTCAGCGACAAAACCAGGAGGTGGGACAAAAGGGACCAGCCGGTACCACAGCATGGCGGCTACCAATTGGTTTATGACAAGCACTCGACTCCTGTACGATAGCACTCGAAGCAGTCCTGTCCAGCGGCCTAGGTGAGCTGAGACTTTGGCCTTCAGCTCCTCCCAGTTCGCCAGCCAGGATTTCACAGCCAGGCTGAGGTAGACCCCCCGGTAGAGGAGATGGGTGATACTCCAGCTGAACCCCCGTAACTCCTCCGGCAGGGAGACCCTCCTGTTTATTTTTTTTTCTCATCTTTTTTTCTTTTTTTTTAACCCCCACACTACCGCCTAACTGCGGTAGTGCTTATTTTATCCCCAGCACCCATGGTGTGTGTGTGTGCAGGTGTGAGACACAGTGCAAGACACAAAGTGCACGAATCTTTATTCAAATTCCACCACCAGGAAGATAGGAAAACACCCGGGTGGCCAGTGACAAACACTGCCCTTCACATGAAAGGGCAGTGCTGTGTGATCAAAAACAGTGAAGGGGAGGGTAGGGACTAAATCAAAATAGAGTTGGAGGGAGAAGTGATGCACTCCACTCCCTGCGGCGCCCACCTCTCCCTGAACAACTTCAGGATGTTGGTCGACACCGCGTGCTCCTTCTCCAAGGACACCCGGGCCCTAACGTAACCGCGGAAGAGGAGCAGGCAGTCGGCCCTAACGACCCCCTCCACGGCCCGCTGCCTCGACCTGTTAATGGCCAGTTCGGCCAGGCCCAGGAGCAGACCCACGAGGAGGTCTTCAGACCTGCCCTCCTTCCTCCATACTGGGTGTCCAAAAATCAGGAGCGTGGGACTGAAGTGCAGCCAAAAGCAGAGGAGGAGGTTTTTAAGAAAATCAAAAAGGGAGTGCAAACGCCCACACCCAATATACATGTGGTCCATGGACTCCACAGCGCCATAGAACAAGCAGTTGGGCTGGGAGTCTGTGAACCACCGCAATCTGCGGTTGCAGGGGGCTGCTGCGTGGAGCACCCTCCACCCCAGATCCCCGAGAGAAAGGGGGAGGACTCCCGCGTAGAGAGCCCTCCACTGGGGATCCCCACCGCCCGGTGGCAAATGGGCACGCCAAGGCGTGCCCGGACGGTGGATGAGGGAGAAGAGGTGGACGGTGTGCAGCAGCAGTCTATACAGGGCTTTCCTTTTTATATCTTTGAAGGAAACAAAATTAAAATTTCGGAGGCGGCTCAGGTTGTGGGGCACAGGCTCCCGCGGGAAGTACGGGACCTTGGGGCCAATGGGAAATTCCATCCGGGCTGGGGCGAGCGCGGACGGGATCCCACCGCACATTGAGCGTCCTCCAACTGATGCACTACGTCGGGTCCGAGCACCGCCGTGTTAAGGCGTCGGATGGCGGTGGCCACGGACTGGACGTCTACCGCTGCCCTGCCTGCTATGTCCTGCGGCAGCGTCCAGCCCAGGCCCCCGGCACCCAGCACGTCCCCGACCCTGGTCACCCTCGCCGCCGCGGCCCTCCCCTCCGACAGCCACTCGAACCCGCGAGTACGGAGGTGCGGATCCCTGAGCAACGGCTCCCTGACGACAGCCGCTACTCCAGCCGGAGGGTAGGCGCGACGCGATTCGACCATGTTCCAGACAGTGATCAGGTCCTGGTAAAAGACAGGCAGCGTCTTGAGGGCGACCTGCAAACCGTCACGGTCGACGAACAGGAGCTGCGTGTCGTAGTTGAGGTTACGCACCTGGCGGAAAAAATACGTCGCCAGGGCGCACCACCTAGGAGGAGGCTCGACGTAAAGGTATCGCCGCAAGGTCTGAAGGCGGAACGACGCGACCTGGGTGCGGACGCACACCAGCGACTGACCGCCCACCTCAATAGGGAGACTCAGAACCTGCGCGGCGACCCAGTGCATCTTTTTGTCCCAGAAGAAATCGACCAACGTTCTCTGGATGCCAGCGACAAAGCCAAGAGGAGGGACCAAAGTGACCAGCCGGTACCACAGCATGGCGGCCACCAGCTGGTTTATGACCAGCACCCGACTCCTGTAAGATAGCACTCGGAGCAGTCCTGCCCAGCGGCCTAGGCGAGCCGAGACTTTGGCCTCCAGCTCCTGCCAGTTGGCCGGCCAGGATTCCTCAGCCGGGCTGAGGTAGACCCCCAGGTAGAGGAGATGGGTGGTACTCCAGCTGAAACATTCCTGTTCTTACCTGTCAGCCAAGACTCCCTAATTGGACCGGATTAAGCAATCATATTTTATGAGGCCCACCAGGCTGACCTTATTATAATCACTCCAGGCTCCTCCACTGCAGCTGAGTTATCAGATTCTTAACTGATATTCAGTATTGAAGGAACAGCATTTTTCACAAGTTAAATATTGGCAAGACTGAAACCATTGTATTTGGTCCCTGCACCAAACTCTGTTATTAAGCTACAAATCTTTCCCTCTCCTGACAACAGTCTGAACATAGAACAGTACAGCACAGTATACAGCCGTATACTGTGTGCCGATGTTGTGCCGGCCTTTCATCCTACTTTAAGATCAGACTTGATTTGGAGATGCCAGTTTTGGACTGG
>NC_057712.1:21606646-21667930 GCF_004010195.1 Chiloscyllium plagiosum | reverse complement strand
TACATTAGACAATACCGTTACATACAAAAGTGCAGACAATACAGACCCAGCAAGCCCCCGCCCCTCCCACCTTCCGACCGCTCTAAGGCAGCCCGCCCCTACCCACCTTCCGGTTCTCGGTCGACCCTCCTGTTATAGCTGTCAGCCAGGGCTCCCTGATTGGACCAGGTTAACAGCCTCAACCAGACCATAGATATTCCATGAGGTCCACCTGGCTGGCCTCATTATAATCACAGCATGGACTAAAATCCACACCTTATGCATGGGAGTCTGTACTAGCTTTGGGTGGGGTCTGTCTGAGTTGGAGTAGGGCAGGAGTCTGTAGCCCCTACCCACCTTCCGGTTCTCGGTCGACCCTCCTGTTATAGCTGTCAGCCAGGGCTCCCTGATTGGACCAGGTTAACAGCCTCAACCAGACCATAGATATTCCATGAGGTCCACCTGGCTGGCCTCATTATAATCACAGCATGGACTAAAATCCACACCTTATGCATGGGAGTCTGTACTAGCTTTGGGTGGGGTCTGTCTGAGTTGGAGTAGGGCAGGAGTCTGTAGAAGGATGGAGTGGAGAGGGAATCTTTACTAGGCAGGCTGAATGTAAGTCAAGGCTGCTTCATACTTTAGTACCGGTCTTATTAAGAGATAAGTATTGACCAAGGAGAGCACTGCTACCTATCAATATCAGCATGAGTTATAGTGAGGTGCAAGCTCAGTTAAACAGTCTTGTGAAATACTGCACTTCCATCAGGGTAGTGTCCCTTAGTCCTGCAGTGTAGACTCACCCTTGATTACACACTCAGTGCAAGTGGACTCACAGGTTTCTGATTCAGGGGAAGTGCATCTGCTGCTTGCTTAAGCAGAAGAATATGTCAACCCAACTTGAAAAGTTAGAATCTGTTTGAATTGGCCATTCAATTCAGCTGGAGGACCTAAACTTCAATTCTGCTCACTCACTGTTGCCAACTGAATACCCTATACACTGTGGCCTGTCTTCCCCATGTGAGAGAGGTGAACCTCTCTTTTCAGGGGAGGTCTTGTTTATCTGTTCTAAGTTCAGCAGGGGAACATCCCCTTAAGCATTTGTGTGGAAATCAAATCCTTGTGTATATATCTAGCAGACACAGCTTATTTATGAATGCACTGTAATCATTCACTTGATAAACTCTTTAATGAAAACCAGTCAATTGGTAATTTATGACTTGTGCTGGTGGTGGAACAAACAGTGAAATAGCATTGTTGTCGAGGGAATATTTTGTTCCCTACTTTCCAAACGTACCAACTCCCCATGCAATGGCCTTTGTACAGTCTTCAGCCAATATGTAATGCTTTCCACCTAACAAGTGTGGTAACAGCTTACATTAAGTTTGTATATCACCCAGATGTAAATTGTATTGATTAATACATCACTTACAGCCATTAAGCGGCACAGTTTTGGTGTGATTTTAGGTCAAAATAAATAATTTGCATCTTTTGAGAAAGAAACTACCTGAGAGTTTGCATCCAATATCCACATAGGCAAATGAGGAATGAAGTCCTTTTAAGGTTTTTTGTAGCATTTCAAGCCTGATTGTTTTGAATTAAGCAAAGATTTGGGCAAAGTGCAAAAGGTAAAGTAAAGCAAATAAACTGTGAGCATCCAAGTAGGGCTCAATGTGAGGAAACGCTGAGAGAGCAAGTGAAGAACATTTGGTTGGCACACTACCAGAAGGATGTGGAAACTTTGGAGAGAGTGCAGAGAAGGTTCACCAGGAGGTTGCCTGGTTTCAAGGGCATTGGCCAATGGGGAAAGGCTAGGATTGTATTCACTGGAAAGGCAGCGGCTGAGAGGAGACCTGATCGAAGTCTACGAAGTTGTGAGAGGCATAGATAGGGTGGATAGTCAGAGGCTTTTTTCCTAGGGTTGAAGTTGCAATTTCAAGGGGGCACAGGATGAAGGTGAGAGGAGAAAGTTTAAGGGAAATGTGCAAGGGAGGTTTTTCATATCGAGAGTGGTAGGAGCATGGAATGCACAGTCAGGAAAGCTGGTGGAGTAAGAGGCATCTGGATGGTTACATGAATAAGGAGGAAATAGAATGGACCAAAAAAGGGCAGAAGGTTTGTTTTTTAGTTTAGTTAGGGCATGATGATTGGCACAGGCTTGGAGGGCCGAAGGGCTTGTTCCCGTGCTGTATGTCTCTTTGTTTTTTATTCCTTGGGCCAAGTTGTGTGTGTGTGTGTGTGTGTGTGTGGATTCCTATCTTTACAAGTGCTCCCTGAAGTGCAGCTTTAGAGTGTAGAAATATCTGTAAAAGTGGATTGGGGATATACCGTAACAGTCCTGAGAGGAAGGCAGATATGGGATGGTAGTATCTGTGCACAGGGGACTGGATACAGCAAGGTGTCCCATGGCTTGCAATTTGATATTGTTGCTAGGTGCCCAAATGGAAGTCCAGATGAACAAGTGACAAACCAGAGTCACCAGACACTGGCTCTGACTTTCTTGTCAAGAATTCTCAGCTTCTCATTGACTTGTGGTAGGTAGTAGGATAGGAAGAACCATAATAATGATGCTTGATGTGCAGTTAATGAAACTGAGAAGAAGCAATGACTCCTCTTAATAGACATCTCACTGCAGGAGAATGGGAACTTTTTTCACACCAGTCAGAACATTTTGTAAAATGCAGCTAGTTGCTCCTAACATCAAGATAGTCCTTATTGATCTCTCGAGTGATTCAACCAGATTTCTTGTCATTGCCTATATTGCTCAAAGTCCTACAAAATTCTGCCTCAACTATTTGAAATGGATCAGTGCCAACAGTACGGAAAGATGATGGTTGACAGACAGATACACACTGCTCAAAATTGAATTATACTGTGATATTGCAAGAACTTAACTTGATGTGTTTAACTCAAGGGAAATCTGATTTTGCCCACTTTATGTTACCCAGAAGACCATTTCACCTCTAGATTTATTTATGTACTGTGAGTGGGATCTAGCAATCCTGCCCAATAATCTCCAATGCCCAGGCTGTCTGAAACTAAATGCAATTGGATCTATTAAAGCATTTCGGGAACAAACTTTTCAGCAATAACTTTTAATTATTTGGTACATTCAGTTTAGCAAACTATTCAGAACTGTTTACTAAGAGTGACATTATTAAATTAAGACACTTCATACTTTTTTTGACTTTGATTTACAGATAGAGAAATTAGGAAAGGTAAGGAAATGTTCGAACAATAAGGAAGTGTTTCAGAAGTACTCTAAAAGAGGAGAGAGATGTCGAGAGGCAGATCTAAGGAAACAATACACATACTAGTGAAATCATTTCACAGATGTCAGTATCCTGTAACCCTTTATTTACATGTGCATAGTACTTAACACTGTTGCAACTACCTCAGAGCCAGCATTCAGAGCGAACAGAACTTTGCACACTCCTGTTTATATCTGTCAGTCAGGGCTCCCTGATTGGAGCAGATTAACAGCCTCAATCAAGGAATACATATTCTATAAGGTCAACCAGGCCAGCCTGACTACAACTTGAGCAAGTGCAATTGGAGTCATCGTTGGTGGTGTCCCTGAGAAGGCTCATTGGATTGATCCCAGGTCTGGACGGATTTTTGTAGGAGGAGATATTGAGCAGATTGGGCTTGTACTCATCGTGGTTTATAAAAGGAGGAGACCTAATGAAATGCATAAGATTCTTTGGGGTCTGGCTGGGTTTTTGCAGAGAGGTTGTGGAAGAGTCTAAAACCGAAGGGGCTTTTATTTATTTGTTCATGGGATATGGCCATTGCTAATTGTGTCGGCATTTATTACCCATCCCTAGTTGTCCTTGAGAAGGTGGTGGTGAGCTGCCTTCATGAACTGCCACACCCATGTGCTGTAGGTAAACTCATAATGCTGTTAAGGGTGGCATTCCAGACTTTTGACCCAGTGACACTGAAGGAATTGTAATATATTTCAAAATTAGTTGGCATGTGGCTTATAGACTGTGGTGTTCCTGTGAATCTGCTGCCTTTGTCCTTCTAGATAGTTGTGGCCATGAGTTTGGAAGGTGCTCTTTAAGGAACCTTAATGAATTTCAGCAGGGCATTTGTAGATGGCAAAATCTGCTACTGAGTGTCTTGAATGGAGAGAGTGGATGTTCATGGTTCTGATACCAAGTGGACTGTTTTGACCTGAGTGTTTTTGCAGTGGCCATCATCTAACGAGGTGGCGAGAATTCCATCGGACTCCTGACTTTGTATCTTGTAGATGGTAGATAAGGTTTGTGGAGTCAGGAGGTAAGTTACTCACTACGGGTTTTCTAATTTCTGACCTGTTCTTGTAGCCACAGTGCAAAAATGGCTGGTCTAGTCAATATTTGGTCAATGGATATGGAAATGAATGATGAAAATGCAGGATGTAATGATAGTAATGCTAAAGGAGCAATAGTTAGATTCTGTCTTGGTGAAGATAGTCATTGCCTGGCACTAGCCACTTGTCAGTCCAAACCTGGATATTGTTCAGATCTTGCTGCATTTGGACATCGACAGCTTCAATATCCGAGGAGTCACAAATGGCACTGAACATTGTGCAACATTGGCAGACATTCCTCTTCTGGCCTTACGATGCTGGCAAGGTTATTGATGAAGATGATTGGACTAAGGACACCGATCTATGGAACTCCTGCAGAGATGTCCTGGAGCTGACATGGCATACCTCCACTTCCTAAAATCATTTTCTTTGTGCAAAGTATGACTCCAAACAGCAGAAAGATACCCCAAATTCCCATTGACTCCTTGATGCCACAGGTAGTTAATATTGGGCTTGATGTCAAGGGCGGTCACTCTCACATTATCCCATTTAGCCCATTTAAGATCAAGATGAGGAACAAATTCTTCTGTCAGAGAGGAGTGAAGTAGCGGGATTATTTACTGTAGAGGGCTGTCAAAGTTGGGTTTTTAACTCTATTCAAAGCTGAGATAGATTTTTAATCAGTAAGGGAATCAGGATTATGTTTAAGGCAGGAGATTGGAGTTGAGGATTATCAGATCAGCCATCATCTTGTTGGATGGCAGAGCAGACTCTATGGGCTGAATGAATTACTCCTGCTCCGATGTCTTACTGTCTTACGATCTATATCCACCAACTGAAATCGCCCAGTTAAAATCATTTAGACCCAAACTTCCATTTCTTCTAAACGTTGGGTGTCAATCTCTTTAAGATTAAATTGTTTGACATTTTACTTTTAACTTGTTTCCAATGGTATAGGGGGATAGGAGAACAAGGAAATAATTGAGGATGGGAATCTGAAACCATTCTTGTAAACCCAATAACCTTGGTGTACAGATGGATCAATAGAACTGGCATCCTGAAACAACCTTACGTGGACCAGCTTGCACACCTCAACTTCAAGTAATTTGTTTGGTTCTGAAAATGTGGAGAAGATAACAGCACAGCTCAATTAGGTTGATGGGTAGATAAAATGTCATTTCAAGATTGCATGCTGCTTTTATTAAGCGTTAATATATGAAAATACTGATAGAGAGAGAACATCTTTATCTTACTCTTGGCCTTTCACAAATAGATTTTGGAAGTGCAGAGTAAGGCATGAGTGTATCTGCATTGAGTAATACATAGAAATACAGGAAATCCCTGATTTACAAATCTGACTTATGAACACTCATAGTTACAAATAAGATCCCACATTAACATTAATTTTAAGGATCTGACGTATGAATATTGTATTCTGACTTGTGTACAAATCAATTTTCAAATGTACTCAGATCCCGTTCTTAACCTGGGGACTGCCAGTAATGTCAATTAATGAAAATATCTTGGCAACAAAAACATTTACAGAGGGTGTGGAATATGAAAATTGCTACTCAGCTGAAATACAAATTTATCAAAAGGGTGATTGATACATATGTAAGCAATTTGAAAACCACTATAAACTTGAAAAGGACTGACTACACTGTGTGGTTTAGCCAGAACGTTGAAAAAGTTAGTTAGATCTTGAGATACATGTTAAGCATCCGAATGCAACATCTGATCATTTCTTCCCCTTCTTTGCCATCAATAGTTCCTTGGCCATCCATAGTCTTCTCTTTTCATCTGTTACTCCCATAAAAAGGAATCAACTTGCTTTCTCAAAAACATTCTTTCAATATAAATACAGCTTTATATTAACTGTAGCTTGAATTCTGCATCAAGATGGGAGATGTTCAGGCATAACAATGTACAAACATGAGTTAGCTGTGGGAATAGACTATTTGGCCCCAAGTGCCTGCTCCAATGTTCAATAAGATCACAGCTGTTCTGATTGTTACTTCACCTCCACCTTCTGCCTACCCCATGTAAGCTTTCACCTCCTTATTTAACAACAGTCTACCGACCTGAAAAATATTCAAACTCTCTGCTTCCACTGCCTTTTAGCCAGTGGCAAAGACTTTAAGAACCTCAGTGCAAATATTTTCTCATCATCGCTGGTATTAAATAGGTGATGACTTATTTTTAAACAATAAATCCTAGTTATAGATTCTCCCACAAGTGAAAACATCTTCTCTACATCCAGCCTGTCAAGCCCTCTCTGTGCTTAGTCAAGTCACCTCTTCCTCTTATAAATAACAACAGATAAAATCCTAGCCTTTCCAATCTTTCCCCATCAAAGGACCCACCCATTCCAGGTATTAAGTTTACAAATATTTTCTGAACTGCTTCGAGCGTGTTTAGATCCTTCCGCAAATAAGTGATCAATGCTGGGCATTGCTAGACGTGATGATACAGAGAACACCGAATGGAGAATTCACCACAAAGATACACAGGAAAGCTACACACACAGACCAAGTCCTGAACTACGAAAGCAACCACCCCAACACACACAAAAGAAGTTGGATCAAGACACTGTTCAAAAGGGCCACAACACACTGCAGCACACAAGAACTACAAAAAGAGGAAGAAGAACACCTCTACAATGTATTCGCCAAAAACGGATACCCCGCAATTTCATCAACAGATGCCTAAGGGAAAGACAACAGAATGAGGACATGCCACAACCCAAAGGACTAGCCACGTTACCATACATCAAGAACTACTACGGCCACTAGGACTCATAACAGCACACAAACCAACAGCCACTCTCAGACAACAATTCACCAGGACAAAGGACCTGATACCCAGCATGAGCAAAACCAACGTAATGTACAAAATCCCATGCAAGGACTGCACAAAACACTACATAGGACAAACAGGAAGACAGCTAATGATCCGTATCCATGAACACCAACTAGCCATGAAATGACACAACCAGCTATCCTTAGTAGCCACGCACGCAGATGACAGGCAACATGAGTTCGACTGGGACAACACTACTATTATAGGACAAGCTAAACAGAGAACAGCCAGGGAATTCCTAGAGGCATGGTACTCATCCACAGATTCTATCACCAAACACATTGACCTGGACCCAATATATCGGCCACTGCAGCCCACAGCTGGAACTGACAACCAGAAACGGCAGAGACAAACCACTATAAATGTCGGAGTAAACAACACAGAAGCGCTTCACAGGAGGCTACCAAGCACTGAGGATGTCACCTAGACAGGGGATGAAACGTCTGCAACACAAATTCCCAGCTCGGCGAACAGAACCACAACAATGCTGTGCATAGTACCCCAGATGTATTCTCACTAGTGCTTTGAAACCTAGAGCGTGATTTTTCTTCCTTTGTATTCAATATTTCTCACAATGAACAATAATATTCTATTTGCTTTCTTTATAATTTGCCAAAGCTGCTGTTATAGACCAGACCAGTCCCCTCAAAATATTTTAAGAAGGTAGCCTTGACCCAAACTTTTACTTATTTTTAATGGTATTATAAAGTGTCCATTCCAGATGAAATGTGGTTGGTCTAGATGTGTGATGTTAAGCAAATGCGATTTATTTATTTAAACGATTGTAGTTAAAATACAACCAAAGAAAGAGGAATTTAGAATAAATTAACTCTGTTGGAAAACTTAGCAGAATAATAGATACAGTACCTATCATTAATTAACTGTTCCAATACAGTAATATCCCATAAGCATACTTCTTGGCAAAAAGGCAAATTCAGACACAGATTCTCACATGCAGTTCTCCAATTCAGGAGGAGAAACACATCAAGAGAAGATTCAGAAAAATCGGAGACATTCGCTGAAGCTTCCATCTCTTTCACGACGCCAATATCTTCTGATGTTACTGAAAAAACCGAAATCTAGAAATCTGGATTTGTGAGAGCAGGTCACACTCATTCAGGCTGTTAAAAAAAACCAAGGCCTCCCAAGCTGTTTGCTCAAGTCATCATCAGTAATCAGTTCTCTACCTCTGCCTGCCAACCTCTCTTTTAAAAAAAAACCTAGGACAAAATAACCTCTTAAAGTGACAGCATCATTACACTCACTTGAGCCTTTTGCACAAAGACACCCAGGTCCCGCTGCAACTCAGAGCTCTGTAATCTCTTGCCATTTAGATAATTTGCTAGATCTTTCTCCATTAACTTCACTAATCTTTTATTTTGTAAGCTATTTATGTCCTCTTCAAAATCTAACTTCCTACCTATCTTTGCACCATCAGCAAATTGAGCATGCTATCCAGTTCCATCATCCAAGTCATTGATCTAAATTGTAAATAGTTGATTCTCAACACTGACACTCTGTGTCATAACATTCCATTACATTTCACTAATTAGTAAAACATCTACTCAAGCCTATTCTCTGCTGCTTGTTAGTTAACCAATCTTTTCTCTGTTACAAATATGTAACCTCTACACCATGAACTTGCATTTACTGCAATAACCTTTGATGTGGCACCATATTAAATGCCTTCTAAAAATCTACATACTGTAACAAATGTCAATTACTTCTTTATTTACTGCATAGTTCTTCTTCAAAGCACTCTGATAAAGTGGTTAAATATGATTTCCTTTTCCTGAAACCATATTGACTCTGCCCGATAACCTTGAGTTTTTCTAAGTTATTGAAATGATTTAATAATCTAATTTAAAAATCTACATTATATTTCCCAGTATAACATCTTTACTGGTACCTTTGAACATTTTCCCCTGATGTTAAGCAAACAGGACTATAGTTTCCTGCTTTCTGTCTCCATCCTCTTTTGACTGAAGAAATTCCATTCTCTTCTAATCTGATGGAACTTTTTCAAAATTTTGGAATTTTTTTCCTCTGATTTCCTGGTGTGGTAAGTCTTCCTAATTGTTCTCACCATTGGTACCTTATCACTGGGAGGCTAGTGTGCAAACCTTACTTGCATGGTAGTTCCTTTAATTATAAAGCCTCACAAAACCATTTTTCCTTTTTAGAACTCAAATATGCAGACTCTGCATGCTTCCAGTTGGTGACACATGAGATGTGCTCAGAAAGCATGTTTTGTATGAATTATGGGGTGCTGAGAGTAACAATTTAGTCCAGTCCATACACCCTACCTGAACCCCTGACAATGGATCTATTTTTTTCTTTGAACAGGGGCAAGTGTGACCATATTCCCAACACTGTGTCAGCCCAAAGCTAGATGTATGTTAAAACTGCCCTCATTCAGTGTGAACTGTATGCTCTGTTATGACTATTGCTAAACCAGCTACCATACTCTGTGGAAATGTTCATGGAGAGCAAATTGGCCACAAAGGGTGATCACACAATCTGTTGTACTGAATCCTACAGAAAATAGACTACCAGTTAAACATTGGAAAAGCCAAAGTCATTGAGTAGAATCTAAGGGTCATAATGAGGAGCTCATCCATTGGCTGGAAAATCAGTGGCAACCATATTATGGTCATTTTTGTGAGGCCTTCTGGGAATTAAGACTAATTCAGCACCTAGCTGCCAAAACACCAATAGCATACCAGAACTTAAAGAGAGTCAGGGGCAGAGGTGAGTGTGGTGGTCATCACTAAGTAGAAGGTGCTGAGGAAGCTGAAAGTCTAAAGGTGGATAAATCACCCAATCCAGATGGAATATACCCCAGAATTCCGAAGGGCATAGCTAAGGAGATTGTGCAGGCATTGGTGGTGATCTTTCAAGAATCATTTCAGTCAGAAGACTGAAAATTGGTTAATGTAAAACTGTTGTTTAAGAAGAGAGGGAATTTGAAGATGGGAAATTATTGGCTGGTTAGTCTGACCTTGGACATTGGCAAGATTTTAGAGTCCGATATCAAGGATAGGATTGTACAGTACTTGGAAATGTCTTATAAAATAGGGTTGAATCAGCATGGCTTTGTCAAGGGGACCTCAGACCTGACAAATCTGTTGGAATTCTTTGAGGACGTAATGAAAAAAATAGACAAAGGAGAGCCAGTGGCTGTGAGTTATTTGGATTTCCAGATGGCCTTTGACAAGGTGCTACACAGGAGATTGCTAGATGTGATAAGAGCCCATCGTGTTAGGGGCAAGGTGCTGAACTGGATAATGGATTGGCTGACAGGCAGAAGGCAGAGAGTAGGGGTAAAGGTCTTTTTCAGGATGTCAGCTGGTGACTAGTAGAGTTCTGCAGGGATCAGCATTAGGACTACAACTATTCACATTAGACGTTAACAATCTGGACAAAGGAATTTAGACATTGTGCTAGGTTTGCTGATGACACAAAGATAGTTGGACCGCCAGATAGTGTTGATGGAGCAGTGAGGCTGCAGAAGAATTTGGACAGATTAGGAGAGTGGGGAAAGAAGCAATAGATGGGATACAATGTTGCAAAGTGTGAGGTAATGCACTTTGGTAGGAAGAATAGAAGTATTGATTATTTTCTAAATGGGGAAAGGCTTCAGACATCCGAAGCACAAAGGAGTCAGTTCAGGATTCTCTGAACGTTAATGTGCAGGTTCATTTGGCAGTTAGGAAGGCAAATGCAATGTTAGCATTCATTTCAAGAGGTCTAGAATACAAGAGCAGAGACGTATTGCTGAAGCTGTATAAGGCTGTGGTCAGACCTCATTTGGAATATTATGAGCAGTTTTGGGACACATATCTAAGGAAAAATGTGCTGACATTGGAGAGGATCCAGAGGATGTTTACAAGAATGATTCTAGGCATGAAGGACTTGCCATATGAGGAGTGGTCAAGGTATCTGGATCTGTACTCGATGGAGTTTAGAAGAATTAGGGGGAATTTCATTGAAACTCACAGAATACTGAGAAACGTGGATAGAGTGGATCTAGTAGGATCCGAGGGCACAGTCTCAAGAGTGAAGTGAGATGAGGAGGAATTTCTTTAGCCAGAGAGTGGTGAATCTGTGGAATTCATTGCCACAGAAAGCTGTGGGTGCTAAGGTACTGAGAGTATTTAAGACAGCGATAGATAAGTTCTCAATTAGTAAGGGGATCAAACTGTACAAAGAGAAGGCAAGGTTGGAGTTGAGAAACATATCAGCCACAATTGAATGGTGAAGCAGACTCAATGGGTCGAATGGACTATTTCTGCTCCTATACCTTATGATCCAGTTTCCCAGTTCAGCTGTTTGGTATTTGCCCAAAAGATAGTGCAGTCAGGTGGACATCCCTCTTCTGAGAGTCATTGGTTAATCAGAGGTTGTTACCAGGTCCACCAGAGGCAGTGGACATTGCAGTGCAGTGGGAACACTGGATTACTGCCAAATCCCAGGAGGTGGGGTGAATGAAGCAGGTTTTTCAGGCTCAGGCAGAAAAACACTGGTGAGGGGGTTATTGGATGAAGGGGTGTCATTTTAAAGAGAGAAGACTTACTTACTCTGAGTCCTTCCATTCCCACTGGCACGTGTCCATCAGCACAGGATGTCCACTAAGGAAGGACCACCACTATTGGGCTCTATGCTAATTGCCAGCCATAATGTAGATTCTGACCATTACTGGTTAAATAATGATGATAGGATGAAGCCCTTAGTTCGGTCAGAAGGTAGCAGGATCACCATCCGTACCTTCCCACCAATCTTCATTCTCTCCTAACCCCACTCTCAACACCACCTCATACCTCAAAATCAACTTCCAGCAATGTTATTAATTTCAACCAATGTCTTTGGCCTCTGTTAAAAAAATTCTATCACCTTGTAGTAATTAATTCTTCTTCTCTCGTCATGTACTCTGGATGAACTAGATTGTATGCAGCTTCACTGTTCTATTCAATTTTGACCTGCGCTCGAACACTCTGTTAAGATCTATTAATTTCCATTACCAAGACTCCATAGGCCCACCACTGTAACATCATGTGTCGAGGTCCATCTACTGCTGATGTCTCATCAGTGACTTTATCACCTCCAAACTCAACTATTCTAAACTTTTCCTGCCGTTCTCTGCCCTTTGTAAACTTTAGTTCATTGAGTACTCCATGCTCCTCATTCATTATTCCTGTCCATTCCTTTAGATTTTTTCATTTCAAAATTCTGATCCCCACATTTGCATTTAGATTAGATTAGATTACTTTACAGTGTTGAAACAGGCCCTTCGGCCCAACAAGTCCACACTGACCCGCCGAAGCGCAACCCACCCATACCCCTACATTTACCCCTTACCTAACACTACGGACAATTTAGCATGGCCAATTCACCTCACCTGCACATCTTTGGACTGTGGGAGGAAACAGGAGCACCCGGAGGAAACCCACGCAGACACGGGGAGAATGTGCAAACTCGACACAGTCAGTCGCCTGAGGTGGGAATTGAACCCGGGTCTCTGGCGCTGTGAGGCAGCAGTGCTTCCCACTGTGCCGCCCACATTCTTTTTCATGATCTCGTCTATTCTTTGCTCTCAGTTCTCTCCCAATAGTATGACCCTAGGTTTCTCTCAGGACCACTTGCTGGATGAAAAAGTTGCCCCTTAGGTCCCTTTTATATCTTTCTCCTCTCACCTTAAACCTATGCCCTCCAGTTCTAGACTCCTCCACCCCAGAGAAAAGACTTTGTCTATTTATCCTATCCATGCCCCTCATGATTTTATAAACCTTGAAAAGATTAGATTAGATTAGATTACTTACAGTGTGGAAACAGGCCCTTCGGCCCAACAAGTCAACACCGCCCCGCCGAAGCACAACCCACCCATACCCCTACATTTACCCGTTACCTAACACTACAGTCAATTTAGCATGGCCAATTCACCTGACCTGCACATCTTTGGACTGTGGGAGGAAACAGGAAACCGGAGCACCCGGAGGAAACCCACGCAGACACGGGGAGAATGTGCAAACTCGACACAGTCAGTCGCCTGAGGCGGGAATTGAACCCGGGTCTCTGGCGCTGTGAGGCAGCAGTGCTTGCCACTGTGCCGCCCACATTCTTTTTCATGATCTCGTCTATTCTTTGCTCTCAGTTCTCTCCCAATAGTATGACCCTAGGTTTCTCTCAGGACTCCTTGTTCCTCCATTGCTAGCCCCAGAGTTTGGAATTTATTCCACTAAACTCCTTATCTCCCTCTACTCTTCTACAGTCTTCTTTAAAAGCCTATACCTATGAATAATATATCACCATGCCTAACATATCTTTGACATATTCCTCTTTTTGCCTGATTACACCTTTTATGAAGTGTCAGAGAGGTGGATTACCACAAGTAGTCATCATTGTTACATGTTGTCATTTTGTGGAGGGAATCTAATGATAGCAAATTGGTAACAAGACAGAAACATGATGCACTGATACTCCTTTATGACATTCTATACCTTTTATAAGAGAAATACCACAAGAATTTAAAAATAACCCAATTCCTCCACATTCTTGGCTTGAAAATAACTCAACAGCACCAAGTTCGAAGAATGATTGCAAGCTCAGAAATAATTCCAGGGATTGTTTGTGCAATCAGAAACCCTTTGGAAATGTGCTACGAAACTCATTTGTTCTTTCCCAGGCATACAAATACCGAGAAAACTAACTTCTGTGGATTGATTTACTGTGAACAAGAATAAAGAGTCAATGGAAATCAGACTGAACGCAATTACAAAATAAAAATAAATGTGCTCTCATATGTGTAACTAACACAGAAAACATATGACCTCATCTCCTGGAAAATGTCTGATTGGCACACCCTCTTTGGATCATGTAACATTACCACATCTTAACTAATTTCTCAACTCTTTAGAGCCGACATACACTTCTGCAATGAATTGATACTCAGCTATGCCAGAAAGTATTCAAAATAACAACAATAACTGCGAGGCCTGCTGTTTATCCTGGGTAAAGGTTAACATAGCAAGAAACAAACAGCTAATATGAGATTATAAACATACCAGTAATTTTCATTTACATAGGCCTTAATATTAAACATCTTTGACCTTATGCATATGGCAGGAGCACTAAACAGCTAATATGAGATCATAAACGTATCAGTAATTTACATTTACATAGGCCTTAATATTAAACATCTTTGACCTTATGCATATAGCAGGAGCACTAAACCCTCCTCAGAGCAAGTAATTGGCTTATTCATTGTTTCTGCTGCCAGAGCGAGTTCCAAAGGACTGAACTTTACATTGCTTTGGCCAAGTGTCAGTTGTGTTGACTTACTCAGAGTGTTTTTTTGCCATGAGGCCATAGCAGGTTTTCTCAGAGAATCTTATCAAGCATACCCCTACGCCTAGGGTGTCCTTCATGAACAATTCAAATCTCATCTTACCATGCACCGTTCCAGGAACAACTGTTAGGCTATCCTAAAACTGCCCTGACACCCACACCATGTTTAAAAGGTCACTGTGGATCTGGACAGGGCACTGTCAATCTGGAGCCACCAGGCATGGCTCTGGAAATTTGTTTGAAAAGTGGAATTTTGCATTCCACTTTGCAAGGAGGGACCTGGAGGTGCTGGTGAATGGGCTGGTGTAAAGGCAAGTTGTCCTCCTTCTCCAGGACCAGCAATACAGGTCATGACAGCAGACCATGTCAGCCTGATCAATGTAAACTTAGCTATCTGGAAGAACGCACAGCAGTAAAGGAAGAAAGTCAATGTCCTCCATCACTCTGCCAGTGTAAATGTCACCATTTCTACCAATATCTCACATTCACTCTATCTACTGTACTGCCTCCCACCAAGGCTCATGCTGTACCACTCTCACTATTACAACACCTTCTCTCACTCGATTTCACCCACCCCAACGCCTGACACTAATAGCCCTGCATGCCTTCCATGCTGCCTACTCATTCACTGGGACACCTGCACCAAAACTAACAGCTCCCCTCTTCACCACTTGCATCTCCTGTAATACCTATGTCTCTCACAGTCCAGAAGGAAAACTGCCCACAATTGGGAAGAAAGAGTCAAAACGGATGGTAGGTTTCCCAACCTTCATTCCTCACACCTCACATGGTTAGGATTCTGACCCTGACTGCCCTGAGTGGCTGACTCTGTCCAAACCTCTGAACTGGAATCGGAGGCTGCCCTCAAGTTGCTGTGTTGGTAACACCTGGCTTAAGGCGGTCATCCTTGACTTAACTAAGAATTGTTGACAACCATGACAAGCTTCCTGGCTTTGTGTCAATGTGCAATAGCATGACGATACAGCAGTACTGTTGGCTGATGAGACAAAGTGCACAAGGGCAATGCGAAGACATGCAAGATAGAGGTGCTGTGAACATCCAGGTCGGTTCAGGCTGAGTGGGTGCTATTGCCCGAAAGTACAGCTTGGTTCACTTCTGAGCTGGGTGCATGCCCCTGAGTGCCAAGTGCCCTTGCTGCACTGATAGTTGGTACAACTCGAGGTGCAATATTGAAGTGCAGGCATGTATGTTAACTACATTAAGAGCATTTAGAGACTTGCACCCTAAATGGTAACGTGCTGCTGCCTAGCTAGAAACTCACTGTGCCACTTGGCAAAAGCATGGAAGATGCATCTCTCACCTCAGTGAAATTCCTGTCCATTCCTGATGAAGGGCTTATGCCCGAAACGTCAATCCTCCTGCTCCTCGGATGCTGCCTGACTTGCCGTGCCTTTCCAGCGCCACACTTTTCGACTCCAATTCTACAATGAATCTAACTTTAACTCATGTTTATCAGAGCCCTAGAAAATATAATTTTGAGTTTAAACTATTGGAGGGAAGGGAGAGTATGTGATGGCTAGAGGTAGCTTGTATACTAGTGGACAGATTACAACTGTTAGACTTGGATCAGTTGGAATTTCTGCAGGATGGAGACTGGAAGCCACCAGCATAGGGTGGTGAACAAAGGTTAACAATAATAAAGGCGTGTGAAAGGGTTTCATTTCCAATATTCTACCTCTACTGCTTAACCAATCTCCCACAAGGCTCATGCTCTGCTCCTCTCACTATTGCAACATCCCCCCACACTCACTGTCACCCACACCAGTCATGACACCACTAACCCTGCATGCCCTCTGTGCTGCCCATTCATTTACCTAAGACACCTCCTCAACTGCACCAAAATTAACAGACCACCTACAACCAACTTCCATCTTCCATAATACCTGCATCTCTCACATTCCAGAGGGAAGACTACACACAATTGAGAAGAATAGGGCAAAGGCAGACCGGCAGTGGAAATAAAAGTTAATGGACAGAGTGGGACACAGAGGTAATGCATTGTCTTGTTCATCCTGAGGAAGCCAAAGGAAATTGGGCCAACGAAGGGGAGTTTCTCAGGGATCAGCAATAATGATAGCTTCAGTCTTGCTGATATTTAATCAGAAAAGGTTCTGTCTCATCCCTAAGCAATTTTGGACAGGGAGATGAAATTTCATCTCCAGCACTCCTAAATTCTGATGCACTGTCCTGGGATGTGAAGCTCTGCTGCAGGAGTTTTAAGTGTACTGATCGCAGTTGAGAACACTGGACAAACTGGACATTTGTTAATGAGATTAGATTCCCTCCAGTGTGGAAACAGGTACTTCCGCCCAACCAGTCCACACCAACCCTCCGAAGAGTAACCCACCCAGACCCATTTCCCTCTGAATAATGCACCTAACACTATGGGCAATTTGGTGTGGCCAATTCACCTAACCTGCACATCTTTGGACTGTGGGAGGAAACTGGAGCACCCAGAGGAGACTCACGCAGACACGGGGAGAACATGCAAACTCCACACAGACAGTGGTCCAAGGCTGGGATCGAACCTGCGACCCTGGTGCTGTGAGGCAACAGTGCTAACCACTGAGCCACTGTGACTTTTAATAATAATGATAATCTGTATTGATCGACCATGATCTTTTAAAAAGAAATTTGCTTGGAAGAACCAAGGGTAAGAAAATAAGCAATTAGATTCCTGTTCAGATTGAAATGCCAATAAATGTTATTGTGCAGTCTTTAACAAAACACACAAAAAATTAAAACTAAGTGGGTATATTGAGTAAAGTACGATTTTAAACCATCTATATTATATATGCAATCTAATCTCTGACATTCAGGGTCAACATGAAGTATAGATAAGCCAACAGACAAACTACAACCAAACACCCCACAGACTCTAAGTTAAATGTTGCTCTTTTCAAGATAGATCCCTCCCACACATAAGTGACATGTTGGGTCATCAAATTGTGTTAAAATCCTTCACAAGGGATTCCAACTCGTCATTTCTTAAGATTGAGCTTTGGAATGCTTTTGACTTGGAGTGCCTCAACAAGTGCTCACAAATTGCTAGTTCAATCTCCTCTTAATTCTGAGACCAAGATCCCTACAACTCCTGAGTCTGCTCCCAAACATCTAATTACTGGCACAATTTCACCCTTTCACAAACATTTAGCTGTACCGAGCTGAGTTTTTCTCAGTGCCAACCCTTCTCTGCCACATAAAGTAAATATTGATATGAGCTTCCTTCATCTCACTCTCAGCTGCACTGAACTATCAATGGCACCCAGGACTTCTTTTTAACCTTTAATCTTTTTTCACAGGATAGAACCATCATTCCGTAGTGCTTCTCCTGAGCCCGAACTGCCTGGGGTCGGCTAACAGCAGCACTTGCTATTTGGAGACACTTCTGTTTCAACACTCTCAACTCCAAACTGCAACTAATTCCCCTCCCAGCAAACACATGGATAAATTGAACGCAGACATCCTTCTTAAATTGCACCCATTTCCATGATGGTGTGGCCAGCCTTGAGTTATTTTATCTTGACTTCAAGATTAAGCATGCCTCATTTGATCTGTTGAAGTAAATGTGTTTTCATTCAGTGCTTTGGATTAATTGAGATTTAACTCACAAATGAAAAATCTCTGGATACTGTCACGACTGCAAGTACTCTTAACCGCTTAAAGCAACATCACCCTAACATTTTAAGTTTAATAAACTTCAACGTGCTTCAAAAGGGGAAGTTGTGGAGACTAGTACAATTGCAACATTTAAAAGACATCTGGATGGGTATATGAACAGGAAGGGTTTGCAGGGATATGGGCCGGGTGCTGGCAGGTGGGACTAGATTTGGTTGGGATATCTGGTCAGCATGGACAAGTTAGACTGAAGGGTCTGTTTCCATGCTGTACATCTCTGTGACTCTATGACTCTAATTGCATTTATCCCATTATTTCCTGTTAAACATTAAAATCGAGAGCTAAAAATGATATACTCAAATGTGTGAGACATTTGCACAATAGACATGAATCTTTACACAATATTTATCCACGTGTTAATTTTATTTGGGCACTATTGTCATATCAGAATGTATTGTTAGTTGTTATGCACTCAGTGTAACATGTTAGTAAATTAAAGGGACAGTTACCCGAACAGCAGTTATGAAATTTATACAACTACAACTTGCATTCCTACAAAATGTTTAATTTAGGACAATGTCCCATAATGCCACATTGGAGTGTAAACAAGCAAAGTTTGACACTGAGTCATACAAAGAGCAATCAGGACAAGTGTCAAACATCTTTACCAAAGAGATAGATTTCAAGGATCATTTTAAAGAAGGATAAATAAATGCAAGGGTTGAGAGACCAAATTCAGGTTTAGACAAGTGAAACCATTGTCGCCAATTATAGGCTGATGAAACCTGGGGACATGTAACTGATCAGAATTAGAGAAGTGTGGAGATTTTGGAAGGGTACGGCACTGGGAGGATGTTGAGATAGAAGTGGTGAGGTTGTGAAGAAATTTGAAGGTGAGGATGAGGAGTTTAACTGTGAGACATTGCTGGACTGGAAGTCAAATCCAGATCAGCAAGTATGCTGGCATTTGAATTTCAGATGTGCTGAGTCTTATAAAAGGTGATAACATGACAGATGACTTAAACCGATGATGCTAAACTAATGATGTGTTCTGCCATTAGTGCGACTGAATATACAAAAAAATACAGTGAAAGAACTGACACAGGGTCAAATGTTATGTAATGAGAAATTTATGCCAGAGAAAACAAACTTTAGATTACTTACAGTGTGGAAACAGGCCCTTCAGCCCAACAAGTCCACACTGACCCTCCGAAGAGCAACCCACCCAGACCCATTCACCTACGTTTACCCCTTCACCTAACACTACTGGCAATTTAGCAAGGCCAATTCACCTAACCTGCACATTTTTGGACTGTGGGAGGAAACTGGAGCACCCGGAGAAAACCCACGCAGACACGGGGAGAATGTGCAAACTTCACACAGACAGTTGCCTGAGATGGGAATTGAACCTGGGTCTCTGGTGCTGTGAGGCAGCAGTGCTAACTAGTGCCACTGTGCCAGCCTAACTTGTAGTAAAAGATAAAGTGATGGCAAGAAATGAAAGATATTAATATGTGTTTTCCAACGTGCGTGACCAATGAAGCCAACAACATATATTTCAATGAACAAAGACCAATGTTCTTCTTGAACACAATGATTCAGGTAAAGTGCCGGCAAAATCACTGACAGCAATTTCTTCGTGATCGGGAAGGCATCTATGCCTCTTTAAGTAGCAAATGCAACCTTTGAATTTTTATTTGTGCCTGCAGTTCCTCAGTTCAGAAAACAGTGAGCTCCTGAAAACATGTCTTATGTAAACCAGGCATTCATTCTCAATATTTATATAGTCAGGATCAAATGGTACAGTCTGGTTTTTGTTGCACGCAATAACTGTAAAATGTCACATCACTTTTTGCAGGTGTTTGGGGATAGAGAAAACTGAGAAAAATGATATTTGTAATTTAAAGAAAATGGTTACTGCACAGCTAGCTTACAAACACTTCTTATGTTTGAACTAAAGTCTCCTTTAACTCAAAAGTGTTGTTCCAGAAAACACTTGAATTTATTAATTCCTAATGTGATCCAATTTTGATGCAATGAATTATATTCACAACAAGATAGGCAACTGAAAAATCTCCATTCCACAGCCAATCAAGAAGAGAAAAGAGAAAGAAGTTGAATAGCAGGCAAAGTTTTCATTAAATAATTTCACTGACTGTAACTACGCTTAGATGGTACCATTCTTAGTTGGTAGCATTGCTTTCCCTTGACACAGAGTTATGCTGGTTCTCACATCGATGCTTCAGCCAGAGCCAATGGCTGTCATTACTATCATATCGAGGTGCTCTTTAGCTCAGACATACAGACAAGCTGCTTGTCATGCTTGTCAGTAGGGGCATGTCCGGGGAACATGTCCGGATGTACAGCACACTGAGACATCAATGTAACTTTTACAGCACGTGCCAACTGCCAGTGTGACAAATGCTCTAATCGTCCATTCGACCAAATGGACATGTCAAAAACTGGTAGGCATAGTCCTGCATCCAGTCAAATGGGTGCAGCTGTTGGTCGGTGGGTACCAGTAATGTCAGTCACGGGCACAGTCCACATAGAGTCCAGGACCTTTGCCATGATCAGTCACTCACTTTGGGTGCTCATGGTCAGGGGATCTGTCTGACTGCACTCCAGAGAATGCGGAGTGGTCAGTTGAGTTGGTCCAGCACTAGCAGCCACAGAAACCACACACTGTCATTTGGGTTCTGTTTATTCAAGCTTAGGGGTTGCTTGTCGAAATTGAACATGAGTCTGGGACGAATGCAGTCCTGGGATCTGTCCGATATCCTTAAAATCCGTCAGGCTTTAAGGTGGAGCCTATAGGGGCAGTGGGAGAATCACTTACGGAATGGGTGACAGTGTCAAGGCTGGAGGGAAAGCAAAGGCATTTTTACAGACGTGGTTAAGGATGGTGACAGGGAAAAACTCAAGATGAATGGAGTGGGTGGAGATTATGAAACTACATTGGAGGGCGTGGCAGGCTAGGGGAGGGGGAATGGGTTTTTGGCAGTGACCATCATCGTGATAGGGGAACTACAGAGGAGCACAGTGGGGATCAACAAGGTGCAATATTGGGGTTCAGAAGGCAGGGAGATCAGTTGGAGGTAAATGATAGGTCTCCACATTAGGGGTAGCTTGGTGGGATAGCTACGAATAGCCTGTCAGGGTATTCAACGAGGTAAAAACACCCCCATTAACCTATTGCAATCTATGCTACTTTCTCCCCACCCCCAACCCCCCTCTCATTTATCTCTCCACTCTGCAGGCACCCTGCCTCTATTCCTGATGAAGGGCTTTTGCCGGAAATGTCGATTTTCCTGCTCCTCGGATGCTGCCTGACCTGCTATGCGTTTCCAGCACCACTCTAATCTAGACCCTGTCAGGAGACATGGAGGCAGATGGAGAGAGGGGTAAATGTTGACAAGGCAAGACCCAGTGATGATGGTGTCTCCTGTGAGCTGCATTTTCTGCTATTAATTTCTGTTCTCTCAATGTGAAGTCCTGTTAGAAAATGGCTGAGATAATGTCCAATGTGGGCTGGGTAAGTGTCTGATGAGGAAAAGGGTAAGTTCTGTGTTTTTTGGACAGTGCAACATTGTTGCAAAGCCCAAGTACTTTTAATCTACAATTGATTCATCGTCCATTTGCTGTGCATGAGGAGTGAAGGTACTTAGGTATGAAAGGCTGGTCAAAGATGATGGACAACATCAGTGATTGCAAATTGAAGTTCGACATTTCAATAATTTGGAAGAGCAATGTTGGCTGAAGGGGAATTATTATTCATTCAAGTTCCAAGGATCCTGTGTGAGCCACACAACATCACTTTATCATCTATAATGTAAGTGTTACATTGGTCTGCACTGAATGTAGTGACAAGGTGAGCATTTGATGTGGGTTTAGGATAGGAAGGGTGTCAGAGTGCTGCAGGTAGCTCATTCTCAAGAACATTAAGTGGTCCTTGGTGGTCACTTCACCTTCTCCAAACTACTGCACATGCTGAGCTTGAATGTGATAGATAAAGGAGTCATGTCCCGCATTCTCTGGGCTCAGCATATCTCAGTGTGTGGTGAAGTGTGCTCAACCCTCATCACCAGGGTGTGCTGCTAATAACTGTTCTGAGATCTAAAGAATTCTTTTGCTCCTTCTGTTCATATTTTAGGTCATTTGCAATGAGTCATGGTCTTGCTGCTGGTTGGATGTTGGTAACTGTGGCTGTCTATTTAGAAAGGTGGAGATGGTGCTGAAGGACCAGGGCTGATGGTAAGCCTAGAAGCAGCAGCTGACAGTATGGAGGATAAGGAGTAGCCAGCTCAGTCAGAGGTCATAGCTGCTCAGGCCTTCAGGATGAATGTGGTGCACAGGAGACCCAGTGTTTTCTATTACAGGCCCCATTTCCAGGGAATAAGGGAGGTGCAGTGCCAACACAGACTCCCTATATCCTGGGACGCTGTAGTGGAAGTATTCTAGATGCTAAAGCAGGACCACACAGGACCACTCGTTTACCAACAGCAGAAGCAGCATGCAATAGACGGTGCTAAGTAATTCCACATCAGATGGATCAGATCTACCACCTCTGTGGTTCTGCAACAATGGACTAACTAAAGTTCTACAATCATTCTACAAATAACAGAGAGGCTCCAGCACAATCATGCAGAAGATATGCCTTATATCTTCGGGTATAAGTATCAAGTAGATCATCCATCTTGACCTCCTCCTGAGAGTTCCAAAAATCACAGATGTCTCTCTTCACCCAATGAATTCCCTTTACATGATATCAAGAAATGACTGAGAGCACTGGATACTGCAAAGCCTATAGACCTGGCAGCATGTTCTTTTTTTAACATTCATTCATGTGAGTTGGGTATTATGGGCATGAGCCCTTCTTCAGGGCTGCAGAAAGGAAGTTTGAGGGGGATCTGCCTCTGGAGGTAGTATGGGCTGAAGTGGTTAGAAGTTCGGCACAACATCGTGGGCCGAAGGGCCTGTTCTGTGCTGTATTGTTCTATGTTCTATGTTCTATGAAACATCGATTCTCCTGCTCCTTGGATGCTGTCTGACCTGTTGTGCTTTTCCAGCAACACAGTTTCAGCTCTGATCTCCAGCATCTGCAGTCCTCACTTTCTCCTAGTTGGGTATTATGGTTGGGCCAGCATTTATTACTCATCTCTAGTTGCCCTTGATAAGGTGTGGTGAGCTACCTTTTTGAATCAAGTGTTGTAGTTAGACCCCCCCCCAATGTCATTACGGAAGAAGTTCCAGGATTTTGAGCACAGTGGCTCAGTAGTTAGCACTGCTGCCTTACAGCATTAGGGACCCGGGTTTGATTCTAGCCTCGGATGACTGTCTGTGTGGAGTTTGTACATTCTCCCTGTTTCCTCTATGTGCTGCAATTTCCTTTCACAGTCTAAACAAATGCAGGTTAGGTGGATTGGCCATGCTAAATTGCCCATAATGTCCACGGATGTGTAGGTTAGGTGAATTAGCCATGGGAAATGCAGGGTTACAA
Organism: Chiloscyllium plagiosum; assembly: GCF_004010195.1. NCBI lineage: Eukaryota > Metazoa > Chordata > Chondrichthyes > Orectolobiformes > Hemiscylliidae > Chiloscyllium > Chiloscyllium plagiosum. The sequence continues at coordinate 21,644,312 of NC_057712.1, read as the reverse complement.
GGATTGGGTATGGAGTAAGGGTTTGGTTGGGATGTTCTTTGGAGGATTGATATGAACTCTATGGGCCAAATGGCCTGTTTTCACACTGGAGGGATTCTATGATTCTATGACTTAATGACATTGAGGGAACATTCCAGCAATAGTACCAAAGAAATGAAATCCTGAAATTACTGCACCCCTAACCAGGCAGTTCCAGAAAAGCTACAAAACTGATATCTTCCAGAAATGTGGAAATGTGCCCTGTTCACAGAAAGAATAAGCAGGTATTGCTGACCCAGTGAATTGCTGCCCTTATCAGTCTATTCTCAATCATCAGCAAAGTGATGGAAGAGATTCCGTGGCACTTGGAAAGGATTGACTTGCTTCCTAGTGCTCAGTTAGGTCTCCTTCAAGGCCACCCAGCTCCTGACCACATTACACCCTTGGTCTGACCATGGAGAAGAATCTGAACAGTGTGCGCAAGTCACTGCCTGTGACTTGAAGGCAACATTTGACGAACTATTGCATCAGAGTGCCCCGAGTAAAACTGGACTCAATGGGAGCCAAGTGAAAAACTCTCCACTGGTTGGAGTCATACTGAGCACAAAAGAAGATGGTTGTTGTTATTGGAAGTCAATCATCTGAATCCCAGGACATTAGTGCAGGAGTTCCTCAGGGTAGTGTCTTAAACCAAATCATCTTCAGCTTTTTCATCAATGACTTTCCCTCCAATGAAAGGTGATCGCCCAATATTCAAGACCATTCCTGATTCCTTAGGTACCTAAGCAAACCATACCCTTACACAGCAAGACCTGGACAGTATCCAGGCTTAGGGTAACAAGTGGCAAGTAACATTCACATCACATAAATGCCAGTTAATAATGACCTCCAACAAGAGAGAATCCAACCATCACCCTTTGATATTTAAAGGTATCATCGCTGAAATACCACCCCCCACCCCCCCACCCCCCCAACATCATCAATATCTTTCTCCCCCCTATCTCAATGAAACTCTTGGGGGTTTCCACTCAGCAGAAACTAATTGGACAAGCCACTAAATTACTTTGGCTACAAGAGCAGATCAGAGACTAGGAACTGTGTGGAGCAAGTGAGGACTGCAGATGTTGGAGATCAGAGTCGAGAGTGTGGTGCTGGAAAAGCACAGCAGGTCAAGCAGCATCCAAAGAGTCAGGAGAATTGACGTTTTGGGCATAAGCTCATTCCTGATGAAGTGCTTATGCCCGAAACGTTGAATCTCCTGCTCCTCAGATGCTGCCTGACCTGCTGTGCTTTTCCAGCACCACACTCTTAGCTAGGAACTGTGTGACCTGACTCCTCAAAGCCTATCCGTTGTCTACAATGTACAAGTCTATCGTGTGATGGGATATTCTCCATTTGCTTGGATGGGTACAGCTTCAATGGAACTCAGGAAGCAAAACTCCAACAAAGTTCTATTCCATTCAAGACAAAGCAGCTTCCTTGATTGGCAGCCAATTAACCACCTTCATTATGCACCTCCTTCACCACTAACACACAATGGAAGCAGCGTGTCCCATCTACTAGACGCACTGCAGTAACACACCAAGACTTCCTAAAGACCATGCTCGCAACTTGTGGCCTGTATCATCTGGAAGAACAAAGGTGACAGATACTTGGGAACCTCGCTGGCTGCAAGATCACCTCCAAATCACGCAGCAGTCAGACCTGGAACTATATTGTTCTCCCTTTCCACTTGCTGAGTCAAAATGCTGGAACTCCCTTCCTAATAGCACTGTGGGTATAGCTACACCACAAGAAATGCAAACGTTCAAGAAGGCAGCTCACCAGAACCTTCTCCAGCTCAATTATAGATGGAAAATGGATGCTGGCCTTGCCATGTGTTGACCACATCCCATGAATGAATAAAACAAAATCCTCTGCGTGTAATCAATGGAAGGGATTTAAATTCACATCTTGCTATCTCAGAAGCAAGTGTACAGCTGTTTAGAGCACAATGTTATCCTAGCCTTCAGGGAGAGATGTTAGACATTTGAGTAGAATTGGCTGATATTTTCTACTATTCAGAAGAATAAGTGGTGATTTTATTGAAGCATATAAATTTCTATGGCGCTTTGACATAATAGTTTCTGACAGGCTATTTTCCTTAGTTGGAGGTTATGGTACAACGATAGGGGTTTGTCCATTTAGATTGGGAAGAGGAACATAGGGTCTGGAGTAGGCCATTAGTGTCTGTTCCACCATTCGATGAGACCATGGCTAACTCCATAAATCTGCTTTTGGCCTTATCCCTTAATACCCATATAACAAATCTTAGATTTAAAGTTAACAATTGACCCAGCATCCAGTGACATTTGTGATAGAGAGTGCCAAAAATCTGTCGTGTTTTGTGTAAAAGTGCTTCTTAACCTCTCTCCTGAATGATCTGGCCCTAATCCTCTGACAATGTTCCTTAGTTCTAGAATGTCGATATTATTTATTTTTATCAAACCCTGTCTTTTCCTGATAATTTCTTGAAGGCTTCAATCAGATCACCCCTTAACCTTCTAAACTTTAGAGAAAACAGGTCCAATTTGTATAATCTCTCCTCTTAACCCCTGAAGTTTCAGACATCATTCATGTAAACATCCTGTCTCCAAGGCCAGTGTATTCATTCTAAGGGTGGAGTGCTCAGATCTGCTCGCAGCACTCCAAGTGGGGTTGACCCTGGGTTTTGAACAACTGCAGCATAACTCCTGCATCCTCTCGATGCTCCAGTCTTCTCGATGCAAAAGCCAGCATTCCATTAGATATCTTGATTATTTTCTGCACCTCTTCATGACATTTTCAAGATCCATGCACCTGAACCCGCAAGTGTCTTTGGATGTCCACCGTATTTCACTTCATACGATCGAGAACATAAATGGAAAGGAAACAGGGGAATGTCTTAATTCTAGGTTGTGCATTATTTGGAATTCTCCACTTCAGAAAGTTAGCTCAGTCAGAGAATTCATTCAAGACAGAGATCAACATTTTTCTGGCACTAAAGCAACCAAGGGATTTGGGAATTGGAATTGACGTGAAGATCTATCCTGATCTTATTGAATGAACAAGGAGGCTTGATGGATTGTTATGTCCTACTTCTGCTAAGGTTTATTATTATCAGACAGGGAAAGAAAATCACCAGTGAGTAACTTACTTACAATCTCACTCTGCTTCTGTGTGGAACAAGTGTTATGCTTGACATTCTGGGTTCGATTTTCAAATCTCCATGAGACCAGGACTGATTCCAGGTGCCATTTGGAAAATCACAGTACCAAAGATTCTCTCAGGATCCTGGCGGTCCATTCTACATCTTTCAAAGTGCAGATGGAGAGATAGGAAGGGGAAACCTGCTTTCTACCATGACTTCCATTAGGAGTTTACTAAGGGACAAGGGAGATAGGGAAAGCAATCTGAACAGTCTGATGCCTGTTAATGCAGTACTGTTAGGGTCACCATGAAGTCAAAGAAAGTTTTGTCATGTGACAGTCAGGGTTACTGGATCCTTGAGTAATTCAATGTCAATATGGACATTATCATAGTCTGGTCTGGTTGATCTATCCTCCTGGCTCGCTGATGAGATGCTGTTTTATTTAGCAAGGTAACAAGGATTATCTGCTCCAGCTGTTATCTGGTGCCAGGCAGGCAATTCTGGATTTGTTTGGAGCCGCTCAGTGTCAAGAATTAGGTTCTGAGCTCACCTCCTGCCCATTGAGGTATTTGTGATTTAAATATCATCCCACAACAATGACAGAGTTGACGCCTGCACCCGGAATTAATTTGGTATCAGGTTCCATTCCTATTTTGAATCCCAGCCTCCTCGCTATAATAATTTGTGCATCTTTCAACTGCATTTATGATACAGACTTCTGAGTTCAGACTTTTTACTGAATTACATCATCTAATTGGTATAATGGGATAACTTATTTTAATACACCAGGGCATTCCTTTAGGAATACCAAAGATGCTCAAGGCTGATATTACATTCAACAGACAAGCATTAATTGAACAGAGTTGTGTGATCAAGTGTTCTTTAATGCTGTTGTTGCACTAAGTTAATATCTCTTAAATAAATTTTCATTCCAGTGCTCCTCCCCATTTTTCCAAGGGGTACAATTTCTGATGGTCAATACCACTGCGTTTGAAATTCTATAATATTTTGACAAACTTGCTTTCACTCTCTGTGCACCTATCAGCTAAAGGTCCTTTCTCTAATGATCTGGTAATGTGTGTTTCACTTTAATTCAAGTATCTTTCTTGTTTTTAAAAAAAAGTCCACACACAGACATAAGTCTGAAATTTAAACCCGAATAAAAGTTCAAGTCAGTATCAGTTTTAAAACAGAACAGTTTTTTTTTCTGATTGGAAGTTGATTAATTGCACTCCAAATAGAACAAACCATTTCAAATTCAAAATTCCATCTGATTTAGCTTTTATGGAAAAAGGAGGGAATGGGGGGATTTCAAGCAGCACAATGGATTCAAAATTCATCTATGGTGATAGCATGAAGCAGGTTTGATTGATTGATTGATTGATTGATTGATTGATTGTTGTCAAATGCACCGAGATGCAATGAAAATTGTTGTTTTGTGAGCTATATAGGCAAATCATACCATACAAAGTGCATCAGGCGAGCAGAACCGATGAAGGGCATATGCCTGAAACGTCAATTCTCTTGCTCCTTGAATGCTGTCTGACCTGCTGTGCTTTTCCAGCCCATACTCTCACCTCTGATCTCCAGGATCTGCAGTCCTCACTTTCTCCTAGCAGAACAGAGTGCAGAATACAGTGTTACAGCCGCACATAAGGTGCAGGAAGAAAAATTAAACTTAGTATTTAAGAAGTCTGTTCAAAAATCTGATAACAGTGGGGAAGAAGCTGTTCTTGAATCTTTCCACAAGCACACACACACACACATATTCTCTCCCTTTCTCACATACACACATACATACGTTCTCACACTCTCTCTCCCTTACATAGACACATACACACACACAGAGACAGGCAGACAGGCAGACACACACACACATATACAAGTCAATGGGGTGAATTTGCATTAGCAGAATTATATTTGCAGATACATTCTATTTTGTTCAAAAAGCACACAATCTGAAGGCAGTCAATCCCCACAACATTTTATAAATTCCTTCTTTGGAAATAGCACCAGTCTGACTCAAAATTGGAATACATACAGATTCTAATCTCACATCATGAATGAGCTGAGTTGTCACCTTTTTTTGTAAAACCTTAAGTTAGTTCAGAAATGTAGCTTGAAAGAAGTCCTGGGATTTACTTATTAATGAATCAAAACCTGCAATCCATTCTAAAAGATGAAAGACTTAACAGCAATCTCGGTTTGTTCAATATATCGCACCAGTTATATGACATTATGAAATTTTGTTTTAAATTCTGTGATCTATGATCCTGCTCTACTAGCTACCTGATGAAGGAGTCATGCTCTGAAACCTAATACTTCCAAATAAACCTGGTGTTGTGTCATTTTTAACTTGGTCCACCCCAGTCCAATACCAGCACCTCAGCATCTTGAATCTTTTCATACATGTATTCAAATTTTTTAATTATCTGCCCAACAGAAGAGGGTGGAAGAGAGTATAACCAAGGTAGTGGGGCTCTTGGATAATGTTGTTTGCTTTCCCGAGGAAGTGGGAAGTCTAGTTGGAGTCAATGGATGAAAGGGTGGTTTGCATGATGTGTTCATGACTCTATAGTTTCTTGTGGTGTTGCCATACCACACTGCTTTGCATCCAGGCAGGGTGCTTTCTATGATGCATCTATAAAAATTGGTAAGAATTCTTGTGGACCTTCCAAATTTCCTTAGCCTCATGAGAAAGTAGTGATGTTGTTGTGCTTTTTTGACCATCATGTCAACATGGGTGGACCAGGACAGATTGTTGATCACTCCCAGGAACTTGATGTTCTTGACTATCTCCACCATAGCACCATTGATGCCGACAGGGGTGTGCCCTCCCCTGTGCTTCCTCTGTATGAGATTGTTCAGTGTAATAAGTTCCATTCAATATTAAGGGCCCCCATTAGAACCCATCATCAATGCTATATAACTGGCAGCTGGTGACACATTGTTGAGGTGGTAATTTACCCGCTTAGTCAGAATTTTACCGTCTACAAGATCTTGATTTTTGTTTTCGAAGTGTGATAGTTGTTGGCAATTGTACAAACTGGCTTACACATCCAAGTGACAAAATAGATTGATAGAAAAGGTGCCATTTAGGCTGTAAACAATAGCATTTTCAACTGTAAGCTCTCAGTTGAAGAAAAGCAGCAGAAACAATTTAGTTAATGATCTATATAAGAAAGGCATGGTTTGTCAAGTATTCACAGGCAGAGGGGAAATTTGGCCATTACTGGTGTATATTGAAAAGTTACAAATTTATTGAGCCAAATTTTTCATTGATTAAAATAATGAATGGAAACCCAGAGCATGTTGCAATCACTTGTGGATATGTCCTACTGTTGGGTTTAGTTACTCATTGTTAGAATGCATGTAAGAAATGATCGCTGTTGTATTGACTAAAAAAAAACACAGTCGTATAAATTGAAAATGACTTTTATTCCATGATTTGAAAGTGACTTCCACTGTACAGCTTGAAAATGACCTCTAGTCTAGATATTGAAAATGACCTATGATATAGACGTCAAAAAAGTTATTTGCGAGCTGACAATTCCACCAAAGACAAGAGTTGCCAACAGAAATTGCATTTGAGAAAACTGAACACACAGGACACTTTAAATGTCTTTGCAGAATCACTTTATAGTTTCAAAGCATTTTAGACAATTACGAATAAATTGGATTAGGAAATGAAAGGCTTTTAGGAAACTGTTATGAAGATCTTCAGTGCATCCATCGGAGCCTGACTCTAGATATGTTGCTAACATCTGTGTTACACTGTTAAATCATATTGTGATCTTTAGTGTAAGCATTTACTCTGCATGTTAATCAACTCCTAAAAACACTCCACTCCACCGTCTGTACGTATAGATAGCAATTTTCAAGTTTCATTGGGTTATTCATTGCCAATACAATTTATATGATGCGCCAGAAGAATGCGGGTCTTCCTCCCCGCCCTCATATTTTATGGAAATAGCATCAGCACTGAAAAATCTAGAGAATTACTTTCCAGTTGTAGTCATGTACACAAGCCAAAGCTGATATCACTGGAGTTTGTCAGCTCAGAGGGAGTTGTAATTGCTATTACAGGGTAGGGTGAGTAACCATAAATGCTTGCACCTCCATTGCCTGTTTGTCCCAGTGCAGATAAATACACTTGGTGCTTGCCCTCCAGCCAGATCCCATCAGCCCCTTAGGTAAGGGAGCCATAATATATATCTGTTTAAAATGAATATTCTTTATTTTGAGGGCCTAACATCCTTCTAGCTAGAGACAAAGATGCTCAATCTCAACAGGAATGTGGGCCTTGAACATTACACCAAAGAGGCAGGAATTCTAAACTTAACATCAAGTCCAACACCAATCTACAGGGTATTCATCAAATCTGGCTGGCACTCCAATACAGTTATTTGAGGTAGCTGCATCACTAGGGGAGCCATCATTTGGATGAGGTATTAGAACAAGACCCTTATAAGATTAATATAAATGATCTCCAATCTAACACATATCCTTCAAACGATATTACTGAAACAAACTCTACCGTCATGATCACACTGGTGTTCGTGGGAACTTGTCATATTCAATTTGGCTTCTATGTCATTGACTATATTTCAAAATTGCTAATTGGAGAATATGGGGCAAGCTGAGGCCAGGAAGATGCTAAATAAAGGCAAGACATTAGTTTTATTGATTGGAGGTATCACAGCTGTAGAGCATGGTGGTGTAATGGCAACGTTATTGATGAGGAATTGAAAGGCCTGAACTAATATTCCCAAGGTAGGAATTCAAATGCCACCACCACCTCAGCTAGTGGGGTTTAACTAGCTTAACTTAATGAAAATGAGGTATCAGAAAATAAGCGTGCTACCAACCAGCACTGACATAGCAATAGCCTGCTCATTGAGTTTAGGGTTTTGCAAGGGTATGTGGCTTCTTACCTCAATACAACCTTGGTTCAAATATAGACATGAATGCAATTTTTTAACATTTGAGCCATCAAGAAAACTGAATCAAATTGAAGTCGGTTTGAGATGGGGTTGTTGGTGACCAGCTATCGCAGTTAGATGATTTTGTCAAAATAATACTCTCTGTCCAACCATTTTCAGGTGCTTCATCAATGATCTTCCATCCATCATAAGATTGGCAGTGAGATGTTCTTTGATGATTGTACAGTGTTCAGTATCGTTCATAGCTCCTCAGATATTGAAGCAGTCCATGTTCTTATGCAGCAAGACCTGGATGACTTTCAGGGCTCAGCTGATAAGTGGCAAGAAGTATTCACTCCACACGAGTGCCACATAATGACTGTTGTTAGTAAGAGTAAAATTTAACCATCTCTCACTGACATTCAGTGGTATTACTATCACTGAACCCTTCATCATCAGTCTCCTTCAGGTTATCATTGACTAGGAACTTAACTGGACCCATCAAACATTACAGATATAAGAGCAGTTCAGGGAATTCTGAAGTGAGTAATTCATCTCCTAACTCCCTGTCCACCATCTACAAAGCACAAGTCATGAATTTGATGGAATACTCTCCACTTGCCTGGATCAGATATGATAATGCTCTCAAGAAGCTTGATTCCTTCCAGTATTAAGCAGATTGGCATCCCATACAGCGAATTGCACATTCAATCCCTCCACCATTGGTACAGGTCAGCCAGTATAAAAGCTGTACCAGAATAACTCACCAAGATTCCTTTAATAGCATCTGCTGCACTTACAATCTGTACTGTGTAAAATCACAGGAGTAGTAGATGTATGAGAGCATCACCACCTGCAAGTTTCCTCCAAACCATATACAACCCTGAATCGGAGTTACATCACTGCTCCTTCACAGTTGCTGAGTCAATATTTTGGAATTTCATTCCTAACAACTCACTGAGTGTACCTACATCACATAGACAGCAGCAGTAACAGAATGCAGCTCACCATCTTCTCATGAGCAATTGGAAATAGTCAATAAATGCTGGCCTTTCCAAAAATGCCCATAGCCCATTACAAAAATTAAAATTCATCACTTAACATCAATATTTAAATGAGCTGAAAACCCATAGCTTAGTATGTCTACATATTCACCAGGATACGCTCACTTCTGACCTTCAGTGATGACATCCCAATGACCAATTCAGATGTCACTTAACAGCAAGGCCACAAAGTGTAGAGCAGTGTCTTTGTTCCAAAGAGACATGACCATTGGAATTATGCACTCTGTGGCTAACATCCACTCTGCGGCTCACTACAGTTGTATACATCACAAGTCTTCAAGGGGTTTTTGCCATGATCCAATATTGGCTCTCCAGAGTGCTCCCAATTTCACTGGATCCATATGCTGTCCACTTCCTTTATCATTCTGTCTCCATCCTTAAACCATTGGTCCTTTTAAAGATAATTAGCTCTGTATTAGAGCTGCATAGAAACTGTCAGGAAAGGCCAGTAACTGGTTTATATCCATCTTGGGCTAATCCTTTGTTCTTTTGCCATGGTTCTAGTGGGAATGTGCTCAAAGAGTCATGGATGTTTAGGCTGGTTTACCTTTCAGCGTGGGTCACTAAAGAATGACCACAAACAGCGAGTTGGCTTATTTGCTTCTCTCTGTAGCTCAAGATTGCAATGGCCAGTTTGCTGCTTTAACTTAACCAGTTATCTGAATATTGACAAGGAATCAAATGTGAATGTAAGATTTCTTAAGGAAGCAGTCCTGACGTCATCCTTAAGCTATTTGCTGACAGGCCTGTGTGCTGCCTTTGGCTTTATGTAAGTCAGGAACATTAAACACTCAAAAGTGTGAAGACGGCTCAGTCCCGCAGAGCAGGGCTCAGCAAACTTAGTTGTTAATCTGAAGAAAAGTCTAGTGCTAAGTGAAACAAGCTAACAACTGATGAAGGAGGAACTGGTAGTGAGAGGGAAGCAGGATATCCCTCCACTACATTAGCTACTGGGAGGAAGAAAAATGGATTGGAACATGGAGTCAAATGCCCCTCCCATGTTCCCATATAAATTGATTTTGAACAAAGTGATTATGAATTTAAATGGAAAGTCAATGTTGTAGACCTAATGGACCTCAAGTGGTTAGCACTGCTGCCTCATAGCGCCAGTGACCCAGGTTCAATTCCAGCCTCTGACGACTGTCTGTATGGAGTTTGCACATTCTCCCTGTGTCTGTGTGGGTTTCCTCCGGGTGCTCTGGTTTCCTCCCACATTCCAACAATGTGCAGGTCAGGTGAATTGGCCAAGCTAAATTGCCCATAGAGTTAGGTACATTAGTCAGAGGGAAATGAGTCTGGTTGGGTTGATGTGGACTTGCTGGGCTGAAGGGCCTGTTTCCACACTGTAGGGAATCTAATCTAATTCCCTTTCTCTGAAAACTGAAACAGCAAACACTAAATTAGAAGAAATAATGCTTGAAAAATTGCATTAGGAAACAGGATTGAATACTAATCTGTCATCATTCTGATTAATATGTAAGTTGCTCTGGAACACATTCCAGGTAACTTGCAGTTAATTCAAATGACTGATGCCCAAATTTGTGATAATGTACAACTATTCATCCATTCTTCAGTAAGAGATCTCACAGCTCAATAAATTGCATTAAAATACAAGCAAAATATAGAGACAATATGCCACATGTTTCAGATATCATTTCAGAAGATTATACATCAGGGCCTTGTAAAGTTTTACAATTAAACCATAGTATGCAATACAATATAACTTGACATTATGATAATCATTTTACAGTATGTGGCTTTGCCTCTTGAGCTGCACAATGGCATGTTGTTCCTTCACATTTTTAATTCCTTCTTTATTACAGGGAAGGCATCTTCTTCAAATCTGTATTTAACTTGAACAGTTTCTTTTTCATTGAAATTAAGTTTTAAATTTAAAAGGTCAAAGCCTCAGAGAATTATCATACGAGGTGGCACCCTGTGTCAGGGAAGAGCATGCCTTGATTTTCCTGTTAATTAACTTAATCTAGTACTCTGTTAGACTCAATGGAATGTGACAGACCTAATCTGCCATTCTGAAAGTGATCATTGATTAGTGAGATGTGGTCAATGACACTGGTGCTTTCTGGGATTGCCTTGGTTAATTACGTTTGTTCATTCAGACAAAGCTCAGGGGCACAAAGACAGCAGATTACAAGCAAAATACAATCTGACAGAAATTCTAGAATGCTGACAATGGGAGAAAGGCCACAGGTAATATTTCTAAAATACATTTGGTGACTTTATGTTTGAGCTTCTAATTTCTTGCGATTATTATCATATCTTACATGGTCACACATTCAACTGGGTCAGAAATCGAGAGGACAGTTAAAACTGGTTGAAAGAAAATCAGTTGAGCAATGTGGTCAGTCTTGTGCATGGTACCTCCGATTTCTCTTGAGTTAAGTAGATGCAGTATCGATGACATCACGAGTCCACATGGCTTTTGTCTACATGGGGTAAGTGGTTGCCTCAGCCTTTGAAACTTTCTGGTTAGATTGGCAGTAGGCTGCAATCTGTCAAGTACCAGTAGCCCTGCACAAATACCCTGTCTGCAAATTAATTACCCACCAACTATTTACAAAGAAACGAGAATTGTAACATTTCCGAGATTAAGAATCTAAGGGCAGAAATTAACTGGGGGGGGCGGGGGGGGAACCAAATCATTCACCCCATCACTCCCCGCCAACGGAATTAAAACAAGGCTGGCCCACAGAAGCAGCTCCCTGAGAATGGGTGGACCATTTCCACACTCTGGAGTTTCTAGTCAATCAGTTTCATCAGGAGCTCCAGTAGCACTGTAGCTCCATTGTGGATACTATAGTTGGTTCCAATGTTACATTCCCAATCGATTCCTGATCCAGGTAAGTCAGGAAGCATTGGGAGAGAAAGGTCAGTGACCTCAGGGAGAAGATTGGTGGAGAGAGTGTGGTGTGAGTGTTTGGGTGGTAGGTTCTGAAATCTGTGGAAGGCAAGGGAGATACGAGTTTGTGGGTCACCATGACACATAAAGTTCACTTGGCAAATATAATGCACCTTTCCAATTCTTCTGGAAAATGGACAAAGAAATGGGCTTCACTTTCTCTGTCTCCTTAGCCTGTTCACATCAACAGCATTATGGTTTGGGCAGGATAATATTGGAGCAGAAAGTGAGGACTGCAGATGCTGGAGATCAGAGCTGAAAATGTGTTGCTGGAAAAGCGCAGCAGGTCAGGCAGCATCCAAGGAACAGGAGAATCGACGTTTCGGGCATAAGCCCTTCTTCAGGAAGTCAATTCAACTTTTTACAAGTTCAAATGATACAAAAAAAATTCATTTGGCACACACCAAGGCACAGTGAAAAGCTTTGTCTTGCGAGTAATACAGGCAATTAAGTAGCATAGATAGTAAATAACAGGTAAACAGCCGCAAAAACAAAAACACAGGTGCAGGCGAATGTTAAGAGTTTGTGAGTCCATTCAGTATTCTGACAACAGTAGGTAGAAACTGTTGCGAAACTGGCTGGTGTGTGTGTTCAGGTTTCTGTACCTTCTCCCCAATGGTAGAGGTTATAGGAAAACATTGCCAGGGTGGGATGGATCTTTGAGAATGCTGGCGACCTTTCCTTGACAGTGGGCCTGGTAGATGGATTCTTTAGATGGGAGGTTGGCCTTTGTGACTGTCCGGGCCGAGTTCACCATTCTCTGTAACCATCTCTGATCTTGAATGGTACCGTTGCCATACCAGGTAGTGATACATCCAGACAGAATGCTCTCAATGGCGCACATATAAAGGTTGGCAAGGGTATTCGCTGTCATGCCAAATTTCCTCACTGCCTGTGGAAGAAGAGATGTCGTTGGGCCTTTGTAACCAGTGCGTCCGCATGAAGAGCCCAAGAAAGCTTGTTGTGGATGACCACTCCCAGGAGCTTGACACTCTCCACTCATTCCATCTCTGGGCTGTTAATGTGTAGGGGTGGGGGGGCATGAGTAACATCCCGCCAAAAGTCTGTAATGAGTTCCTTGATTGAGAGATTGACATTGAGAGCTAGGTTGTTCTCAGAGCACGATGTAATATCCAACCTGAAGAGTCTGTAAAACGTGTGGGTGGTTTGGCAGTCCTTCCAGGCTTTTTTAGAATCTCTACAGTGTGGAAGCAGGTCAATCGGCCCATTGAGTCCACACTGACAGTCTGGAAAGCATCCCACCCAGACCCACGCCTGTAACTACATTTCCCATGGCTAATCTAGCCAACCTACATATCTGTGGACATTATGAGCAATTTAGCACGGTCAATCCACCTAGTTTGCACATCAGTGGAAGGAACTGGAGTATCCAGAGAAAACTCACGCAGACATTGGGGGGAATGTGTAAACTCCACACAGATAGTCACCTGAGGCTGGAATCAACCCCAGGCTCGTAGTACTGTGAGGCAGCATTGCTAACCGCTGAGCCACCATACCATGATGGTATAAACTTTCAGAGATCCAAACCTCATACTTGGTGTTGTCAACTTGTGGATGTGTTGATCTCTGCTTGTTGTCAGAATGTTGGTTGTTGGCATGAAGGGGTTTCGTTATCTGGGGTATCTGTGTCTGTGTTCTGTACAACAACTGGAGTATTTTCGAGTTCTGAGTTTGTCCATGGGTTGTGGGCATATATTGTTTGTCTTACTAGAGGAACCTGCAGCAGTAGTCAAAGCATGCAGCGTACCTAGATCCTATCAAGTCCCAATATTCAATTGAACAGCATTAAAGAGAAACAGGTTGTACAAATCCTATGGTTGCAAGAGGCTGGGAGCTTTTCAATGGATAATTCCTGATTCCTCAAAGCTTGCCAATAATCTGCAAGGTACAAATCTGGAATGTGATAGAATAATCCCCACTTGTCTTGATTGTGCTACTCAAAGAACTCAACACCATGCAGAACAAAGCATCCTGCTTAAATGGCATCTCCACCACCACCTTCAATATTCAATCATCTCATACCATAGAGTCAGCAGTGTGTACCATCTCTGAAATGTACTGCAGTAACTCACTGAGGGAGCTTGAAAAGCACCTTCCAAACCTGCTACCTCTACCAGCTAGAAGGACAAGAGTAGCAAATGCATAGGAACGCCAAAGTTCTCCTCCAACCAATACAACATCCTGATCTGGGTCCATTCAGTAATTGGGCCCTGCTGATGCCTCAGCTAAATATCAAGAGGTTAATTGTGTATGTAGAGAATGGTGACCATCAAGGTTTAATTTGTTCCCTGTGAGTTAAGAGAGTATAGATCTGAACAGATTCCTTGACCGTACATGTACATAAAGATTTATTTTATGAAGTAAAAACAAATCTCCTAAACTCACTAATGCCTGAAGGTTAAAATTCATGAATCCTTGAGTTCCCCCAAAGTCTCCAACTCTGTATCTTTCTGCTCTGATTCACTAGTCCATATTTCCTCACCAGGTAAGTTTCCAATAAACCTCAGTGGGAAGGTTAACAGGAGAGGTTGGAAAACAAAGGCTTGAATCGTTGCTCTTGGGTCTGGAATGCAGAGTCAGGATATGTTAACTTGGTAAAATATGCGCTGAAAAGTCAGATCTATGTGCTAGATGGTTGGGGGGGTGGAGGAGTCAAAATAGGTGACGCCTAATGAATTTGAAGTCTGCAGTTGTGGGCAGGCTGAAAAGATGTCAGCCACGACTCCCTGCCAGCTCATCAAAGGTATGAAAAAGCTATTAACAACTCCAACACATCTTACAAGAGCTAATTCCTAATCCCTAATGTACCCATGCATTCATGCCATCTAATGCCATGACATGGCCCACAGCAACATGCTAGGGCCCCTCACACCTGCCATGCCAACCTATACCTTGGCACAGACCAACTTTGGTGCTTCCATGTACCATAGATATGTGAAATGAAAGCCACGCCCAGAACATTGCATCCCTCCCCCCTCTCAAAAATGGTGCTGGCTGGGTTTAGAGCCTAGATTTCCATTTTTACTAAAGCGAACATTCATGTAAAAACTTGTTGTAACTCCATTTACTAACATTAGAATGTTTTGCTGAGGGATCCACATTTTGATTTTCACATTGAAATATGAGTCCTAGGAGATGTTTGATTAATTTTTTGCCAGCATCAGCATTTAGTGTTCACAGATGTGGTCAATAGTGAGTTGTTTCTTCTGACCTCTCAATATGATTCAAAACAGGACCGTCTTCTGTATAGCATCGATTTTCTGTTTCCCATTACGGCCACACCTGCGGCTTCTTCCATGCTTCATGCTTAAGGATGGAACATGGAGTGGGAGGGAAAGAGTTAAATCAGAAGCATGTGGTATTCGTGTGGTTTCTTGTGTTATCGTTACTTTAAACGTGCTGTAAGGCTGCCCTGTCACTTTGCTGCAGAAGGATGATCCCACAAACCTAGAGGAACATGTGTGTATGCTGTATAAAAGAAGTAAGACAGCAGTAAGTCAGTGAGAGTCAATGTTCATTTAAAAGCTGTGCAACCCATGGACTTTCCAAACTGGAAATGGGCAAGACTGTTCAACCTCTTTCCATGTTGGAACATCACAGCTCTCAGCTTGGACAGGATCAAAGCTCATGACTCAGATATGAAATGACAGGCTTCAAATCCAGTACTCTCAAGATACAAAAGTATTACTAATAGTTATTGTGGTTGATATTTAAATAATATACTGTCAAGTTTAGTTTAATCCCGACATCTATGCTTTTTGTCTCCTGCGTTAAAAAAAAGAAAATAAACCACTTTGCAGCAGGATGATTGTATTTTTTTCAAAGTTGTTCTGTACAGAAATTTATAAAACTAATTCCCATTTGACAATCTTGTTCAGTGTTTCTGTGAACTTTAATTTTGATATTTCGGAGAGAGAACGTCTGTTTGATTTATAAGTAGTGCATGACAACTGATCAGATCATAACGTGTTTTTGTATCTTTTAGAAAACAGAACAGATTGCCGGTAGGAGAAGTTGGTCACTGGTGAAACAGAACTTACATAGATAATTCAGGTTTATGTGTTTTTACAACTTATTGAAAACTGACCGTCTTCTCAACCCTTTTCCCCAACTGTTAGTTGTTTTGTGAAACATAAAACCATCCTGTAATAAATAACTCGCATACAGACAAGACAGAGACAGAGAGGAGTTTAAGATTGAAAAGAAAAAGGGTTCAAGTGTGTATGGAGGATGAAATCAGGAAAATGCAAACAAGACAGGACCGCAGTTTATCCCACCAAAATATCTGCTTTTCACACCAGTATTGCATGAGGCTTTGCAATTACAAACCCCTCCGATGAAGCAGATTGTCAATTTCAATATGTTATTGGTCAATTAGAGTCATTTTCACGAGTTTCCTTTTTTCCCCATTTAACATCAGATCTTCAGGTCTCCTGCAAGTTGGAGTATTCGCCAGTGAGAAAAAGGTAAGAAAACCATAGCAATTGATGCAGTTGAATCCACGTGAGGGAAATATTTTGATTCACACCTCAGTGCCTTTCACAGTTTCCAGCTTACTATTTATTCATAGCGCTTGGGTTAAGACATAACCTTTCTGTTCTGATCTTGTCTTTTGAGCCATCATATCCATAGGGGTTCCATGGGAAATACTCAGGGATAGACAGAGAGAGTATTCTAAAGAGTTCAAAAGAGAATTATTTAGTGAGAGTTAAGAAATAATAGATACCATTTATACTGAGTGAAGTCTATGGTTCACCAATTATTGGGAAGGTTGTAGATGATGATAATTACAGACATGTGCCAAACAAATAGAGCTGTGATAATCTGGGAGTTTGATAGTTCTAATATGAACAGGGATGGTAATGGTGTAAAAAAGACAGAAAAGCAAGTCTTTCTGAAGTGTAATCAGAAGAAATTTCTTTATCAAAATGTTTCTTACCCTTCTGCAATAAGGCACATTGAGATCTGGTTCTGGGGAATGAGTTGGGTCAAAAATATCAAATGTGATTTGGGAACATTTAAAGAACAGCCACTATAGTGTCATAAGGTTTAGATTAGCGATTGAAACAGACAAGGAGCAATCCAGGGAATAAGTCTCATTGAACAGGCTCAATTTGAGTTGGGGAAAAACAGATTTGGCTCAGGTCAATTGGATCCAAAGATTGAATATCAAAAATAGAAGAACACGATTTGCTGTTTTTAAAAGAGGAAATGGTTTGGAAACAGTCAGTGTGCCTATGAGGGGCTGAGGTAGAATAAACAAAACTCAGTGACCCTGGATGATGAAGGAAAGAGAGTGAAATGAAACAGAAAATGGAAAAGTATGTTAGATTTCAGGTTCGATCATGCACGTGAGAACCTGGCTGAATTTAGATTAGAACAAAGGTAAACTTGGTGGGCTGCAGGACCTGCTCCTGTGCTGTATTGTATTATTTGTGGGCGGCACGGTGACACAGTGGTTAGCACTGCTGCCTCACAGCGCCAGAGACCCGGGTTCAATTCCTGCCTCAGGCGACTGACTGTGTCGAGTTTGCACATTCTCCCTGTGTCTGCGTGGGTTTCCTCCAGGTGCTCCGGTTTCCTCCCACAGTCCAAAAACAGTGCAGATTAGGTGAATTGGCTATGCTAAATTGCCCATAGTGTTAGGTGCAGGGGTAAATGTAGGGGAATGGGTCTGGGTGGGTGTGCTTCGGTGGGTCGGTGTGGACTTGTTGGGCCGAAGGGCCTGTTTCCACACTATAAGTAATGTAATGTAATCTATTGTATTGTAGAGAAAGCAAATGAGAGGTGATGGGAAAATTTGAGAAAGGAATTCAAAGGTATTCTGCAAATTGAACAATTGTCGGAAGAGGAGTGGTGGAACAATTAAGGATCAGAAATGGCCCATCTGGTCCAGATCCTGTTGTAATCTGAGGTAACCCTCTTTGCTGTCCTCTACACCTCCAATTTTGGTGTCATCTGTAAACTTACTAACTGTGCCTCTTATGCTCGCATCCAAATCATTTATGTAAATGACAAAAAAGTAGAGGGCCCAGAACCACTCCTTGTGGCACTCCACTGGTCACAGGCCTCCAGTCTGGAAAACAACCCTCCATTCTTTGTTACTTCTTAAAAAAAAGTGCTGGCAAATGGGGCAAGATTAGGTTGGGATATCTGGTTGGCATGGACGAGTTGGACCAAAGGGTCTATTTCTGTGCTGTGTATCTCTATGACTCTCTGACTTTAGCAGCATCTTATTCACAGGTGTGAACAGATTCTAAGTTTTCACTTAATATCCTAGCTGCCATTGTGTGTAAGTCCCATTTCTGATCCTTAATTGTTCCATCACTCCTCTTCCGACAATTGTTCAACAGGAGACCCGAATTGCACACAATATTCCAAAAGTGGCCTAACCAATGTCCTGTACAGCTGCAACATGGAACTAAGAAATAAGAAAGAGATGACCACCTTATCAGTCCTACCTTGCTCTCTGCTTTGTTTCTGCCTGCCCTGACTGTTTGACTCACTTCTTTTCTCAACTGTACCAGTCGCTGATTGATCTCTTTCCTCACTATCCCCGTGGGTCCCACACCCCTCCCCCCATCTTACTTGTTTAAATTCTCCCAAGCAGCTCTTGCAAATCTCCTTGCCAGTATATTAGTCTCTTTCCAATTCAGGTGCAATCTGTCCCTCTTGTACAAGGTCACTTCTATCCCAGAAGAGATTCCAATGATCCAAAAATGTGAATCCTTCTCCCATACAGCAGCTCCTCAGCCACACATTCATCTGCTCTATCCTCCTATTCTTTC
The DNA here is from genome assembly GCF_004010195.1 of Chiloscyllium plagiosum. Lineage (NCBI taxonomy): Eukaryota > Metazoa > Chordata > Chondrichthyes > Orectolobiformes > Hemiscylliidae > Chiloscyllium > Chiloscyllium plagiosum. The sequence goes on along the minus strand of NC_057712.1, from coordinate 21,625,449 downwards.
CCTCACTAGGTTGTAGCACTGGGAGTAATCCAGATATTACTACTCTCGAGTACCTCCTTTTCTGCACCCTCTCTGAGCCATCCTTGATCCTGGCACCAGAGAAGCAACACACCATTCTGATTTTTCGCTGCTGGCCACAGAACTGTCTGTCTGTGTCTTTGACTAGAGTCTCCTAACACAATCGATCACTTGGAACCCGATATAACCTTCATTACATGAGAGCCTGTCTTGATACTAGAAACTTGGCTGTTCGTATTACATTCCCCTGAGGATCCATCACCCACTACATTTTGCCAAAACAGCATACTTTGTTTGAAGTGTGGAAACCCACAGAAGACTCCTGCACTACCTGCCTACCTCTCCTACCTTTCCTGGAGTTAACCCATCTGTGTGACATTGCCTCTAACTGTCACTCCAATCAATCCATTCGATCTTATAGGATTTGCAACCAATGAGATTTATTGCTGATATATTCCTCAGTAACACGTAAATTGTTTCTAAACTCCAACTTCTGACAAGAAGAGCATGTCACTCTACTAAAGGCCATTTTTGCTCCTTCCAATTTACAGACCCAGAAAAATAGCTCAGTCTTATTGCTCTACAAAACACTGCTCCAGGCCAACTTAATACTTATGGCTTATATTTTTAACATTTAATCAAGAGACTGATCTCAATAAAACATAGAATCAAGAAAGAACCCACTGTACTCACTGTTGTGGACTTACAGCAAGGCTGCACTTAAAATTATACAATTACTTGTTTCATAGTGTAAGAGCTGGTAGTGGAAAGACTGGTCAAGCTAAAGATTGATTAAGAGGTGATTTTGCAAAGGTTGGCTGTGCGTAAAATTGTTAAGTCACACGGAATGATAGCATACATCTGAGGTCGAGAGGAAAGCAAGGGTAAAACTTACACAGGCACTGCACAAAATCTTCCAATACTCTTTAGATACAAGGGTAATGCCAAATGACGAGAGAATTACAAATGTTATTTGTTTGATCACAATGATGTGCCAGTAACTAGAACCAGCCAATTTAATCTCAGTCTTTCACAAAGGATAATCTGGGACAAACGTTATAGTAAAAATAATTTGGACAAGTGTGGATTAATTAAGAAAGGCCTGCATGGATTTATTAAAAATAAATGATGTTTAACTAACCTGTTTGAGTTTATTTTTTGATGAGACAGAGAGTGTTAATGAAGGTAACGTGCTTGATGTGGTGAAGATGGACTTCCAAAGACCTTTGAAAAAGTCTCATATTATAGATTTGGCAGCAGAGTTGAAGCCCATAGAATCAAAGAGAATCAATAGGGAAGTGACAAAGATAGCTGATTGATGAGAAACAGAGTCATGGTTGTTTTGTAGACTGGAACACGTTAAAAAGTGGAATTTCCCAGGGGCTGATTCATAGATTGATATGCTTGGCACATATTATCGACCTGGTGTGAGATGTACAGTGCATGATTTGAAAATTTGCAAATGCCACACAGCAAGGTATAGTATCCAACTGAATGTAGTTTGGAAAACACCATGCCCTCCATTGAGGCTAGCTCAGACTCCCCTGTGAGCTCATGCTAACTTGTGATGGGTGAGTCACTTGGTGTAAACCCAATTCTTTTTTGCAACAAGTTCCACTAAAACATTTTCTGATGTAAAACCAGCATGAGTAGCCTCTTCTGTTGTGGGCAGTGACCTGGACAACTCCTTGCCAAATGCAAGAAGGCCCCTTAGAAGGTAAAAGACATGAATGAATGCTGTGAAAGTAAGTGTATTTGAAACTATTACCATACCATGTGATCATAGTTCACTCACTGTTTATATCAAGTTAAAAATCACACAACACCAGGTTATAGTCCAGGTTGTAGCTAGTGCTTCCAAATAAACCTGTTGGACTATAACCTGGTGTTGTTTGATTTTTAACTTTGTAGACCCCAGTCCAATGCCTGCACCTCCAATTCATGTATATCAAGTTAGCATAACTGCACGCTGTATTCTATGTGACTGTCTGATATTTAATTGAGACACCAGATAGCTGCAAGCTTCTCATTTCTCAATCTCTGACAACCACACAAACCAAGATCCTGCTGATTTCTCATGCCTGGTCTTGTAAAGCTGCTAATTATAACATAGCTACAGGGCAGGCTCTGGTTCTCCCTCATGCTCAGTGCTCCCCTGTCACTTAAGGAATGAGTGAGGAGATCTATGAATGCGGGTGAAAACAACAGATGCTGGAGATCACAGCGCGTCAGACAGCATCCATGGAGAGAGAGCAAGCTAACATTTCGAGCTTAGATGATTATTCATCAGAGCTGAAGTAAAGTGTGGAGGGGTCAGCATTTATGCTTTAGTTGGGAGGGGGGTGTTGTGTGGTGAAGAGGAGGGGTTGGTGCTGAAGGTAGTGGGTATAGGGTGCTGGTGGAGAAAAGAGGTTGACAGTTCAGATTAAGCGATCGGAGTGTGAGAATGCCAGACTGGAAAGGACAGTAAGTGGGATGGAGGGAGGGGAAGACATGATAACAAGCTAAAAGAAAGGGAAGAAATGCTCACTTTTTAAAGGTGTTGAATTCAATATTACACCCAGAAGGCTGTAAAGTGCCTAGTGTGAAGATGAGATGTTGTTCCTCTAGTTTGTGCTGTGATTTACTGGAACACTGCAGCATGCCAAGGACAGACAAGCGAGCAGGATGCTGTGTTAATGTGACCGGCTACAGAAAGGTCAGGTCATGCTTACGCACAGAATGGGGGTGTTCTGCAAAGTGGTCACCCAGTAACGGCAAATATTGAATAGAGGGATGTAGCATTTCTGTTGAGTATAATTGTAAGCTGAAGAAAGTGAGTGCCATTGAGGGGAGATATGGAAACGTTAAGAAATATGTGGCAGAAAGGAATGGGTTCACTCATGTTGGTGCGAAGGGTTTTGTTTTGGAATTGGCTGGAGAAGAAAGCATGGAGGATGGGTCGATGGACCCGTCAAAGTGTAGGTTCATGTGCCATTTCTCTTACCTCCTGCTATGCCTCCTGTTATAGAGTCAAAAAGTCAAAGAGATGTACATCACGGAAACTGACTCTTTGGTCCATCTCGCAATGCTGAACAGATATCCCAACCCAATCGAGTCCCACCTGCCAGCATCCGGCCCATATCCCTCCAAACCCTTCCTATTCATCTACCCATCCAGATGCCTTTTAAATGTTGCAATTGTACCAGCCTCCACCATTTCCAAGATATAAAAAAGACCTAAGGGGCAACTTTTTCAAGCAGAGGCTGGTGCATGTGTGGAGTGGGCTGCCACATTGAATGTACATTAGATCCAGGAATGTGGTAACAGCATCTCAGTCCTCCACAATTGGCACAGCTCTGAGTAGCATTTCTATGGATGTGACATTGAAGCCAGCCTCAACTTCTGACCTTCTATAACAAAAACAATAATATCTTAATATAAGTTACACTTCTCCCATCAGAAAACATCCCGAAGTAGTTCACAGGGGCATTATTAAACAAGAAATGACATCAAGCCACATAAGGAGACAGAAGGTCAGATGACCAAACATTTATTCAGAGACAGAAAATTTAAGAGGTGAGTTAGAGGAGGAAAATGCAATTGAGAGACAGAGAGATGGAAGGAGGATGTTCTGAAGGAACGGTCACCAATGGTAGAGTGATAAAATTGGGATGTTCAAGAACATTAATAACACAGATATCTTTGACGTTTGTGGGGCTAAGTGTTATGGGTCTGGAGGAGATTGTAGAAATAGACTGAAATAATTTGAAAATGAAGATGGTTTTCTTGGGTGCATGTCTCTCTCTCTCTCTTTTCTTCCCACCTTCGATTGCTTCAAGTTACATATTTAAAATGTTCCTTGTTATAGTGTGGTCTACGTTGCATTCATGCAATATGGTATCATGCATGCAAAAGCTAATTGATGGGAAACCTGGAAATCATTTAAAGTGCAATGGCTGTGCTCAGATGGGAAAAGTAAAGTCAGCATGGTCCCAGGAGGCCATCCAGCTGCTCTTTCTTTAGGGAGCGATGACAGTGGTGAGTTGAACCTCAGAGTTAACAAGCCTTAGACAAGGGAAAAGATTGAGAAGGTGGCACCTTCATGGTGACTTCAGCTTGTATGAGAATGAACTAATACAGTTAGCATCAATTTGCATCATAAACCAGCTGGCCAGGCAACTGAGCTAAACTGCACCCACCACCCCACCCCAATTAAATGGACTAGTGTTAGGGTATTGTATGTAACGAGACATCTTGTTTCTGATTCCATCACTGGGTTTGACAGACGCTGCCTCAGTGGTTGTTCAATGCTTTAGAAATATTAAACAGATCAGCCAAGTTAGTATAGGTTTGAGACATATGGTCAGCACTACAAAAGTTGCTTCCAGGTGGAAATATGTGGAATTTCACAGAGAAGTCTTTTAGCAGTGAGGAAGCCAAAAATTATGGATATTAACCAGAGCTAATGCAGAAAATATATATCCTCGTATGAAATTGGTGTGGAATTTAAATTTTGTGTTTAACTTGAGTTAAACAAACAGAATTGTCCCTCTTGCTGTGGTTCATGATGCTAAGCCTTCATTTCCCATCATTCTCCCTTGCTCATCACACAATGTAAACAACAATAGTTTGCAAAATTTATGTTGCGAATGTGCACAGTGTGCTAATCTTTATGTGGATTTTAACTGCTTTAGCTTTTCTTTTAAAAAATTCACTTCAGGAATATTAGAATATCCATCGAGTAGGAGGAATCAATCAAAAAAAAAACAATCTATGTAATTGGAAGGTGACATTTCATTTTGAGACTTGTGAATAGGAGGCAATGAGCACTGAATATTGTTCTGGAGCCTGACCAATGTTAGAGCCAGCCAAGAAATGCTTAGGTCTGTCACTGAATGCAGAAGAAATCAATAAACTCAATTTATAAACACTTACAGGACCTGGCAACTTCATTGGAAATGAAAGCAGTATTTCTACTATTGCCTCATGCTCAAGTTCTTTACTGGTATAATGATGTATCTTCAGACAGCCAAGCTGTTAACTGTTGTGTGTGGTGAAAACTATATCTGCTCCCTTTGTAGTGAGCTCTCTTCGTTCAAAAGAATTGGACTGAGGTAGTACATTGTTTTTATCTTGGACCATCATGAAATAAAAATGGACTCTGATACATTCTAAAAAATGGTTGCCTTGCATATCCCTCTCTAATAAAAAATCTAATTGCCTTTCACCTCAAAACAGCTCTTAATCAAATGTTCCCCGCTGTTGGTTTGTCCATATCATGTTCTTGACTATAACACTGGCACTAACTCTGAAATCTCAACTATTTTAGGACAAAGAACAAAGAATAATACAGCGCAGGAACAGGCCCTTCGGCACCGACACATTTTGCCCTTCCTTACTAAAACTGTCTTCACTTACAAGATGCGTATCCCTCTGTTCCCTTCCTATTCATGTATTCGTCCATGTGCTTCTTGAATGTTGCTATTGTGTCTGCTTCCACTAACTCCTCTGGCACCATCACCCAAGCACTCACCACCCTTTGTGTGAAAAACCTGCCTTGCACATCCCTTTTAAATTTACCCCTCATACCTTGAAACTGTGTCCTCTAGTAATTGACCCCTTGACCCTGTGAAAAAGCCTCATACTTTCCACTCCATCCATGCCATTCACAATCTTATAAATATCTATCAGGTTGCCCCTCAACCTCCAGCATTCTAGTAAAAACAAACTCAGTCTATCCAACCTTTCTTCAAAGCTAAAATCCCCCATACCTGGCAACATCCTGGTAAATCTTTTCTGTACCTTCTCTAAAACATTTTGTAGGTAATTGCTACTCAGTGCTGATCAAGACAGTGGTCCTCTAGTTTTGAACTGGTAACAACTCTTCTCTGATTTTTTTCTCTCTTTTGCCTTACATTGTCTGCTTATACTGATGCAACCACATACGCAGTCAATGGAAACCCCAATGATCTCACATTTGCTGCCATTTGCACAACTGCAAAGTAAGTAAGGCCCCAAATGAATGTCTTTCCATGATGGTTCAGTGGATAAGCACACCACCTGTTTGATATTGAGTCAAATAGAACCGGAAACTCCCACAGGGATCAATTCTTAGCTTATGCTGAAATGCTGAACTCAGATATTTTTCCAAAAAATGTATGTTATTCATAACATTTGCAAAAGTACATTATGTAACAGTTCAAATGTGACATTACATCAAGAGCAAAACAGTTCTCTTTCAATACGGTACTTGAGAATCAGAGGTGCATCACAATGGCAGGTCAGCTTTACAATTTACATTTACTTTCACACATTCTGTGGTGTATATGTCCTGAGGTGTTTTTATGTGGGTTCCAGCTGCTTGGTGCTGTAAGCAGGGAGGGTATAGACAGCGGCCTTTGCCAAATGAGTCTTCACAGTCACTGCTCTAAGCTGTATTGCATCTCTCAACAAACAATGGTGGGCCTCGGAATGTGGTGGGCTGCAATAACTGTGCATGGACAGCTCTTTACACAGCAACACCAGGAGGTATTGGACAAATCCCAGGGAATAGCTCTCAAAACAGAGACTCCTGCATGACAGATATCCATGGAATGAACCTAGAGAAAAGCCATCTCTTTCTGTACCATCCTTGCATAGAAAAGTTCTTGGAAGAGTACAGTTGGGGTCCCTTCATGAATGCAATGGGCCGTGATGGCATGTCTGGTGGCACTCTCAATGTGCAGGAAGGATCAGATAATATATAGTTCCATAAAATCTTTAACTTTTGTGACACCTCCAGGAATAGCAAGTCTTGATTTTCCAGTGAGAGGTAACATTTTTTTTTAAGAGTTAAGCAAAACAAGCACAGAATGTGCTAGAAGCAGTGAGTTACTCCCTCTTTTAGCAGGTAAGCAAGTAGGCAGTGGTCTGTTGGATTTCGCATGCTATCTCTATGCTCCTACCCACCACCCTTTCCCCCGCTCACCCAAGCTGGAGAGCATACAATTTACCTCAGTGTCTTTTCATTTTTCTGTACTTTTGATTGTCGGCTGAAATGGTTAAAGAACTATTTTAAAAACTAAGGAAAGCTGATGAATTACTGCTTGTTTTTAAAAGCAAGTACCTGATACTCATTGTAAGTGTTGGCGATTAAAGCAGTTTTAGAAGGTGCAGGATCCAAGACTGTGTACTAATGGAGATTGAGTTAGCAATAAGCAGCTGATTGGTCTGCAGACCGTTGATCAGTTATCAGTGACAAAGGTCTTCCACCTGCCAGCAATCATATGATTGTTTTTCAGGAAATGGAACAGCTCATGGCTCTGAACAAGATAGAGAGAAGCCATCCGAAAGTGACCAGTTCAGGACCTGCATCTGTTTTCTGCATCAAAACCCACTTTAAAGCATGAAATATTAATGGGGATAGTTCTCCCACCAAATCAACAGCTTAACAACAGATGAAAATTTACAAGGAACGTGTCCAAGGTTTCGCAGAATGGTTTCGCAATTTATCTTCTAAGGAGTGGTTGATTGTGTTTTTTCCTATGCACCACAAGGATAGTTTTCCAATCTTCCAATCATTGTCAACAAATTGTCTCTTCCAAAATTTTCAAAATAATAAAGTGCTCTCAAGTATGATGCAAGTTCATCGCAATATTGACAACGTGTTAGTTTGAATTGTTATTCATGCTCTTCACACACCAGTTGTGTTGAGATTACAGGAGAGGATAAAGTATGATGAGTAATCCAGGGTGTGAGTTGTCATCTGAGATGTGAGTAACTCACTGCCTCGAGGTCATTCTGTGCTTTACTTTTAAAAATGTTACCTCTTCCTGGGGTAGTGCAATCACTATAATTAGGGAAGGGCAACAACTGCTGGTCTTGCCAGTGATGCCATACCCCATGAAACATTATTTTTTAAAACTAGCTGCTGGTAAACAGTTCAGAATTAGATTAGATTCTCGACAGTGTGGAAACAGGCCCTTTGGCCCAACCAGTCCACACCAACCCTCTGAAGAGCAACCCACCCAGACCCATTTCCCTCTGACTAATGCACCGAACACTATGGACAATTTAGCATGGCCAATTCACCTGACCTGCACATCTTTGGACAGTGGGAGGAACTGGAGCACAAGAGGAAACCCACTTAGACACAGGGAGAACATGCAAATTCCATACAGATAGTTGCCCGAGGCTGGAATTGAACCTGGGACCCTGGTGCTATGAGGCAGCAGTGCTAACCACTGAGCCACTGTGCTGCCCATGTTGGCATTCTGATGCCATTTAGTCAGAGGAAAATTAAAAGACAATATAAAATATGGAATACATAGACCATTGAAGGTAGCAAGCCAACTAGATAAATTGTCAAACTATTTGCAAAATCCAAGACTCATTCATGTTCATCTTTTGTTAAGTTGTAGATTTGCACTCCTGATGAGACAGCAATCCCCAGTTGTGTATTATGTATTTAGAAAACTGGACATTAATTGCAAAAACGTCACAGACTTATTCAGAAGGAACAAATTTGAGATTTTGTTTCACATAAATGGTGCAGAAAATCTCCTCCTTACTTCTCTTCCATAAGTGATCCTCCAGTAATTTTGTTCATACTGATGATTATCATAACCATGGGCAATAAATATTGACACTTGGATATTACAGTGTGCTGCTGAAGAATGAAAAGATTGTTCATTAGGAAGATGTTGCTATAATGACAGCCACTGGCCAGTGTATTGCTGTTCTCAAACAAGCATATTCCGCATGGCATAATGTACTTCAAAGATCAAACAAAGCATCAACTGACTCGAGATTGTCACAGTGAGTAAGTGCATGTCAAAGAATGAGACACAGAGTTATCTAGTCCTGGTCACAGATTTATTATTATTTTTACAGTTTCCAATGTTAATTTGAAATATACTCTTACAAAGTGCTGATGGTAACAGCCTTTTGGTTAGATTCCCTACAGTATGGAAACAGGCCCATTGGCCCAACAAGTCCACACTAACCCTCCTAAGATTAATCCACCCAGACCCATTCCCCTACCTATATTTATTCCTGACTGATGCACCTAACACTATGGGCAATTTAGCATGGCCAATTCACCTGACCTGCACATCTTTGGATCATGGGAGGAAACTGAAGCACCCAGAGGGAACTGCAGACACAGGGAGAATGTGTAAACTCCACACAGACAGTTGCCCGAGGTGGCAAATGAACCCAGGTTCCTAGTGCTGTGAGGCAGCAGTGCTAACCACTGAGTCACCATGCCACCCTGGATGCACACTATTTTAAGGAATAACATCAAACAACATCACAATGAGACATGCCCTACCATTGTTTCTGTATCAGTTTCATTTCTAAGGTATGAATGACATAGTTTGAGAAAAAAAATTCCTTCTTCAGTATGATTTCAGTTGCAAACAGCAACAGGGGCAATTCAACTGGCCTCTGTCCCCGCGCAATGGCAGAACCCAGCAGAGAGTTCTACTGCCCATTGTTATCAGTGTTGTAAATGTATGTGAATGTCTTTCCCACCATTCTACCACTGGTGGCTATATTTTTAATCTATAACGGCCTAAGGTTTGGAATGCCATCCCTAAAACTGTAGGATTATTTTGTATCTCTGTTGCCTCTGATGAACAAGGTTCCACTTCAGGGATTGAGTTCAGAAGTCACAATTTCACACTCCAATGCTACTTGTCTGAGGATGTTGCGTTCAACTGAGGCTCCTTCTGCCCACTGAGAATGGGTATAAAATATCCCAAGGCACTATTTGAAGGAGGCCAGAATATTTATCCTTGATGTCCTGGCCAACTTTTATCCTGCATGCAAGATTCTATTACACAAACAGATTAGCTGAGTCATTAACACATTGTTGTTTATAAGGGCCTATTGTATATATATATTGACTGCCATGTGCACTGTATTACAACAGGGACGACAACTTAAAGTAAAAATGCTTATAAGTCTGTAAAGTGCTTTACTCTAGTAGTAACGACCAATGGAATATAAATACACATCTGTATTTCTTTTATCGCCCTCTTTCTCTTTTCCTCCTCAAAACAATAATGTTGTTATTTAATCTTCTGTTTTAACATTTCTTTCTTTGGCCATATGCCAATTTTGATCATATTTTGTCATAATGTCAGAGGAACCCCAAGCTATTTATGAATATATTTAACTTTTAATTTAAATGTGTGTTTTTCTTTAAAAGGAACATATCACCTAAAAATGACCATTCAGTGGTTGTATGTGGAGAGAGAACAAAATGTCACACCAGACAATGTTTCAAGGAAGCTTCAAATAAATAGACTAAAAAGGGAGAAATACATGACCAAGTGAAATGTCATTTCCTGGGAATTATCTCAGACAGTGGACAGGATGGGGCAAAATACCGCAGTCAGGTCTGATTATTTATAACTAATAAAATTGACTGTTTTAAATATGTTATAACATTTAAACACATAATCTTTATCTCTCTTGGTTTGGTTTAACAGTTGCATTCAATGCCTGGTTTCAGTTTTCATCCTTTTCTGATGTCATCATAGTTTGTCTAAGGTGAATTAGCCGGCCAAATAAAGTTTCTTGAAAACAAAATATTTTCTGTAAGCTTTCTACTTACGGCTAAGGAGATATACACATTTTCTCAAGACACTTATCAGAGCTTTTGCTCCCATCCAGTTCTCTCCACATAATCATATGACACTGATCTCAACATTACATCAGCACACATCATCATCATTAGTTACTCTGAAGATGCCTCATTACTGTACAATTTCCCAGCTTGTGTCAATATTCACATCTACAGACTTAAAAATAAATAAATTTAATATTACGTTTCATTAGTTTTCAACATGGAGACATTCTACATTCAATTAGATATTTTAAAAGAAAAGAACATGAATTTACTTAAAGTACATCTTAATTATCACAACAGCTCTGCCAGAAATATAACACAGGATCTGTCACAGCTAAGCAATCCATCTGGGTGAGATGTAGTCTTTTTATTTTTTGAACAGTTTTTGCATTCCAAATGGCAGTGCCATGAAATACTATCAGCTATGTAACATGTACAGACAGACTCCAACATGAGATTTTAAATGACTTAAATGATTGACTCCATGGTGCAGCTGTCTGGGGCTGTAATCTAATTCTGTACTGTTTACTTTTGGAGTCCAAATAATTCTAGCCCAGCAGCTCCAGAGATCATCTCAACGTTTTAAAAACTGTCTCCAAATTATAGAACTTAATGTAGCTTTTGAATCCCTTATTTGTATCTGAATTAGTGGAGGAGCTAATCCTACGGCAGGAAAAGTTGAAGTGGAGAGTTATTGAGACAAGTTTTAGGAAAGTTCTGCTTTTAACCCTGCAAAGCAGAATCAATTCCTCCAAACAGATGAGATGCTGCTTTATCTCATTGCTGTTTGTGGGTCAGAGTCATAGAGTCATAGAGATGTACAGCACGGAAACAGACCCTTTGGTCCAACTCCTCCATGCCGACCAGATATCCCACCTGCCAGCACCTGGCCCATATCCCTCTAAACCCTTCCTATTCATGTACCCATCCAGATGCCTTTTAAACACTGCAATCGTACTAGCCTCCACCACTTTCAATAAAGGAAAGCATACCAAACACCTTCTTCACCTTTCTACCTGTGACTCCAATTTCAAGGAGCTGTGAACCTGCACTCCAAGGTCTCTTTGTTCAGCAACACTGCCCATGATCTTACTATTATATATACACTGTCCTTCCTGTAGCATTTGTAACTTGGAACATTAAGCTGCCAGTCCTGTCCATTCCTGAGCTACATTTCTATAATTGCTATGATATCTTGCTGTATGTATATTTACTGCCACAGAACTTTACATTGCAACTATGTGGTATTTCTAAATCCTCATCAGCCATAATGCACTATGAATATCCTGAGGTCATGAATGGCTATCAATGCTTTTCATATTTATCTGTTTTCTTGCCATTTTCTAATGTACTTGCTGAAGGGCCTAACTTCACATTGGGATTTTCCTACTTGAAGGGATATTCCTCATACAGGAATCATTTCATGGGTCTGGGAGTACATGCTGACTGTTTTTTGATAACTCAATCAAGATTCCATTTTTCATGTCCAAACATAGAAAGGGAGGTCAGTTTATAGTGATGATGTAGAGGTACCGATGTTGGACTGAAGTGGACAAAGTTAAAAATCGCACTACACCAGGTTATAGTCTAAGAGGTTTAATTGAAAGTACAAGCTTTTGGAGTGCTGCTCCACCTTTATTGCCTTGTCTGAGCTGAGATGCCACCTTTTTTTATAAAACCTTAAGTGATCTCGGAAATGTGACTTGAAAAAAGTTCTGTGATTTACATATTAATGGATTAAAACCTACAACTCATTCTAAGTGATTAAATACTTAACAGCAATCGAGGCTTGATCAGATTGCATCAGTTGTATGACACTTTGATCTTTTACTATAAATTCTGTGTCTGATGATCTTGCCCCACTAGCTACCTGATGAAGGAGCAGTGCTCTGAAAGCTTATACTTTCAAATAAACCAGTTGGACTATAACCTGGTGTTGGGTGATTTTAAACTAAGTATATAGTGATGCAGTTTCCCTTAAATTACAGGCAGCCAACATCCCTGAATTAAATATGGGGCTGAATCAGTTTCCCCATCCCAAGAATGGACACATGGGAATAAAAACAAGTTCCAATAACCTTTTATCAAGATAGAGGAACCAAATAGTATGGTAAACATTGCAGAGCCGACTCCTAGGCACCGGACCTCTGGAAGCAAGCGAAAGTGGCACCAGTGTAAAAGTAGCTTGTGGGAATATTTTTGAACTGCAGGACATCAGAACCATAGACATCCTTTCCAAAATTATAGGCTTCAGGATTATGGCCAGTGCTTAACCTAGAAACTGCAGCTTACCTCTGTGTTTGATTCATTCAACACCCAAAGGAATCAAGCATTAGATGTTGTGAGGCTAGGTTTTTATGTTTATTGATGATTAATGGGAGCAACTCTCCTTTCTTACAAACAATTCCTCTTGTGAAGAATGCCACTTTGTTCTCAGGGTCAATAGCAGCCGATTGCAATATGCTGAGGACAATGACTTCATAGAGTCTAGAGATGTACAGCGCAGAAACAGACCTTTTGGTCCAACTCTTCCATGCCGACCAGATATCCTAATCTAATCTAGTCCCATTTGCCAGCACTGGCCCATATTCCTCTAAACCCTTCCTATTCATATACCCATCCAGATGCCTTTTAAATGTTGTAATCGTACCAGCCTCCACCACTTCCTCTGGCAGCATATTCTACACACGTGCCACCCTCTGTGTGAAAAATTTACCCCCTTAGGTTTTTTGTATATTTTTCCCCTCTCACCCTAAACCTATGCCCTCTAGTTCTCAACTCCCCCACTCCGCGGGAAAATACTTTGTCTATTTATCCTACCCATGCCCCTCATGATTTTATAAACCTCTATAAGGTCACCCCTCAGCCTCTGACACTCCAGGGAAAACAGCCCCAGCCTATTCCACCTCTCCCTTTAGCTCAAATCCTCCAACTCTGGGAACATCCTTGTAAATCTTGTCTGAACTCTTTCAAGTTTTACAACATCCTTCTGATAGGAAGGAAACCAGAATTGCACGCAATATTCCAAAAGTGGCCTAACCAATGTCCTGTACAGCTGCAACATGGCCTCCCAACTCCTATACTCAATGCTCTTACCAAACAGCATTCACTAAACGGCTAGTCTCCCAAGACATTTGCATTAGAGTAGCAAACTAGGTGCTCAGCAGAAGCCTATAATATTTGAGAAGCACTGGATTTCCAAACAAGTATCCACTTTCTCATAAAAGGAGTCAGATATGAGTGGACATGCTTTCCTTCTGATCTGGAATCAGTTTCTATAACAGCCACAAGCCTGTTATACAAAGGACATTATTGTTAGTTTTGACGGTGGTTTTAATACCTAATGTGCAGTGTGAATGGCTTTCCATGTGTTCCACATCATTTCACAGGGTATTAGAATTCCTACAGTGTGGGAACAGACCCTTCAGTCCAGCAAGTCCACACTGACCCTCCAAAGAATATCCCACCCAGACCCATTCTGCTATGTATACTGCTGACTAATGCACCCAACCCACACATCAGTGAACACGATGGGCAATTTAGCATGGTCAATTTATCAAACCTGCTCATCTTTGGATTGTGGGAGGAAACCAGAGCAAACCCATGTAGACATGGGGAGAATGTTCAAACTCCGCATAGACAGCTGCCTGACGCTGGAATCAAACCCAGGTCCCTGGCATGGTGAGGCAGCAGTGCTAACCACTGAGCCACCATGCATAACTTGCATTGTTGCAAATAGAAAGCCCCTCTCCTATTCTATGGTGTCTTCATAAGTGTATTTGCTGTTTCATTTAATTTTCACAGATGGTTTGCAAACGTGTTCTTACAATGATAAAATATGTGTTAAACCCAATGGCCAAAGCTTCTTTATTTTAAATCCTAACCATACTTGCTGTTGAATGACTGGTCGGTCAATCCTGAGTAAATTCTAGACATGGGAATAGCAGCTGCTAGTCAGCCGCATGAAATACAACAACACCTGGCCTCACGATCTTGGCAATTCCTATTTGGAATTGCCATCGTGAAGAAAGAGCAATGAGGATCATCTAGCAACTGATAGTTAAGATGGTTGGTATTAACTAGTCCCTTTTTAATCCACATGGCAGCCTTCCAAAGAAGGAGAACCGTATGAAATCTTTAAGTGGATATCAATTTATGTACCAAAGAAGCCAAAGAACATAGTCTCAGTTGGTTGCTTTTAAATCTATTTTTGTCAATGTTGAACCACCTTTATACTCTTTAATTAAAGCACTGAGAATTTATATTTCCTTGTCTTGTTTTCTATTGCCTTCCTTTAATCTTACATTTACCTGGCAATACCCCCTCAGATGGATAATACTACAGTACATGGAATGTTTTCTTTTACAGAAGCCTTCCCACATCTGAAGGACAATTTAAACATCTCTGTGTTGAATATTCAGACTAATGAAAGGAAAAGTAAACCAAGGGCTCCTTATTCATCTGCAGCCAGAGTCTTTCTATGTTTCCCCACAAACCCAAGCCTTCTGCTTCTCATATCTCCACTTTATGTTCATTGCTGTGATGAAGCTTTGAAATCTAAATTAAATCCATTTTCCAAGCTCCCTTTATGGTGTTCCATATACAGCAAGTAGCTGCCATTTAATGTCAATTAGTGAAAAATCACAAGTAAAAAAAGAACCTCTTAAAGTTTTTATATTGAGATTTTCTGTTATATGGACTCTGTGAAGATGTGGAGGTGCCAGTGTTGGACTGGAGACAGACATGCTCTCCTTCTCTCCCACACACACACACCCACTCTCTCTCTCTCTCTCCCTCACGTGCACACACACACATATGGGGTGAATTTGTATTTGCAGAATTGTATTTGCAGGTACACTCCATGTTGTTCAAAATGCACCCAATCTGTAGGCAATCAATATTTTTTGTGATTCATGTGACATTTTATAAATTCCTACTTTGGAAATAGAACCAGTCTGACTCAAGCTTGGAATACATACAGAGTCTATCCTCACACCTTTAATACATTTTCTGATTTGAGATGTCACTTTTTTTATATAAACCATTAAGTTATCTCAGGAATGTAACTTGAAAGAAGTTCTGGGCTTTACATATTAATGAATCGAAACCTGCAACCCATTCTAAAAGATGAAAGACTTAACAGCAATCTAGGTTTGTTTAATATAACGCATCAGTGTACGACACTATGATCAATTGCTATAAATTCTTTGTCCTATGATCCTGCTCCACTAGCTACATGATGAAGGAGCGGCGCTCCAAAAGCTTGTACTTCCAAATAAACCTGTTGTACTGTAACTGGTGTCATGTGAAGTCCTTCATTGTATACAAGACTGTACAGGTGATAGGAGACCTTGGGAAGTTTTGTCTATGAACCTCAAATTGCCTGTCAGCAAAGCCAGTGGTCTATTACCTGATGAATATTATCACAGTTGAGCATGGCTCTGTCTTTCCTTCACTCCAACATCAGACACTGGACAGTGACCAGGAATAAAGATTCAAGCTGATTTTCTACTTCCTACCCTCTTGTGATGAGAACAATTGCAATACCATTATCATCACCCCACTGAGACAAGATAGGTCATTGCAGAAAATTGAAGAAGGGAGCAGAATCTCTGGGGAGCAGCCTAAAATATTAATTTTAATGTATTTATTTTCTAAACAAACCAGAGAGTTCAGAAAGTGCCAATATAGAATCCTTATAGTGCTGAAAGAAACTACTCATCCCATCAAGTCTGTGCTGACTCCCTGAAAAACATCCCACCCAAACCCAGCTCCCTACCCTATTCCCATAACCCTGCATTTACCATGGCCAATCCAAGCAGCCTGCACTCAGCAGACAAATTCAGCATGGCCAATCCACCTAACCTGCACAGGTTTAGATTGTGGAAGGAAACCTATGTAGAACAGACAACTTCTGCACAGACAGTCACCAAAGACTGAAATTGAACCCAGGTCACTAGTGCTGTGAGCCACCATGCCAGCTCTGGGTTAGAATCTGACAGGGGAAGGGATAAATCTGATAAAAGTACTCAAAAGCAACATCAATCTCAGAAGAAAATATATGTTCATGTGACTGTAACAGTAGAAGTGGTACAACAGGTAACTTAGGTAACAAGAGGCTCTCAACAGATAAAATACAAAGTTGATGTGTGAGGGCTTAAGACTGAGTATAGAGTGTGGCCCATAATTATCAAAATCAAACAGTCTACTTTCAATCCCTGTCCACACTCACATGGAGAACCACCTCTTTGGTTAAACCCTAAGAGGGCCATTTCTAACTCCAAATACATACCCCAAGAGTAAAGATAGTTTTCAGAACAAGGGAGGGTATTAAGCCATTGAATTGAATGTGGCTTTAGGTGTGTGTAACATGAGTTTTGAACACACAGTTGGCCTAAAGATTCTTGATTGCACTAGAATTGGGTTATTTCAAACACAAATTTAGGTTAAGGTGATAAATAGACACCGAGAATGTGCAGGGAATCAAGCCTGTTGTTTACACCTGGCCAAGGAAATCTTTTGCCTGCCTGCACGGTGGTTAGCATGGCTGCCTCACAATACCAGGGACCAGGGTTTGATTCCAGCCTTGTGGAGTTTACACATTCGCTGTGTCTGCGTGGGTTTGATTAGATTAGATTCCCTACAGTGTGGAAACAGGCCCTTCAGAGGCCTCCAAAGAGTAACCCATCCAGACTCATTTCCCTCTAACTAATGCACCTAACACAATGGGCAATTTAGCATGACCAATTCACCTGACCTGCACATCTTTGGACTGTGGGAGGAAACCGGAGCACCCAGAGGAAACCCATGCAGACATGGCAAGAATGTGCAAACTCACACAGGCAGTTGCCCAAGGCTGGGATCGAACCTGGGTGCTGTGAGGCAGCAGTGCTAACTACTGAGTCACCATGCCGCCCTTGCTCCGGTTTCCTCCCGCAGTCCAAAGATGTGCAAGTTAGATATATTGGCCATGCTACATTTTCCCAAAGTGCTCAAGGATGCGTAGGTTAAATGCATTAGTCAGTGGTAAATGTAGAGTGATAGGGTAAGGGAATGGGTCTGGGTGGGTTACTCTTCAGAGGGTCAGTGTGGACTGGTTGGGCCAAATGGCTTGTTTCCACACTGTAGGGATTCTATGATTCTTCTCCCCATGAGACATCCACACCCCTTTCTTCCAAAGAAGGTAGGTTTCATTGCTTCTGTTGCCCATCTCAGTGCCTCCTCCTCACCATCACCAGCGACTGCTGGATGTTTTGGCATACCTGCTCAACTGCCTGCCCTTATCCCTGCAACCTGCTTCACCAGTTTGATTGACCACTTCAATCAAACCTTCAATTTTTGACACTGCTGTTACCTATCTCAATTTACGAGGAAATCTGCTGTAAAGTTCCTTTTCCCCATCACCCTATCGGGCTCCATCCCTGTTTCCATTTCTGGGGATTCGCTAGCCACCATTATCCAATACAAACCCACCCATCTCACAGTTACCTTGACTGTACATTCTCACACATTATGTCCTGTAAAGACTCTATTCCATTCTCCCCAGTTCCTCCCCATCACATCTGTTCCAATGATGCAAATTTAACAAGGGAGGCTCCACAATGTCCACCTTCTTCCTCAACCAAGGATTCCCCAGCACTGTAGTTAACTGCACCCTCAGCTGAGTCACCCTCCCAGCCTGATCGTTAGCCACTCTTTTATCTGTTCAACTCTTTTTCTCATTCTTTGGATTCTACCCCACCCACTGTTTACGTCTTATCTCTTTACCCCCATTCTAACTTGTGCATTAAAAAAAACATTTCCTAGCCACCATCAGTTCTGAGGAAGGGTCACTGAACACGAAATGTTAACTCTAATTTCTCATCATAGATACTGCCAGACCTAACAAGTTTTTCTAGCAGTTTCTGTTTTTGACCCTATAGGGCTGTCTTATGTGTTCTCTTAGGAGAAAGTGAGGACTGCAGATGCTGGAGATCAGAGCTTAAAAATGTGTTGCTGGAAAAGTGCAGCAGGGCAGGCAGCATCAAAGGAGCAGGAGAATCGACGTTTCGGGCTTAAGCCCTTCTTCAGGACTGAGGAGGTTGTGTCAAGCAGGCTAAGATAAAAGGTAGGGAGGAGGGACTTGGGGGAGGGGCGTTGGGAATGCGATAGGTGGAAGGGGTTAAGGTGAGGGTGATAGGCTGGAGAG
>NC_057712.1:21594397-21604195 GCF_004010195.1 Chiloscyllium plagiosum | reverse complement strand
GTGAGAGGTTGGAGTGGGCGAGAGGGGTGGAGAGGTTGAGGCGGTCAATGTCGCGGTGGCAGTTGGCTATGTAAAGATCGAGGGCGGGTAAGAGGGCAGCACGGGTGTCCAGGTGGATGAGGTGTGTTGGAGGCGGGAGAAGGGGTCGTCAGAGGGTGGGCGGGAGTCCTGGTTGGAGAAGTAGGCACGGAGGCGAAGGCGGCGGAAGAATTGTTCAATGTCTCGCCGCGTGTTGAATTCGTTAATCCGGGAGCGTAGGGGGATGAAGGTGAGGCTTCTGCTTAGGATTGATCTTTCAATGTGTTCTCTTGTTAAACAAGCAAAACTGCTTTCCTATAAATGCCACTACAGGTTTGGTTCAATATTGCAAGTGAAGTTTTATGGCAACATCCTTTTGGTTTTCTAGTGATTTCTCTTCTGCATATCAGTAAAAGAGGTCATGGGTATGGCTTTGTTTGTCACAAGGAGATGACTATTCCTTTGCAATTTTTCATACACTGGACCTTTCCAGTAAAGCACAAATTAAATGAAATGTGAAGCTAACCATTGATTACATACCCAAGTGAATTCCTTAAATCTTAGGTACAAAGCAAGTTGCTAACACATGCATCTTCTGTCTGTGAAGGGTTTGTGTCACGTCTTGCTTCAAGGCAAGCATTCAAGAACGGATTCTGACTCATGTAACCATGTTCAAAGGGAAACATCTCCTCACTCACCCATTTCCAACTGCAGCCCCACTTCAACAGATTCAGAAGTAACGCTGTGTCATTACTTTTCCCACAGTCTCTAAAGTAGTAAAGGAATACAGGAGTTGGCAGATCATGTTGTGGTTGTACAGGACATTGCTTCGGCCACTGTTGGAATACAGCATTCAATTCAGGTCTCCTTGCTATAGGAAAGATGTTGTGAAACTTGAGAAGGTTCAGAAAATGTTTACAAAGATATTGCCAGGGTTGGACGGTTTGAGCTACAGGGAGAAGCTGAAGAGGCTGGCGTTATTTTCCGCAGAGCATCGGAGGATGAGTGCTGACCTTATGGAAGCTTATAAAATCATGAGGAGCATGGATAGGGTAACTAGACAAGGTCTTTTCCCCAGGACAGGGGAGTCCAAAACTAGAGGTCATAGTTTAAGGTGAGAGGGGAAAGATTTAGAAGAGATGTAAGGGGCAACCTTTTTGGGCAGAGGGTGGTGCGTGTATGGAATGAGCTGCCAGAGGAAGTGGTGGAGGCTGGTACAATGGACAACATTTAAAAGGCATCTGGATAGTACATGAGTAGGAAGGGTGTAGAGGGATATGAGCCAAGTGAATTTAGAATATCTGGTCGGCATGGGCAATTTGGACCAAATGGTCTGTTTCCGTGCTGTCCATCTCTATGACTCTACATTGTGTCACTATAGTTGTACACAAACAGTCTTATTTCTGAAGTTTCACTGGAACTCCCTTGATGTATAGAGGAAAGAAAACATTTGAATAATGACTTCACCTGTATCGAGTAAGCCAGCAAAATGGAGTCAGCAGTTTTGCCCTGACTCACTGTGGCTAGGCTAGTCTCTAAAAATAGGCGCAGGTTTTGTTTACACTTGTCTCTGCCAAGGTTTCTCATCAAAGGAGTGTGCTGTTGAACTGATTGCCCTCTGGCAAAACAGGAAGCAAAGCTGTAGTGTGTGCTCGTAGAGTGATACTTTGTGAAGGAGGCTGTATGAGAATGTGCAAAGAGGGAGGTGCAAACTGATGATCTGACAATGAGTGACAGGAAGCTCTGAAAGCCAATAGTTATTAGGCTGCCAGGTAACTCAAAACCAAACATTGGTAGTACTGTATCACTTCCTGCCTACGAATGCTGCTGACTGAATGGTTAGTCAAACCATCAACACTAATGGCTGATAACCTCATCCAGATAAACTATAGCTTTCATGATTCGGAGATGCCGGTGTTGGACTGGGGTGTACAAAGTTAAAAATCACACAACACCAGGTTATAGTCCAACAGGTTTAATTGGAAGCAACGCCCCTCCTCCAAGTCCCTCCTCCCTACCTTTTATCTTCTCCTGCTGAACACTCTCTGCTCATTCCTGAAGAAGGGCCTGTGCCCGAAACGTCGAATCTCCTGTTCCCTGGATGCTGCCTGACCTGCTGTGCTGTTCCAGCAATAAAGTTTCAACTTAATTGGAAGCACACTAGCTTTCTGTGCGACGCTCCTTCATCCACTACCATCTGATGAAGGAGCATCGCTCCGAAAGCTAGTGCTTGCTTCCAATTAAACCTGTTGGACTATAACCTGGTGTTGTGTGATTTTTAACTTTATAGCTTTCAAGAATACCTTACATGTTAAATCAACAAACTAGACAGACTAAATAATTAAACAAAGGATCAGTGAAATGGATAACAAAAAGTCAGACAAAGCAAATCGTGCAAAATTAATCTATGTTTGGAAAGGTCACACTTGCATCAAATTTGTATAATTATTGTTGAAATGAAATTATTTGCTCACTGAGACTTTATTTGTCAGATCAGGAAGGTTTGGTCCCCTTTTGCATGCATGTGATGTAATTTATAAATGCAACAGCAATAGTTTCCTGAAATGTATTCAGCTAATTTGCTATTGAGTAACAAATAATTGCAATCATGATTTGGAGATGCCGGTGTTGGACTGGGGTGTACAAAGTTAAAAATCACACAACACCAGGTTATAGTCCAACAGGTTTAAACAGGAAGCACTAGCTTTCGGAGTGCCGATCCCTCATCAGGTTGTAAGTTAATTGTAAGTTATTTGTTGCCATTGTTATCATCGATAAACTTTCCTGACTTTATGCTTAAGTATCTGTGGGGAATTTGCCACCTTTTTCATGGCTGTATATCCAGATGCATGTGCAGACTAGAGTACCTCTACATCGGAAAGACCAAGTACAGACTTGGGGACTGGTTCATGGTGCATCTGCACTCTATATGCTCCAATTAACACCATCTTCCAGTTGCCATGCATTTCAACTCCCCCACCCACTCCCCTGGCGATATGTCCATCCTGGGCCTCCTCCGCCATCAAAGTGAGGCCACGTGCAAACTGGAAGAACAACACATTATATCCACCTCAGGAGCTTACAGCCTAATGGCCTCAACATAGAGTTCACCAGTTCCAAAATCTCCCCACCCCCAACCTTGCCNTGATGAGGGGTCCTGTCCCGAAATGCTGACTTTCTTTCTCCGCCAATGCGGTCTGACCTGCTGTGTTTTTCCAGCTCCAGGTTTTATCAACTCCATCTACATTTCCTGATGACTCTGTCTCTATACAGTAACAAGGATCAGGGTAAATTCTATTAGGAATTAGCTATTACTGATTAAGACAAAAATAAAAGGTTAGTGGATTACATATTGCAACTCTTTGACTGTGGCTTGCCTGTTGTACAGTGCCTTATGACAAGAACTTATTAGAAAAGCCATAAAAATATTTGTTGGAGAAACAACAAAAGCTTGTATTTCAATAAGAAGTTTCAATTCACTTTACAGAATTGTGAAAACCGTGGATACTAAGCAGGAGCAATAAGACATAAGACGTAGTGATGGAATGAGAAATATTTAGGATACTTTTGAAAACAGGTGCTAAGCAGTTCCAGATGACAATCCATTTGAGCTACAGAGAAAATAAAAGGTGTATATCAGGATCATAAATTAATGTATTAAAGCTGTGAGAATAGTAACCCTGAATGGAAAAAATCTTCCATAGTGATACGACAAAATTCAATAGGCTAAAATAGTACTGAACCATGAAAACCAGGTATCTCTGCACAATAGGTGGATTGATTGCATAATGTCTTCATTTCCAAACTTTAATAATTCCAAGCGTAATTAACTGTGTTACACCTCACAAGCGTAGCATACTAGATATCATGCTCACTTACCCACAGCCATCACAAAAGTTAAAGATTTTGAAAAGTATACAAAGTTCCCCAAATTGCCTGTCTTTAGAGCACAGGTTATATTTCTGGACTTACCAAAAGTTGATATTGTTTCAAATAGATAGATTCTACTCAGATAAACAATTGTAAACGATTGATGTATTGTTCTTCCAGTTAAAACTCTAACCTCATTCTAAACTCTCCTTCTATACACATGTTGAGACTATACAGACCAAAAAGAAACATAGTTGAGGGAGCATCTGGGATGTTCAATGAATCTGTGCACAGAGTTTGTTGAGATTATTCTTATGCTCATCATGCTGCTGCTTCTTGATAGTTTCTGTTTAGATAATTTCACCTGTTAGCAGAAGGCACAGGGTAACTGGTTTACGGTTAGATTTACTTGATGCTACCTCGACTAGAGGTTTGAATCATAAGGATAGGTTGGATAGGCTGGGAGTTTTTTCCCTGGAGTGTAGGAGACTGAGGGGTGACCTTATAGAGGTTTGTTAAATCATGAGGCGTAAGGTAGGTCATAAGGTAGATCACCAAATGCTTTTCCCCAGGATAGGGGAGTCTAAAACTAGAGGCCATCAGTTTAAGGTGAGAGGGGAGAAATACAAAAGGGTCCAGAGGGGGAACCTTTTCACAAAGAGGGTGGTGAGTGTCAGAAGCAGTAGTTGTGGAAGCGAGTACAATTTTGTCATTTAAGGAACATTTGGATAGGTGTGGAGGGATATGGACCAAATGCAGGCAAATGGGACTGGTTTAAATTGTGAAATCTGAGTGGCATGAGCAGGTTGTGCCAGGAGGCCTGTTTCCATGCTGTGGAGTCATAGAACTGTACAGCATGGAAATGAACCCTTCGGTCTGGCTCATTCATGCCAACTAGATATCTTAAATTAATCTAGTATCATTTCTACAGCTGAATAAACTGTGGATATTTTTTCTGGAGTATTAGTGTCTGAGGGGTGACCTTGTCGAGTTTATAAAATCATGAGGGGCACGGATAGAGTCAATAGCCAAGGTCTTTTTCCCAGTGTAGGGGAGTCCAAAACTAGAATACATTGTTTTAAGGTGAGAGGGGAAAGAGTTAAAAGGATCAACTTTTTCACGCAAAGGTTGGATGTATGGAACAAATTGCCAGAGTAAGTGGTGGAGGCTGGTATAATTGCAGCATTTAAAAGGCATTTGGGTGGGCATATGAATAGGAAGGGTTTAGACGAATATTGGCCAAATACTGGCAAATGGGACTAGGTCAGATTGGGATATCTGGTTGGTGTGGATGAATTAGACTGAAGGGTCTGTTTCCATGCTATATAACTGTGTGTGTGTGTGTGTGTGTAGGAGTGCCTATGCGTGTGTGTGTGAGAGACAGAGAGACTGTGAACTATCAATGACAATTCACAGCTTGCAGCAACTGAAAAGAAGAAATAAGTTGGTTATCTTCAGACTTGTGATTCTTTTTACTACAGAGCAAAAACAGCTCTACCTCCAGAGGTATGGGATTCTGCCAAAACTATCCAGCTATCTGACAGCCAAAACTATAGTTGTTGCCAGGCAAGTGGCCTTTGTCATCAATATCTGATCACTAGTCCGCAGACCAATCAGTTACATATTGCCAGTCAAAGCTTCATTGGTATATAGGTCTTGACTCCAGCTTGTCTTCAAACTAGGCTTTGACAAACATCTGTGTAAACATAAAATTAATCAGGTTACTTGCTTTCAAAAGGAGTAGCAACCTTCAACAATCTTTGTTTTTTTTTGAAATAGTTCTTTTCCCATTTCAGTGCACAAACAAAAATTCAGAAAAATAAAAATATATAATCTTACAACTGAAATGCAATGTGATTCTCTGAGCATCTGGGATTGTGCTATTCCTTCTGTTATCAATTTGGAGTAGCTCTGTGCAATAAGCAATAGAATCCTACAGCAACTGTACTTTATAATATTTGTTTTTCTAAAATGTTGGTAGTGCTGTGTTTGCTCTTTTGATGCTTTTTTTTGAGTGCAACTTGTATATTTTAAAATTTATTTTCGAGATTTTTGTTTTCTGGTCAAAACAGATATTGTTCAGAAATGTACTGGAGCTCTGCACGTAATATTTCTAAGATTTTACAGAATAGAAAGGAGTTTAAGAGAAAAGGTAGACAGAAAAATATTTTCAAAATATAAACGCTCATGGAATTTGAGAGTAGCATGGCATCTAACTGCAACATAGTGTCCTCAAGCAGTGAGAAAGTCCAGTTAACACTAATAATGAGGCTGCTCTTCAAACTCCCTAAGCATGTGTTTTATAGTTTAAGAACAAATGAAAACACATTATGGAGACCAGCAAACATTAGAAACAAATGTGGTCATTAAAGAATGGCTTGCAAAGTTGACAGTGACTAAGGAGGTGAGCAAGTGCTGTAAAGCTACCCAAAGCCAGCTTGCACTATAGGAATGCTACTGACACTGGTAGGAAAATGGAGCAGCTCGCTCAAATTTTCTACTGCCTCTGCTTGCATGGTTCACATCAGAATATCATAGTGTCACCCAGAGTGTTGCCAGCTCGTGTCTCAAGCAGGTGAGTGGGGCATTGACCAGTGTAGCTGGATTTCAATTTCACTTCTGACCTGATCAGCAGAAGGAGATTGAAATGTGTTTCCAAAGGCACAATGAGATCTCCAAGCTGCCAGTAGGTTCTTGTTCCATTTCATTTTCTCAACAATAGTATGATCATTAGTTTCTCATAACTTTGATCTGTGATTGATCTGATGCTCTCTCTTCCAACTCAGTAGCTGCATTCTCTCAGTAGCTGTATTTAGCAGCCAGGATACTTCCATTGCTGATGGCAGAGACTCTCAGAATGTTGTGAGATGTTTTATTTTTCAGGCCCACTGATCTGCTCTTGCAAGCCCACCATGAGTGAACTGTTGGTTCCCTGAAATAATTCCAAGCAGAGTTTGCACTGTCAGATATTCTAACTTCCACAGATGGGAACTAAGTAATTTTGCAGATTGGCCATTTGTTGTATAACTTTGCAAGTTTTCTTTCGAGGGATGCCCTGAAAAGAAAAGACTTCCACTTATCTAGCAGCTTTCATAAGCTCGGGCCAACTAAACATGCTTTACAGGCCATTTGAATTGTAGTCATGGCAGAAATATGGCAATCAGTAAAGTTGAACACAACAAATTTCTATAAACAGCAAGAAAGTAGTTGGCCAGGTTATCTATTTTACATATATTTGTTCAGCAATAAATATTTGCAGAATTCTGCTGAACTTTTTCAATAGTGTCAGGGAACCTTTACACACATATGGAGGTTGTAGCTGGAATGGGTGGTGTGGTGGCTCAGTAGTTAGCACAGCTATCTTACAGTGCCAGGGACCTGGGTTTAATTCTATGCTTGGGCAACTGTCCTGGTTGAATATGTATGTTGTCTGTGTGGGTTCCCTCCAAATGCTTTGGTTTCCTCCCACATTCCAACTATGTGCAGGCTAGGTGGATTAGCCTTAGGGAAGTGCAGAGGTGGGAGTCTCCAGGGTAATTTGTCCAATTATTTGTCCTTTTCACAACTTTCTTGCCACCTCCAGGAAGGGTGACATGGTGCTTATAGTTCTAAAATTTGTAATAACTTCATGCCTATATGGTCATGATGTATCTCTTCTAGCACTGCTGTTGCCAATGATAGAGATCTCAAACTAAACATTTCAATTCAATAAAGGACAGCCATTTTACCAATCTAATAGGTTATAAAGGATTGTGGACTAAATTACAGTGATATTTCCAGCTGGTCATGATGGAAGAAACAGATAATGGTTGACAATACTATGTGCAACACAGCTGGATACATTGAAACCTGTCGTCCAGCAATAAGTCACTGTTCATTTATAATGAGCAAAAAGCGTCCTCTTTGTCTCACAATTGAAAAGTGGTTCGACCTTTTGTTTACAAATGTTGGAGATTCTAGTTAACTAATAACATTGTTTCCTGTGGGTGTTTCTGAGGAGTTGATTGTGCCCTGACCAGCCTAAAGTGTCACTTCACTGGAGGGTGTAAGCACAAAAGGCAGATACCTACTAGATAAGTCATTTCTCAGAATACCATTGAAGGGGTTTGATCAATACTTGGCTTATACTGTGGGAATTGCAGGACACATTTAGTGTCCTTTGTCCAAAGCAGCTATCAGTTGCTTATCTAAATGATGTGTGTTAACTCAAGAATGTCACCCTGGGGCAACATGCCTTGCTTCTGAGGCAATGATGCTTCCTTTCCACCCTCTTATCAGGCTGCTGCAGTCTGGGGAGTGGATGCTTCTAAATCATTTGGAAGGAGAACATTCCTGTCCGTGATTGCCTATTTCACGCGGTGTGGACACCATTGCACACAAATGATTTGTGGAAAGACAGGACCTTCATCCACTTGGTGGGTGAAGTGGTACAGAGGGTTCTTTTACTTAAAAACAAAAATTGGCTCCAAAGAAAAAGTATGATCCTAAAGTTAAAATTATGATAATCCATACTTGCATTTCTTCACTTGCGCCTAAACAAAGCACAATAAGGCAGTTACATTATTTCTTAAATCTTGTTTTTTTTCAATATGTCTTAACTTTCTTCTTCCCCCAAACCCTGCCTCCCCCATCTCCACCTTGCCAATTTCTTACACAGAAACCTGTTAAGAAATAAACAAAAAAAACAGAAATTCCTGAAGCAGCTCATCAAGGGTGGTACAGTGGCTCAGTGGTTAGTTCTGCAGCCTCAGAGTGCCATGGATCTTCCCCCAAACCCTGCCTCCCCCATCTCCCCCAATCTCCACCTTGCCAATTTCTTACACAGAAACCTGTTAAGAAATAAACAAAAAAACAGAAATTCCTGAAGCAGCTCATCAAGGGTGGTACAGTGGCTCAGTGGTTAGTTCTGCAGCCTCAGAGTGCCATGGATCCGGGTTTGATTCCTGCCTTGGGTGACTGCCTGTGTGGTATTTGCATGTATTCTCTATGTCTGCATGGGTTTCCTCCCACAGTCCAAAGATGAGGTGCATTGGTCATGCTAAATACCATTGCCCATAGTGTGCAGGTTAGGTGGATTAGCGATGGGGTAGGTATGGGTGGGCTGCTCTTCGGAGGGATGATGAGCCAAATGGCCTGCTTTCACACTGTAAGGATTTTCTGAAGTCTGGCAGCATCTGTGAACAGAAAACAGCGTGACATTTTGAGTCCAGTGACCCTTCTGCAGAACAGTTGTGATGAAAGGTTGGTCACTGGACCCGAAACATTGGCTCTGCTTTGTCTCCACACGTGCTGCCAGACCTCCGGAGCTTCTCCAGGATTTTCTGTTTTTGTTTCAGATTTACAGCATCTGAGGTTCTTTGTTTCATTTTGATTTCTTGCCCCACTATTAGCCCAGCTGGTTGATGGTAAATCCCCGTCATTTTTAAAAGGTCCCAGCACTGTATCACAGCATAGACATAACAACTTTAAAAAATGATATGGTGCATGCATGGAATTTATTTAGTACATTTTCTACAATTTAGGTTAGTTGAATTTACTCATCACCAACACATGGGCATCATAAATAGAACCTATTTTCATCAGTTTTCTTCCGCAATTAATTTTTGTTTTCACTCTTTTCTTGTTTGAGCCACCCTTCCTCTTACCACCGTTTAACCGTAACTTCCCACTGAGCTTTGTCTCTCTGAACTTCCTTCTATTTCCCTTACGTTAACACCTTGGTTTTCTTCCATATCACCCCCTTTTTTGTAACTTGAATTCCTCTCTTGCTCCCACCTCCTCTGATCTACCTCCATCCGGTTCCATCATCCACCGACCCACCTAATCACAGACTTCTTTTAATCCACTTCCGAATGACACAACCAGCCAGCCCCTCACCCCTGTCCAGCTCCCCCTGACCCAGCTCCCCCT
>NC_057712.1:21523951-21589428 GCF_004010195.1 Chiloscyllium plagiosum | reverse complement strand
TCTCCCCCCTGACCCAGCTCCACACCTCTGACCCCGCCCCCCAAGTCCAAGCCCCTCACCCCTGACACAGCCCCTCACCCCTGACCCAGCTCCCCCTGACACAGCCCCTCACCCCTGACCCAGCCCCTCACCGCTAACCCAGCTCCACCTGACCAAGCTCCCTCTGACTTGAATATTCCGAGGATAACAAGCTGGAAAGCTGCTTCTGCAAACACCGACAATATATCCATTTTCCTTTTCCATTTCAGACTTCACCCAAACTTCCTGTCAATGTTAATGTTCTTTATGGATTCCAGATATGTGAGTGTTACACCAGCTTCAGGAACCTTTCCCAGAGGCCATCCTCATGGAGAGATCGGGACAAAAATTACCCAGTGGCTCTGTCACCCATAGAGGGCATTGTAATCAAACTGAACCTGATATCTGCACTCCTATTGGGGTGACCAGGTGGCATGGAGGTTGAGGAGTTAATGAGTAACAACTGGGATGAAGCAGCCTGGTCTGTTTCGTGGTCCTTATATAAAGTATTATGACCAAAGTGTTGCCACTGCTGACTCAGCACTAACTGAGGACTGAATCTGAGACATGTCTGATCTTTCCAACGCATAGCAGAGACTTCACCGATATCCCTTTGATATCGGTGAGTGAATTTTTTTGAGTCAGACTTATCATTTAAAGCTTTTAAGCACTGCATTGAATGTAACATAGCCAAGGCATATTATGTATTACTAAAAATAAACAATCAATTGAATAAGTCTGCCATACTCTCTACAGACTCATAAATTGCATGAATCAAACTCAACCAGTTTATTTGTTCATGTACATTATCTTTATCAAATTGTCAAGTGGCAGTCATCAATGCCATCATCTGACCTCCAAAAGATCGAATATATAACTGCTTTCCTGTTGAGTCATGACTATTTGGTGATGCTTGTGTCTGATGCTGCTTAGTTTCCTTTGTGAACTGTTGCCATAGACAGTGATCTAATCTCTGGACTTCAATGTACGTCTTTCAACAAGTCTCACACAGAATAAAAGCTGCCCTGAAGTAAATAAGAAGCAGTGTCAAAGTGAACTGTTGCCTTAACTGTGTTTATCTTTGTTGTAAACTAAGCCATTATCTTGGTTAATTAAAGACTGCCAAAACACTCAGGCTAGGTCTTTCTTCCTGGGCAGCAGTGGTTGGTTGGATTCAGTGCCAGAAGCAAAATAGTTTGTGGTTATACGTTGGGCAGTCCTGTCAGGTTTATAAATTTTGGCCAATAGGTTAATAACGAGTGTCATGGTAATGCTCAGACTTGTCAACAACCAATTAAAACAGAGCATTAAGGGGGAAAATGTTTGAAGGTCTAAGCATCCACAATTTCCGAATATAGGACAAAATTCCCACCAGTAAGTAAGTCACCAGCATAAAAATAGCTCTTAAGTGTACGCCATAGCATTTCTGCCAATGGCAGCAACAACATCTCACCTCAGTGTCACAAATTAGTGTGCTCCAGATTATACAAAACTTGATGCTGAGCTTCCCTGATG
This sequence comes from Chiloscyllium plagiosum, assembly GCF_004010195.1. Lineage (NCBI taxonomy): Eukaryota > Metazoa > Chordata > Chondrichthyes > Orectolobiformes > Hemiscylliidae > Chiloscyllium > Chiloscyllium plagiosum. The sequence continues at coordinate 21,587,895 of NC_057712.1, read as the reverse complement.
GCTCACTGGTTAAAACAAAACCATGGCCTGTCATGTTATTGGTGTGACATCTTGACCAGGGGATCCTCTATTTGATTGCCTGTCAGCAATTCTCAGCCAGGACAGTGATGGGACAGAATTAAGCGAAAAGAACAGTGCTTTCTGGTCTGATCAGTGGTTGTGGTTGGAAAATACAAGTATGTGTTAGTCAAGTGAGGATAGGAATGACTCCCATAGATTGCAGGCCGATTGTTGATATACCTTTATTAAATCATTGTATTTAGTAGGAAAAACGAAAAACAGAGAAAACAATATGTGGATGCATATAAATATTACATTTGCTTTCAAACAAAAAAAATTACATCGTGTCTCACCGGATATGCTCTCCTTTGTGTATGACTCATATTCTGCTCAACAGTGGATCGTCATCGTTGCTGAACTTGATGACTTGTCGAGTTTATTTTGACTCAGTCAGTTGTTTGGATATCCAAAAGGAAGGATCATGAGTTTCTGAATGTGAGCCAGTGAATCACGTGGAGATGTTACTGACAAGCCTCAGAAAGTTGCCTCCTTCTCAGCAACAGCAACTTTTAGATGTCTCCTAACCCTAATTTTCTGTTACATGTCAAAAGATTATTATAGAATGTATTTAAAAAGGAGGCAGATAGATTCATAAAATATTGGGAAGCCGAGGGCTATGATGAGCTTGTACAAAAGTGCTTTTGAGGTCTGGGACAGTTAATCACGCCCTTGTTGAACGGCGGGAGAGGCTTGAGGGGCCAAATGGCCTACTCCTGCTCCGATTTCACATGTTCTCACTGCTTTAGCAGATATGGTTCTCAGAGGAACAACCTTGGGGAATCATCCACAATGGTGAGGATATATTGGCAGGTGCTTTTGTACAGAAGTACCACACCGCCCACTAACATCCTGGCACTAAAAGCTGGCACAGGTCGCTTGGTGCAAACTCCATTGTGAACAAGCTGAGCTGTTTTTCTTTTTGATTCATAGGATGTGGGCATCAGTGGCTGAGCCAGCGTAACTTTCCATCTCTGGATACCCATGAGAAGATGGTGGTGAGCTACATGTTGTAACACTGAAGTCCACCTGGTGTAGATACACCCACAATGATGTTGGTGGGGGGGGCAGTTTGACCCAGTGACATTGAAAGAACGGTGATATATTTCCACAGGAAGGTGAGTGATTTGTTGGATAACGTGCAAGTGTTGGCATTCCTATGTACTTGCTGCCCTCATTTTTCTTTGCGGGAATGGTCATGGTATAGAAGATGCTACCGAAGGGGCCTTGTTAACTTCTGCAATACATCTTGTCGATGGTATAGACTGCTCCTATTCAACATTAGTGGTATAGTGACTGAATATTTGTCGATGTGATGCCAATTAAGCGGGCTGCTTTGCCCTAGATGGTGTCAAGCTTATTGAGTAATGATGAAGCTTCAATCATTCAGGCAAATGGGGATATTCCATCATGTTCCTGATTTGTGTTATGCAGATGTTGGACAGACCATGGGAAGTCATGAGGTGAGTTATTCACTCCAGGATCCCAAGCTTCAAAACTGGTCTTGTTGCCACAGTGCTAGTCCAGTTCAGTTTCTGATTAATAGTTAACCCCAGGATGTTGACAGTGGGAAATTCAGTGATGGTAATGCCAATGAATGTCTAGGTTGATTGAAATGTCTTTGTCTTGGTTCTGCTCAATAGTAACTAACTGACAATACTCAGAGTAGACATGTTTTTTTTATTTTTTTACCTGAAATGCAAGAGTGTTTAATGGCTGTTCTCAAAACTCTGATCTGTCCCAGAACACAAGTTCACATGTTAGCATATCAGAGCACTGCATACATTGTAGTCAACTCTATCCCCTTTCTTTATACAACTCTGGAAGGGTAAAACACAATCACGCCTGCACCAGATGAATTCCTGCTGACAGGAGGTGAGTAGTTGGCAATTAATTAGCTCTTTCTTTTGAGTGTTTCTGTTTGAAGTTTCTCTGACTTTGCACAGATGTGACATGCCATGGGTCCACGCTGGACCTTGCTGAACAGTCAGTGAATTTACATCTGTAGTCATCTTTTGACTGTAGCAGTCCACTTTTTTTTTAAAAAGAACATATTGGAATGAAAAGCTCGATAAGTCCATTGCAGCTCTGATCCATCATCTTGGCAGTCACTCTTGACCTAATAATACAGAAAGAAAGAGGTAAGTGAGATCAATGAGAGGAGAAGTAGGAATGGAATTCAACACTGAAAGAGGTGGAAGAAAAAGAAGCCCGTGTACTTGAAATAACAGATCAAGAAACATATTTAAGATACTGTGAAGTAGGTTCCAAAAAACGTCATTAAAGCATATCAAATTGCTTGCAGGCAATCAAGAAAATGTATATAAATATATAAAATTTAAGGATCTACAATTAAGATTGTGATGTTGTTTGTGAAGTGTTGTTGAAGTCACATCTGGTCTTTGTGAAGCCATATCTAAAGAAATATGTTGAGTTCTGTCTCTATATTAAAGGAAATATGTTGAAAGGTTATAGGAATCTGGGGGAGTGCCAGAGAGGCTGATTTCTGAACTTAGAGCTGGGTTCTGAGAAAATATTTTACTCTCTGGAGAGAAAGTTGCTGAAGTGAATGTGATGGATGCATTTAAGATTTCCATTTGAAAAGATAATCTGGAGTGATGAAAGTTCTTCCATTGGTTGCAGAATATGATCGCTGAATATATGGTTTCAATTAGAAGAGAAAGTTTTTAAAAAATGCTTTCGCTTTATCCTTTTAGAAAAAGGACAATAAAATTATGGAACAGTTCACCAGCAAGGGTTCCTGAAGGAAAAATCATTTAAACTGGCAAATGGTATGATTCATCAGGGTAAATCTTTTTTTTTGGCTGCCCCAGTTTTGTCGAGTTTCGCAGAGGAATTCTTTCCACGAAACTTCACAAGATCCCTCACCTCATCTTACCAAACTTGCCTTTTTAAGGCCATTCCTTCCCCTATGGCAGCCCTCTTCCCCATTTCCAGCCCCATTTCTCAACAGCCTTTCCCAGAAGAACTCACCTCTTACCACATACCCACTGAAAGACTAGTGTCCCTGCTATCCTGTGCCAGCTTTAATATGCCATTGTGCACCTGCAGGAACATTGGGTTCTGAAGCGGCCCTCTCACTGAAGGACACTCTTTCCAAAGATGTTTAAGAAGGAGAAAATGCAGCAATTCTCCAACAAAGTAGGGGTGGGTGGCGAGGTGTTGGTGGGAAGGGGTGGTAGAGGTGGTGGGGAGAGGGGTTGCTGGTGGATGTGATGGTCCTGAGGAGTGCCATCCTCTTCCCGGAGAACCCGCTGAGGAGGACATGGTGCCAGCTCCTGGCAGCCCAGTCTGCAGTCATTACCCGGGTCAGTGCAGTAGCCACACTCCATACGAATGGCCAGCAGTGCTCCACAAGAAGGTCACTTACCTTTTTCACTCCACCATGGTTAGTGCCACGCTCCTTACTCTGCTACCTCACACTCACTCTGTCTCTGCTACGGCACCTATCTCCCACCAAGGCTCATGTTGTATCACTCTCGCCAGTGCATGCCTCATCATCCCCTTCTGGTTCTCATATTTCACCGTCAACCTTCCGCACCACTGACCCTCTGCGTTTTGCACTCCCCGCTCTCTTCCCCACAACCCACTCACCATCTCTCCACCATCTCCATGAGCACATACCTGCCAGATGCTTTCAGTTCATTCCATTTCTCTCATTACAGGATAAAACAGTCCATAATAGAGGGCGTCACTTTAAGGTAAGAGGGGAGAGAATAAATGGGAACCTGAGGGGCAACACAGAGGGGTGGCATGCATATCGAATGAGCTCCCAGCAGAAGTGGTTGAGGTGGGTACATCAACAACATTTAAAAGGCATTGAGACAAGTACATGGATAGGAAAGGTTTAGAAGGATATGGGCCAAATGCAGGGAAATGGGGTTAGGATGAACATTTTGATTCAGCCTGGACCAGTTTGGGCTGAAGGGCCTGTCTCCATGCTGTAGGACCCTATGACTCTATCTTTAACTCTGTGACTCTATAAGATGGGACTGGCTAGGACGGTGAAGGCATGCCCAACATCAGACTACTCACCAGCTGACCTTTCAAACTTTAAGCCAAGGAAGTTTACTTAGTTCTGACAAGAAGACCCCCAGAGTGTTGAGTCAAAAATGCCCCAGGGTCGGTCACCTGATGAAATCTCAAAGGCCAATGGGCTCCACAACTGGGGAGGCTCCCTCCCCTCCAGCTTTGGAACCTGGAGCCACATGAAGGCATTGTGGGAAGGAAGCAAAAGAGCATTTTGAGGGAACATTGATGGCACAGGTGACATTGCATTGGACCCCCGATTGAGAGCGATCAGACCAGAAACCTGATCATGTCAAATCCATGAAGTGATATCAGATACTGAAACCCCTGACTGACAGGTACTCCCATGAGCTGTGCTGAAGACTTCACTTCTAAGACTGTGAGACATGGCGCTTGCTTACTGCACAAGCAATGTAGTTGACACATAAGCTGTTGGAAAAAGGCATGAGATTGACACGGCACAGTGTTGTGACGATCTATTTGTGTGACGGCACTAATCCACAAGAAAAGGCCTGCCAGGGATGGTGTGAGCGTTAGGGTTGGTATTCAGTGAGTGAGCACTAAAAACAAGCAAGTAGCCCTGAGATGCAGCTCTGGTCCAGTCCATGAACTGGTGCCTGCTCCTTTGCACAAGCTGTCCTAGAAAGAGCTTTTCAACGCTAGTTGACAGTGCACCCTGCAATGCAGGTTTGTACTTCCTCGGCATCCAACAAGTGCAATTCTGGTCTCCTTCCTATCAGAAAGATGTTGCGAAATTTGAAAGAGTTCAGAATACGTTTAAAAGCATGTTGCCAGGGTTGGAGGATTTGAACTATAAGGAGAGGCCGAACAGGCTGGGGCTGTTTTCCCTGGAGTGTCGTAGGCTGAGGGGTAATCTCCGTGGGCGGCACGGTGGCACAGTGGTTAGCACTGTTGCCTCACAGCGCCAGAGACCCGGGTTCAATTCCCGCCTCAGGCGACTAACTGTGTGGAGTTTGCACATTCTCCCCGTGTCTGCGTGGGTTTCCTCCGGGTGCTCCGGTTTCCTCCCACAGTCCAAAGATGTGCAGGTCAGGTGAATTGTCCATGCTAAATTGACTGTAGTGTTAGGTAAGGGGTAAATGTACGGCGGGGCGGTGTGGACTTGTTGGTCCGAAGGGCCTGTTTCCACACTGTAAGTAATCTAATCTAATCTAATCTAATCTTTTCAAGGTTTATAAAATCATGAGGGGCATGGATAGGATAAATAGACAAAGTCTTTTCTCTGGGGTGGAGGAGTCCAGAACTGGAGGGCATAGGTTTAAGGTGAGAGGAGAAAGATATAAAAGGGACCTAAGGGGCAACCTTTTCATCCAGCAAGTGGTGCATATATGGAATGAGCTGCCAGAAGAAGTGGTGAAGGTTGGCACAATTGCAACATCTAAATGCATTTGGATGTATAAATGAATAGGAAGGGTTTAGAGGGTAATGGGCCAAGTGCTGGCAAATGGGACTAGATTAGGTTGGGATATCTGGTTGTCATGGACGAGTTGGACCGAATGGTCTGTTTCTGTGCTGTATGTCTCTATGATTATATGACCCTAAATGGATCAGGGATGTCTCCAGGTCTGAAGCCAAGTCGCTCTAACATCTGTATTGAGAATTCTCGGCATCTAGTTTTCTCACAATGGCTGGTAGGATTTTGTTTTAAAAGATGTCCTTTAAACGATGAGTATTTTTGACAGTGAAGACAGAACGAAAATGCTCCCACTAATCCCGGATCCCAAAACTGTGGTCATAAATTTGAGATAGCTGTTAATAAATTGAAATAACTGCACAGAGACCGGTATCCTGTCACCAAGACACCCTTTGTTTACTTGCACACGGTACACTGGCTGTGGCCAGCCAGCTCAGAGTCAGTAATGGCCTGTAGGATAGGAAGATGCACATTAATGAGATGAGATGTGCTCTTAAAAAGGTCATTATCTGGTAATAATTCCACGTAAAAGGCAAATCACAACTGCCTGGTGAGAATCTCACCTCGACACACAGAGCTGAGTAAAAAAATACAGCAACACACAATAAAACAAAGAACTGCGTATGCCAATTTCTAAAATAATAAATTCTTGTTAAACAAAAACAGAAATTGCTGGAGAAACTCAGCAAGTCTGTCAGAGTCTGTGCAGAGACAACAGAAGGGCTAGAAAGATTAATCCTGCTTTCTCTTGAAAAGCAGTTGCTCTCAATGTCAAGGTAGGTCTTGCTAGACTTATTGCAGGATTCTGCCATAAATCTCACCATGATCTACAGCGTTCACTTCCCTTTCAAGTCCCACCCATCTTGTATATTTAAAAATGAAGCTCTCTAATGTTCAACATCTCAGCAACATCACAAGCACAACCACTGACATTCAGAGTGCAATTGCCAGTTTTATTTGGTATCCCAGATCAGAAAGTGCCTGAAGATACACACTCAAATCATTTCCAGAAATGTGTACAAAGTGTGGAGTGACCCTGCTATTCACAATGAAACAGGCAAACATAATGTATGGAGTGTACTATCACATCACTGATCATTAATCATCAAGCACAAACAAGATGTTCACATTACATGCTAAATTTAAAAAAAGCTACTTTCTAAGCAACCCATTGTTACACCGCATTGTAATGGTGGGACTTGAACCCTGGTCACCTGTCCCAGAAGTAGGGACACTACCACTGTGCCACAAATCAGGACAGTTACATTTTCATGCAACAATACTGGCGGAGCAATAGCCATCCCAGATCAGTTAACTCTCAGAAGGTTGGTGCAAACAGCCTCGCTCAACAAGCAATTGGCTCATCATTCCACGATTCAGGACAATCTTCTTCAAAGGCAGAGGATTGCAAAAGAAATATACTATGAGTGGGAAAAGTTGGCAAGCTAAAAATAGAAACATAATTACTTGGATACAAGTAAAGGTTTTTGAAAAATAGTCTCATCAAATGGAATCTTTATGGATCATGGTGTGACATTGTGATGGAACAGGAGTCAAGTACTCTTTGGGATAAGTTATTATCTTTGGAAAAGGGAGTTGTTATGTTATGCCTCATGTTCATTATGCCTCTAAAAGGCATGGTCATGATGTCATTACTATATTACAGCATGTGACCTGAGTGTATAAAGATCTCAGATTGCATCTTACACAGCAACCACTTGAAGTAGGAGATGCTACTGAAAGCATTCTTCTTTGTTGAATGGTCTAATTAATATGCTCGCACGTAAATAAAATACCCTGTTGGAGGCAAACTTGTATCCTCACGTCAGTGATGCTAAGGACTATGAAAGGAGGAAGGTTAGATAATTTCTAAATGTAGAGGCTCATTAGCTCGTAATAATATAACATGAATACTATTTACAAGTTTGGCTGAAGCCCGAATATTGTCCAAATCTTGTTCATGGGAACACAGTTTGCTTCAGTGTCTGAAAATTTGATTTGATTTATTATTGTTGACACATGTACATAGATTAGATTAGATTAGATTACATTACAGTGTAGAAACAGGCCCTTCGGCCCAACAAGTCCACACCGACCCGCCGAAGCGAAACCCACCCATACCCCTACATTTACCCCTTACCTAACACTATGGGCAATTTAGCATGGCCAATTCACCTGACCCTGCACATCTTTTGGACTGTGGGAGGAAACCGGAGCACCCGGAGGAAACCCACGCAGACACGGGGAGAATGTGCAAACTCCACACAGTCAGTCGCCTGAGGCGGGAATTGAACCCGGGTCTCAGGCGCTGTGAGGCAGCAGTGCTAACCACTGTGCCACCGTGCCGCCCACAAAATGGCAGTGGTGGGATTCGAACCCACGCCCCTTTCGAGACTGGAACCCACGCCCCGTTCGAGACTGGAACCTGGATCCAGCGCCTTAGACCGCTCGGCCAAGCTATCAGCCTGTGAATAGGTACTGTGAAAAGTTTTGTTTTGCGTGCAGTACAGGCAGATCACACCATACAAAGTGCACTAGTGTAATAGAACAGAGAAAGGAATATAATGTTCCGGCTGAAGAGAAGGTGCACAAAGAGCGAGATCTAGATGAAATTTAAAATTTGAGACATGCATTCAGAAGTCTAATAACAGCGGGGAAGAACCTGTTCTTGAATGGCTCTGAATACTCAGGAACCATTGGGGAAAAAAATCCTCACTTCTAACCTTATGAAGCAAATGAAAACGGTTGGGCCTGAAGAAATACTGTGGAAAGCCTTGGAATCCTCATTATTGATTTCATACTCCAACAAGTCTAAGGGATTACGCCAAACATATACAAGGAATCATCAACCTAATTGGTATCTGCCCACCTTGGCTGAATGGTTAGTGCTACTCCATGTTGGACACCATTTAGATGAAGCACTCAGAGGGGCAAAGGCACACAATGTACTCTGGGTGGGTTACTCCAGTGCCAATCATCCAGACTGGCTTAGAAGCACTACTACTGACCATTACTGGCCCAGCCTTGGAGTAAGTAGATACAACAAACTCCCCTGCTCCTCTTCAAATGAGTTGCCTCAGCTCTCTGTTTTATTTCATAATATTTCAGCATCAATAATAAGATTTTGTAACCAAATGCCACAATAGTTTTAGTCTGAATGCAATGTGAACTTCCTCATCCTTACTGAATAACCTAAGACTAGGCTTAGATGGTGATATTTAATTTTTTTCAGAAGATTTTTATGACTTGTACCTGGAACCAGTTAAAAGAGGTAATTTAATCTCAGGTTATGAATGGAATTCTATAACTGGTAGAGCTTCACTGTTTTGTGTGTTTTATGGTGTTACTGGAATGTAGCACTGTAGACTGAATGAGAGCTTTTCACACACATCCCTCCAGAACCACCTCTACCACACACACACAGTCAGTTCTGCTATAATACGGTAGTTCTATTCTCGTGCAATTCAGGAGATTGTATAATAGCAGCACCATTTAAATCAATGGAGCTGGAATTGCATTATAACCAAGACATGATTTAAAAGTTCACGCTAGAGAAACAGTGTCCCTGATTCACCGATGACGTTATGGCAAAATCGCATTAACAAAACGCATGTAATAGCAGAACGACCTGTGCACACATGCACACAGAAACGCACATCCGTACAAAAGCAAGATCTAACACAAAAACTTCAAGGGACTGTAAAAGCAGGTGTAGTCACAATGTTTGAAAGTAATGGTCCAATGGTTGCACTATTGTGCTCTGTTGATGCTGGTCCCTTGATTGACCTAAAAAGAAAAGTTCCTACGGCTTATCAAGAAACCACAGAAATCATTTCAGCTCCAGATTTCGGAGCTGGTATGACAATGATGGAATGGATTGCTCGTCTGTGAATGCCCGGAGAGCTGTGGGGCATATGTCTTTTGTTGTGAGCAGCTGAGCAGGTGCAGACACACATCCAGAATTTTCACAGGACAGCCCATTTCAAATATTGCTGCGTTCCGAGATCCTTGCTCCGTTTCCAGTGCCCACATACTATTATGTCTGTGAAAGCAGTGCTACCACACACAAGGAGCTAGAACGCCAACGTGGATTAGCATAGAGAAACTGTGGTTCACAACATGCAAAGAAATGTTGTGGTTCTGTTCACCAGCTGGAAATTTTTGTTGCAAACGTTTCATCCCCTGTCTAGGTGACATCCTCAGTGCTTGGGAGCCTCCTGTGAAGCGCTTCTGTGGTGTTTCCTCCGGCATTTATAGTGACCTGTCCCTGCCGCTTCCGGTTGTCAGTTTCAGCTGTCCGCTGTAGCGCCCGGTATATTGGGTCCAGGTCGATGTGTTTGTTGATGGAGTTTGTGGATGAGTGCCATGCTTCTAGGAATTCCCTGGCTGTTCTTTGATTGGCTTGCCCTATAATGGTAGTGTTGTCCCAGTCGAATTCATGTTGCTTGTCGTCTGCGTGTGTGGCTACTAAGGATAGCTGGTCGTGGCGTTTCGTGGCTAGTTGATGTTCATGGATGCGGATCGTTAGCTGTCTTCCTGTTTGTCCTATATAGTGTTTTGTTCAGTCCTTGCATGGGATTTTGTACACTACATTAGACAGGGGACGAAACGTTTGCAACAAAAATTTCCAGCTCGGCGAACAGAACCACAACACCCGAGCTACAAATCTTCTCACAAACTTTGAATGCAAAGAAATGTCCTGAAACTTTTCCTTTCCATTTACTGACGAGGAGCACTCAGCTACATAAGGACTGAGCTCTTTTGCTTCTCAATGAAACCAGTTGTCTAGCTACAGTGCATATTAATGACATCACAGCCACTGACAGGGCCACTATTTTTGACTCATGAGACTTACTTGCATCCTAACAAATTATTAGCTCAAAAGCTGTGGATTTTCTTTTCTAAACAAGGGTGGGCTGTCAGGATATCGCTTCCAACAAATTGGCTCTGTCAAGTCCTTAGGCGAAAGTGAGGACTACAGATGCTGGAGATTAGAGTGGTGCTGGAAAAGCACAGCAGATCAGGCAGCATCCGAGGAGCAGGAAAATTGACGTTTCGGGCAGGAGTCTTTCATCAGGAAGCCTTCCTGAAGAGGGGCTCCTGCCTGAAATGTTGATTTTCCTGCTCCTCTTTGCCAAGTCTTGGTAGACCATTTGGACACTGCCATCTGGATCTAACAAAATACTCATGTTGTCCCTTCAGGCAATGCTGAAGAGTGGCAAATCCTTTTCAGAAACCACAACATTTCAAGGTAGAACCAACTTATTTTTGGAAGGATTAGAAATATAACAGAGTAGAAATCCTCAAGGGTTATTCTAAGATATTAAGACTAATAACACTCACCAGGTAAATCTCGCAAACATTAACTGCTCACCATAACAGTCCCACTCCTGAATTCTGGGAAGAACAGAAGATTTATTTAATCACTGCCCTCTCCATTAGCTTCCTCAATAGCTGCACATTTCTATTGAAAGTGACACATCCAGCTTTCGGCATTATATTTGATTATTCCGAGATATCAGTAAATAACTGACAGTGTGAACGAGATTATGGCCACAATAAGAATCAATTCACATTATGTTCCAAATACAGTCATAAGGATAAAAATAAATCTTGTTTTATTACCACATGTTGTTGTGACTGGGATGCTCCCCAGAGATGTCTTCAGCTGTTTAATGCACAAAGGGCTACAGAACTAGACTTGCTGTTTTAAGTGTAACATGTGTAAGGAACTGTTTGCTGCCTTGGAGCACTTGTATTATTACATGTTGACAGTCCAGCAGGTTACCTAGCAGTTTTTAAGGTTAAAAAAATGTACATTCACCGTTTTTACACTGTTTTGTTAGATGAATCTCCTCTGTGTCAGGAGGGCATGGGGTCATGTTGCACCCCTCAAACTCCAGTGCAAAATTTCAGCCAACTCTAGTGCAGTGGCGATGAAGTGCTGCACTCAAAGAGCTGTTATCGCTTGGATGCAATGTAAAACCAAGGCTTTGTCTGATCCTTAGATGGAACTAACAGAATCAATGGTGCTGTTTGGAAAAGAGTAGGAGAGTTCTACCCATGAGTCTTGGGCAATACTTCCACCTGAATCAACATTACAAGACAAATGACCTGATCACTATCACGTTGTTTGTGGAACATTGCTGTGCGCAAATTTGCAAACAGTTTTCTGACAATAAAGATGTAACTCCCCTTCAAAAGATATTTGCTTGACTTTAAAACACTTTAGAACATCTTTAATCCTTTTTAATGCCAGTTTCTCTCTCTTCAACTATTCTCATTTTCCAACACTGATGTGAATTACAGTTGTAAATGTTAGGATGGGACACAATTGACAGGTGCACTCTTGATAAAAATAAGCAATGGGAAAGTGGAAATTAGTTTTATTGATTTCCAAGAAAAAATATTACTCCTCGATTCGAAACACTTCTGGTGTTTATCAAAAACAATTTGTTCGACAATCCTGCCTTGTATCAATTAGCATCAATGAAAGCAAGTGAGGTAATTGTAGGTTACTATAACTGTACTTTCTGACAGTGATTGGAACCAATATTAAGCATAAAATGATGAATCCTTGAAGAGAAGTATTAGGAAAAATGCAGTAAAGAATTATGGAAAGAGATGAAAAGAGACTAGAAAAATAATGAGGGCAAAGAAATGTACAAGATCTGCACATGAGGAAACAGTCTTGCATTATGCTTCACTAGTTGGGTTAGATGAGAAACTATAGAATCTTGAACAGCTCCAATAGATTGGACTAGGCAAAAGTGAGGACTGCAGATGCTGGAAACCAGAGTTTAGATCAGAGTGGTGCTGGAAAAGCACAGCAAGTCAGGCAGCAACCGAGGAGCAGGAAAATCGAAGTTTCGGGTAAAAGTCCTTTATCATGAAATGTCAATTTTCCTGATCCTTGGATGCTGCCTGACCTGCTGTGCTTTTCCAGCACCACTCTGATCTAAACTCTGGTTTCCAGCATCTGCAGTCCTCACTTTTGCCTAGTCATTATCTTGCTGGAAAAGCACAGCAAGTCAGGCAGCAACCGAGGAGCAGGAAAATCGAAGTTTCGGGTAAAAGTCCTTTATCATGAAATGTCAATTTTCCTGCTCCTTGGATGCTGCCTGACCTGCTGTGCTTTTCCAGCACCACTCTGATCTAAACTCCAATAGATTGGAGGTAAGCTGGTGTAACACCATTCTTTTAAAAAGGATGTAGAGAGGAAAAAGAACATTATAGACCAGTTCACCTGACATCATTAGTAAGGATAATGTTGGAATCTGTTATAAAAGATTTGATAGTAGAGTACTGGGCAAACAGTCAGCCTGGGATCATGAAAGGAAATTCATGCATGACAAATCTATTGGAATTTTTCCAAGGAGAGGACCACAAGATGTTTGAGCAGAAATAGACCATTTAGCCCATCATGTCTGCTCCACCATTCAATCAGTTTGTGGCTGATCTGATAACTCTCAATTCCATTTTCCTGACTTTACCCAAAACCCTTGATTCCCTTACTGACTAAACATCTACTTAGCTCAGCCTTGAATATATGTTTTGACCCAGCCTCAACAGCCTTCTGTCATAAAGAATTCAATAGATTGACTTATAATCTGAGAGAAGAAATTTCTCTTCATCTCTGCATTAGATGTCCTCTCATCCGTAATTCTCCCAAAAGGGAAAATAACCTTCCTGCGGCTAGTTTGTCAAGTATCCTAAGACTCTTATATGTTTTGATAAGGATGCTTGTCAATATTTAGATTCCAATGAGTACAGGCCCAATCTACCCAACTCATAAGACAGTCCCTCCATCCCCAATATCAGCCAAGTGAACTTCTCTAGACTGCTTCCAATGACAGTCATAGAGTCATAGAGTCATAGAAATGTACAGCATGGAAACAGACCCTTCGGTCCAACCCATCCATGCCGACCAGATATCCCAACCCAATCTAATCCCACCTGCCAGCACCCGGCCCATATCCCTCCAAACCCTTCCTATGCATATACCCATCCAAATTCTTCTTTAATGTTGCAATTGTACCAGCCTCCACTACTTCCTCTAGCAGCTCATTCCATATACGTAATACCCTCTGTGTGAAAAAGTTGCCCCTTAGGTCTCTTTTATATCTTTTCCCTCTCACCCTAAACCTATGCCCTCTCATTCTGGACTCCCTAAACCCAGGGAAAAGACTTTGTCTATTTATCCTATCAGTGCCCCTCATAATTTTGTAAACCTCTATAAGGTCACCCCTCAGCCTCTGACACTCCAGGGAAAACAGTCCCAGCCTGTTCAGCCTTTCCCTATAGCTCAAATCCTCCAACCCTGGCAACATCCTTGTAAATCTTTTCTGAATCCTTTCAAGTTTCACAACATCTTTGCGACAGGGAGGAGACTGGAATTGCACACAATATTCCAACAGTGGCTGAACCAATGTCCTGTACAGCTACACCAGTTCCTTAGATAAGGGACCCAAAACTATTCACAGTATCCCAGCTGTGGTGAGACTGCTACCATATTGAGTAAAACCTCCTTCTTCTTCTGTTACAGCCCCTTTGAAATAAAGATAGACATTCCATGAAATTGAATGCGAACATTTTTGTGATTTATAGTCAGGACTCGTAAATCCCTCTGTTCCGTATCGTTGTTGAATTGAATTGGATTAGCTTTATTGTCACATGGACTCACATGAGAACAGTGAAGAATTTACAAGTCTCCAGTTACAGCTCCTTCTTAGATACAAAGGTACCTAAGTACAGGATCTTAGATACAAAGCAGAAATATAAGGAAAACAAAGCTAAAGTCCTTACTAAAAAGGTAGAAAACCAAAGAAACACAGTTCAATACCACAGTCCATAATGGCCTGGCAATACTGGGCTTGCACTCCTCATAAGGGCTTGACCTCGTCCACTTCGGACTCAACCACGCCCCCTGTTGGCCGCCTCAGGCTGCTTTCTCCCATAATACTGCTGGAGTCCCGTTCTGACAGTGTTCCCGACCTAGAACGAGCCAGGATGCCACCGACTGCCAGAGTTTTGCTCGGGCACACCACCATCTCATGATCAACTGCAAAAGCCCCCAGCCACTACAGTCATTTCTGTGCCTCCAAGGCTGAGCTCCCACTTGATCATTGCGACCATCTCTTATCTCCCCCCCACCCCCTCACCCCCAGCAATGGGCACTGCGGAGCAGACATTCTGTCTGCAGCCTTGCCCATTTAAATATTATCCAGCTCCTCTATTCTTCCTGCCAATGTGCATAAATTCATGTTTCGCCACATTATGTTACGTCTTCCACTTTTTGCCCACTGGTTTAACCAGTTTATATCCCTCTGCAGACGTTTTGTTTTATTTTGTGTCATTTTCACTACTTGCCTTCCCACCTATTCCCACCAATCTTGGCTATAGTACATTCATTTTCCTCATCCAAGTCAGTAGTACACATTGCAAGTGACCGTGGCCCCAGCACTGATCAATGTGACATATCTGATATGTCACATTGAAAATGTCCACTTTATCCCAACTCCCTGCCTTCTCTTAGTTAACCAATCCTCCATCCTTGCTAATATACTACCTCCAACACCATGGGTTCATCTTATTAATTGCTTAATGTGTGTGGTAACTTATCAAATGCCTTCTGAAAACCCAAATATGCTACATCCACTGCTTCCCCTTCATCTGCCCTGCTTTTTACATTCTTAAAGAATTCTTGTAAATGTTTCAGGTATGGTTTCCCCATCATGAAGACATGCTGACATTGTTTAATCATATTTATGTATTTTTTAAATGCTCTGCTATTATATCCTTTATAATAAATTCTTAACATTTTCCCAATAATAGACACGAAGCGAACTTAAGTATGTTAGCGCGTAGAGTTGATAATGGGGAAGTAGTAGATGTGGTTTACTTGGACTTCCAAAAGGCTTTGATGAAGCCCTACATAAGAGATTGGCATGTAAAATTAAAGTGCATGGGTTTGGGGATGGTGAATTGACAGAGATAGAGAACTGACTGACAGACAGGAAACAAAGAGTTGGAATGAATGAGTCATTTTCAAAATGGCAATCAGTGACTAGTGGATACTGCAGGGATCAATATTTGAACTCCAGTTCAAGACTATATGTATTAATAATTCAGATGAAGGAAATAATTGCAATGCCTCAAAGCTTGCATATGACACAAAGCTGGATGGGAAGGTGAACGGTGATGAGAATGCAGAGATGATTGAGGGTTGTTTGAACAAGGTGATTGAGTGGGCAAATGAAATGTGATGTTGATAAATGTGGAAGTATCTGCCTTGGTAGCAAATTTAAGAAGGTATATTATTACCTGAATGGCAATGGATTTGGACTGGGAAGGCTGCAATGGAAATGGATGTTCTTGGACACAGTCAATGAAAGTAAACATATAAGTATAGCAGGCGTTGAATAAGGCTAATGATATGTTGGCCTTCATAGCAAGAGGATTCAAGGACAAGAGCTCACTGGTACAGGGCCTTGGTGAGGCCACATTTGGAGTTCTGTCTGCAGTTTTGGTGTCCTTATCTGAGGAAGGGTGTTCAGGCTATGGAGGAGTGCAACAAAGGTTTACCAGACTGAATCATGGGATGGTGGAACTGACATATGAAGAGAGACCAGATCGGTTTGGATTCTATTCAATGGGGGCTGAAGGATTGAGAGAGGATTCTCATAAGAACCTGTAAAATTCTAACAGGAATAGACACGGTAAATGCAGGAATGATGCCTCCAATAATCCAAAATCAGGAGATACAGGCTAAGGTTGTGAGGTAGTACATTCAGGACTGAGATGAGGAGAAATTTCCTCACCCAGAGAGTGCTGAGCCTATGGAATTCTTCATCCCAGAAATCAGTTGAAGCCAAAACGTGTAATATTTTCAAGAAGGAGTTGGAAATAGTTTTTATAACTAAACACATTGAGGGATATGGAGAGAGAGCAGGGACAGTTGGATGACCAGATGTGATTATATTGAATGGCACAGCAGTGTCAAAGGGCCGAATGGTCAACTTCTGCTCTTATTTTCTATGTTTCAATGAAACTGCTCAGAATGTAAAGATTGGAAATGATGTTAAATCATTTATGGTGCTTCAATTTTTCTCTTAGTTGAGAATTATTCTTTTTTAAGCTCAGGTTTGAAGGTTTGTTGAATGTTCTACTATGTGAAGGTTTCTAACCCTTTCTTACTTAGTCATAGTTATTGTGACACAGAGAATGGAAACAGACTCTTCGACCCACCCCTCTCATGCTGGCCAGGTTTCCTGAACTAAACTAGTCTCATTTGCCTGCACTTGGCCCGTGTCCCTCCAAACCTTTCCTATCCAGGTACCTGTCCTAGTGACTTTTAAATGTTGTAATTGAACCAACCTCCGCCACTTCCTCAGACAGTTCGTTCCACATATGCACCATTCGTTGTGTGAAAAAGCTGCCCCTTAGGTCCCTTCTAAATCTTTCCCCTCTGACCTTAAACCGATGCCATGTGGTTTTGGACTCCCCTACCTTGGGAAAAAGATCTTGGTTATTCACCTTGTCTATGCCCCTCACGATTTTATGAACTCTGTAAAGTCACCTTTCAAGAGAAAATGAGGTCTGCAGATGCTGGAGATCAGAGATGGAAATGTGTTGCTGGAGAAGCGCAGCAGGTCAGGCAGCATCTAGGGAACAGGAGAATCGACGTTTCGGGCATTAGCCCTTCTTCGGGATTCCTGAAGGAGGACTAATGCCCGAAACGTCGATTCTCCTGTTCCCTAGATGCTGCCTGACCTGCTGCGCTTCTCCAGCAACACATTTCCATCAAAGTCACCTTTCAGCCTTCTACACCACAGGGGAAAAAAGTCCCAGCTTTTTAAAAAAAAAATTTAATGCAAACTTTCCAGTCTTGGTAATATCTTTGCAAATCTTTTATGGACCCTTTTCCAGTTTAATAACACCCTTCCTATAGCAGGGCAAACAGAACTGTACACAGTATTCCAAATATGGCCTTACTAATGTACGGTCTTAACATGATGTCCCAGCTCCTATACTCAATGCTCAGACTGATGAAGGCAAGCTTAGCAGTGCTGTATAGTTGAGATATGATGATAGGGAACCACAAATTTGCTAAGATAAACATTCTGTACCTTGCTTACCTCTGATATCACCTTCATAAGTATTATTCAATTAAATTTGTTGCCTCACAGTTTTTGTTTGATAATCTCCAGCAAGCTGCTTATGTTACATGGCTGCATCTGAAAGCAATGCATTTGGGGTCAGCGTGACTCAGTTCTTTTATTCTTCCAGTTAAGTCGGGAGGTCATTGGTTCAAGACCTGCCTCAGAAACAAAGTGACTTTAATCTTGAATCGATCATTACCACATGTAATATATAGTTCTATATCATCAAAAGAGTGCAATCTGGTCAAATTTAAACTAGCACTGATTCCAATTTTCCTTTAAGCACAAAATAATAGACAGCATTTAGTTAATCTGCATTAAACTTTGAACAATATTTTCAACAAAAAAACCCTTGTTTCAACATTCTTCATTTGCAAGTTAAGACAAAAAGTCATAGAGTTATAGAGACGTAGAGCATGAAAACAGACCCTTTGGTCCAACTCGTCCATGTCGACCAGATATTCTAATAAATCTAATCCCATTTGCCAACATTTGCCCCTTATCCCTCTAAACCCTTCTTATTCATATACTCATCCAGATACCTTTAAATGTTGTAATTGTGCCAACCACTTCCTCTGTCAACTCATTCCATACACACACCACCCTCTGTGTGGAAAATGTTGCCCTTAGGTCCCTTTTAAAACTTTCTCTTCTCACCTTATATATATCTAAGCCGTCTAGTTTTGGGCTCCCCCTCCCCCCAGGGTAAAGATTTTGTCTGTGTATCCTATCCATGCCCCTTATGATTTCATAAACCTCTATAAGGTCACCCCTCATAACTGAGTTATACCCTCAAGGAGAATGATAACAAGGCTGAGAATGAATGAATAAATGAATTTTGTTTCGGTACTACCAATGGAGGCAGTACTAAGTGGGTTTTGTGCCCTCCTGGTAGTGTCTGTAGCATTGCCAGCTGCTTCAAGGATGGTTCATGTGGAGCAACATCCTGACAAGAGTGTCCATGTTGGTGCTTTGTTTGTTCTGGAGCTCGTCATGACAATGAATCAAACCTTGAAGTACCACATCCATTTTTTACTCTTTAATTTCAAAGTGTTTTCTTATTCAAGAGGGCTGCTACAGACAAGAGACTGAAGGTGTAAAATCAGTCACGGTCTGTCAAAGGTCTCCGTGTGGAGCCCAAGGAATGTCACATGTGTGGACTTGTTGGGCTGAAAGGTCTGTTTCCATACTGTAGGGAATCTAATCTAATCTAAAAAATGTCAGAGAGATGGAGAAGCTTATAAATGAAGAACCACCACTAGTCACCCTCGCATTGTATTTTAATTCCTTGTTCTGAGGCCTGGAAACCAATTTTACCAGCATGTCAATTGGAACTCCTGCTTCGAGTTCTATCAGCTACCCAATACAAGGAAGAAACCAAACAAACAAATTTCAACTAACCTACAAAAGCCAAGAATGCTGAAATCAACATTTCAACTTTCAACATTCCATTATCTACTCTTCACAAACAACCCAGAGAGACTGATCTGAATGTCTTCTAGCTTCCATTTTTTTTGGACTCCCTTCTTATTCTTAATTTGTATGCATTTGTGTTGTGCTATTAATTTTTTCACACAGTAATCAATAAACTCACTGTTTTGTTAACTCAAGAAAGCCACGGTTAAATTGGCTTCAACTGAGACATTAATTTGGTCTGGGAGAAAGGCGTCCTCAGGGGGGAAACCCTTTTTTAAGTTAATTTTGTGACTAACTGAAAAGATGGGTGCATAAAAAATGGTGCCAGTTCATCCCTTCTGACTCACGAGCTTAACCATTTGGAACTGTATTTACTTGGGAGGCTTGCTCAAAGTCTGCTCATAAAATGTACAATCCTGAAATAACTCTATAATACTTAATATGGACCATTCAGATCCAGGGAATCAATTCATGCATCACCATACAAAGAGCAAGTGCTGAATGCCAAATAGACAATGCACCAGTGCTATTTGAAGGGACGAATGTACAACCTGTTTATGACACATTTTAATATTCCAATGTGTCTGGAAGTAGTCGAGAGTGTTTTTGAAGGTGCTGTGGTCTAGCAGGATCAGTTGCTCTATTCCCATAGAGAGTGCAGAGCAGTAACTGACCTGCCCATGCAGTCGTCACAGAGATTCTGTGTTTGCAGAATTACTGGTGATAGAGCAAAAGCCATGAAGAGAGCAAGAAATGCATGATGTCCTGCGCCAACATTGAGACAGACACCTCCATTCCCTTTGACAGTGACAAAAGGCAGTTTGCCACGTCAGCTTGTGTCTCAATGTATATGGCCATCAACCGACTCTGCTACTATACTGAGGGCCAATCTGAGTTTGAAGCAATCCAAGTATCAGTTTCTATGCTATTTAGAGACCTGGTAAATGAATTGCTCTTAACCCTGAGCTGGGTACAGCCCATTCATGCCTGGTGACTCACCATATGCTGATCCTTACTCCAACACAGCCTATGGAGTGCCATTATGTGATTGAAAGATGGAATCCTTCATCAAATTGCTGTTGCTCTTTCTCAACCTCCATGCATTGTTGTAGCTAGCCAGAACCAAATGTTCCTGTCTTATCCTTCTCAACTCCTGATCCTGATTTCTGGCATGTTGAACAAACTGCTGATGATGTGAGAATGGAACTTTCACCTCCTTTTTTTGTATTTGCACACTTTCACCAAGGCTCATGCTCTGACACCTCGTCTGCTGCATAAAGCATCTTTCTTCACTCAGACTAGTTACACTCGTCCCACATCGATAACTGTGCACGCCCCCTGCACTGTCTCCTTACTCCCTCTGAACATCTCCACACCTCTCGGCCACATACACTAGCTCTGAAATTTGCGTCACCCATTGTGTCCCAGCTGCTGGCAGTTAAGGGATTGTTGGATTGTCAGGAACGTGCTGAGCTCCTAGCAGGAGATGACCCTGCGGTTCCTTAGCAATGAGGAAATTTATCCGGGCACACAGAGAGAAGATGCAGCGACAGGCAGATATACAGTAGGGACTGGCCCTCATACAGCAATGCATTGCCTCTTGTTGCTGCAGCCAGTACTGTGACCAGCTGTCTGTACCCATGGACATGTGGGCATTGCCAAGAAGAGTCAAGCCCAGCACCCACAGTGGCTGTTGTAATCAACAGCACTGTATTCTATCACCCCTCATGCTTTAGTCTTCAGGACCAAAGGCAAGGTGCATCTAGGATGGGGAGCCTTGACCCTTGCCCAAGAGCCACCTCTGCACCAGAAGACAGGGCAATTGCAGGAGGCACCCTGCAGGAGTAAAAACCCTGTACAGGACCCTCCTCAGAGTCCACTCAGCAGACTGCACAGGGGTCTCGGCCTTTCACCATGACCTACTTGTCCCCTTCCAACTGTTGGAAGTTTCAGTCAAGAAAGACTATATAGCGTCCAGCAAACAGACCCTCAGCATGTCAGGCTCATTCATACTCTAATCCCCCTGGGGCTGCCTGACCAAACATTCAGAACCAACGGGCTTCTCAAAAGAGCCGTCTGCCTTCACCCCATCTGTGGGACAGTGGAATGGAAAGGAAGAGTGAATTGTATTCAGGATACATGGAGGAGAGAGATAACAATGTTAAGTAACTAGTTTACCTTTTCCATAAAGGAGGAGAAAGTGAGGTCTGCAGACGCTGGAGATCAAAGCTGAAACTTTATTGCTGGAACAGCACAGCAGGTCAGGCAGCATCTAGGGAACAGAAGATTCGACGTTTCGGGCACATGCCCTTCTTCAGGAATCTTTTCCATAAACCCTTGCTTTTCAGTGTTCATCTGGTTGTCCCTGCATCTGTTTTACCTGAATGGAATACAATCTGGTAAAGTTGAGGCGATGAACTTTGGAAGGAAGAATAGAGGCATAGACTATAGTCTACAGAGATGGGAGTGTCGTGCTGGCAAAGCACAGCAGGTCAGGCAGCATCCGAGAAACAGGAGAATCGATATTTCAGGCATAAGCCCTTGAAGGGCTTATGCCTGAAATGTCGATTCTCCTGCTCCTCGGATGCTGCCTGACCTGCTGTGCTTTTCCAGCACTACACTCTTGACTCTGATCCCCAGCATCTGCAGTCCTTACTTTCTCCTATAGTCTACATAGGGAAAGGCTTCAGAAATCTGAAGCACAAAGGAACTTAGGAATCCTAATTCAGGATCCTCTTAAGTTTAAGATGCAGGTTCATTTGCAATTAGGAAGGCCAATACAATGTTAGCATTCATTATGAGAGGTCTGGAATACAAGGGCAGAGATGTACTGCTGAGGCTGTGTAAGGCTATGGGCGAATGCATTTGGAATATTGTGAGCAGTTTTTGGCCCCATATCTAAGGAAGGATTAGCTGGCCTTGGAAGGAACCCAGAGGATGTTTACAAGAATGATCCTGGATATGAAGGGCTTGTCCTATGAGGACTGGTTGAGGACTCTGCAAGTGTACTCAATGGGGTTTAGAAGGATTGCGGGGGGTGTAGGGGGGGATTCTCACTGAAACTTACAAAATACTGAGAGACTTGGATAGAGTGGATATGGAGAAGATGTCTCTACCAATGGGAGAGTGAAGGGACGGCTTTTTAGAACTGAGATAAGGAGAATTTCTTCAGCCAGAGGGAATTAATGTATGAAATTCATTGCTGCAGGATGTTGTGCAGGTCAATAGACAATAGGTGCAGGAGTAGGCTATTCTGCATTTCAAGCCTGCACCACCATTCAATATGATCATGGCTGATCATCCTTAGTCAGTATCCTGTTCCTGCCTTATCTCCATAACCCTTGATTCCACAATCCTTGAGAGCTCTATCCAACTCTTTCTTAAATGAATCCAGAGACTGGGCCTCCACTGCCCTCTGGGGCAGAGCATTCCACACAGCCACCACTCTCTGGGTGAAGAAGTTTCTCCTCATCTCTGTCCTAAATGGTCTACCCAGTATTTTTAAGCTTGTCCTCTGGTTCGGCAAGTCATTGAGAGTTTTTAAAACAGGGATAGATAGGTTCTTAATTAGTAAGAAGATCAAGGTTACAGGGAGCAGGGAGGAAAATGCTATTGAGAAACCTATCAGCCATGATTGAATGGCTGAGCAGATTTGATGGGCCAAATGGCCTAACTCTGCTGCAATATATTATGGTCTTATGACGATGTCTTCTTGTGCCCTGTGCTATTAACAAGGTTCAATAGTTGGAAGCGTACAATTTGTGCCAATTATATCATGTGGGATTGTGGATAGCAATGTGTGTGCATGGCATTAGGATCAACAATAGCCACACCCACATCATTACCCATCATCTGCAAAAGTGTACATCAGAGAGAGATCTCCAGCAGTGACAGGGAGGTGCAGCACAAAGTGATAATCTATGCTGCAGGATGGCCAGGTGGAGGCACCCTGCAGCTCTGTGTTTGCAGGACAATGTTGTTCCCAGGAAAATGTCAGTGAAAAGTTGTAGGTACAGGCCTGCCCCCCATTGTCTCATTTGTCCTGCCCTGAGGGTTCAGCATCAGCATTAACATCACTAAGACCCCTAACCTCACAGGCTCCTTCGAGGTGCCCATTCTACCAGCCCCTCAGACTTCACATTTCTCTCGATCATCACTCAAGCCATGCCCACATGCCTGCACCTGACAATCTTTCCTTCTGCCAGTCGCCTTTCCACCAGACTGCCCCTTCCCCAGATCCTCTTTCCCCTTCCCCCTTAAATTTGGTGAATGGAGGTGACAGGATGACCATGGCCCATGTCCTAAAGTGACCTGACCTACCAGAACCAACCCTGAATTGCTCAGACCCTTGACTGGTGACCAAACATCACCCTGAATGATTCAGTCTGTTCCCTAAATTCACTTGTAGGGAGTCAAAGGACAGACCTTGGCCTTCTTTCAATTGCACAGAGGCACAGAAGCTCTGTGCCATTCCAGCAAGATGCCTGACCCAGGCTGAAGCATGCTCCTGGTCTTGGAGGCTGTCATGTGCCTCCATGGTTTTCACTGTGGACTACTCCCCTAAGATTTTTGACCTGTCTCAATGCTTGCTGCAGATGGATATGTCTGGCACAAATGTTGAGGCCACATGGTACAGCTAATAGAGTGACATGTCACACTGATATATGACAAAGTGCATATACCTCTGAATTTGTCACTCCCACGTTCCCCTCTGCCTGTTTAGCATGCAAAACAATAATGTGACTTATATGTGACAATAATAAACCATTTAAAAAAAACGTGTGCCACAAAAGCATTATGGGTTATTTTCTTTATCTCTAACTAAAATGCAACCATTCACTTGGCCTAATTGATTTCTGTTTCTTTCTCACCTACAATGTTGACAGCTTCTTCTCAATCTTTTCTTCTTTACATAATTCCTTGTGGGTCAAGTTACAGAACAGAATCCCTACAGTGTGGAAACAGGCCCTTCAGCCCAACAAGCCCACACCTACCCTCTGAAGGATAACCCACCTAGACTCATTCCCCTACCCTATTGCACTGCATTTCCCATGACTAATGCAACTAACCTACACATCCCTGAACACTATGGGCAATTTAGCATGGCCAATTCACCTGACCTGCACATCTTTGAACTGTGGGAGGAAACCAGAGCACCCGGAGGAAATCCACACAGACACAGGGAGAATGTGCAAACTCTACACAGACAGTGGCCAGTTGACTCTTCAGCAGCTCTATAGCACCTCAAAATGGCCAAAGGCTTGTTGTTCTCACCGCCTGGATAGCAGAGCTATGGACAACAGCTGTAAGTTAAAACTACACCAGCGGGGAATGATGTGATGCTTTCACTGCGTGCAATAATATTTGACAGGATTTGTAATTCAACACAGTTAGAATGTGACTGCAGCCTCAATCAACACAAATCCTACTGTGCACAGGAAATCTTTGTGACACTTTTACTGTGTTTGCCTTTGTGCTCCAGTGGACCTTTGACTTGTCGATAAACTCTTATGTTTTTATTGATGCCAAGCCAAGCCTGAGTCAAGAAAATTCTTAAATCTGGAACAGCTTCCATTGGCTCGGTCAGGTACACAGTCCACCAGTCTATCAAACTAATGAACAAATGAGTCAACTGGACATGCAAGAAAAAGAACAAATTCCTTTTCTGTGCATTTCTAACTAAAAGGAAACAATACAGTGTATGTATTTATTTGAAAAAACTGCTGTCAATTATGAATGTTTGGACTGGCACCGACCCAGTCTCTTTCAGCTCACATGTATCATAGAATCTTTACAGTGTGGAACAGGCCATTCGGCTCACCACATTTACATCAACCCTCTGAAGAGCATCCCACCCAGACCCACTTTGTAACCCAGCATTTCCCATGGCTAACCCACCTAACCTAAACATTCCTGAACACTCTGGGCAATTTACTGAGGCCAATCCAATTTACTATGACGAAACCCACGCAGACATGGGGAGAACATGCAAACTCCACACAGACAGTCGCCCAAGGGTGGAACTGAACACAGGTCCCTGGCGCTGTGAAGTAGCAGTGCTAACCACTGAGTAGATGTGAATGCCCCTTAATACATTTTAAGTATCTTAACAACAAGGTCACTGGTATCAAATTGATTTTAATTATATTAATTTTAGACAATAAAATTAAGCAGACATTTTTACTCACCTTGCAAATGTACTCACTTGTTTTTGGAAGTATTGGTTCTTCTCTGTGATATGGCCTAACAGGATCTTGTACCCATGAGTATCACCCAGGGGCTTAGCCAGTTATTGAGGCAGAGCTTAATTACACTGGATAAAGTTTGCTGGATGACTATAAGGATAAAAACTTTCAAGTGATGTTCACAGTGTTTGCCTTAATAATCTAGCAAATTGGCTCTAGTCTTAATGGGAAAGGGTATACCCAAGTGTGGAGAACATTTCAGTTCAAAACACTGACCACACCCATAAATATTGACCACAGCCACACCCATTGTCATGATAGTGATAAAATAAGGAGGATCAACTTTCAGCTTCCATCATCTGATTTAATACCTGAGGCCTCATGTACCAAAACATTTTTGACAGAGAGAACAAGGGCCTAAAATGGCTGCAGTGATCACCTGACCATAGATTGAAGCAAATTCAGGAAATTAACAAGGAGTAAACTAAATTGTCTACTCTGAAACTATAGTTTTACTTGGAGATGTTGGATAGAATCATGTAGATTGATTTCATAGAATCCCTACTGTGTGGAAGAAGGCCATTCAGCCCATCAAGTCACACTGCCCCTCTGAAGACCATCCCACCCAGACTCAGCCCCCTTTCCTGTCCCTGTAGCCTTACATTTCCCATGGCTAATCCATCTAACCTACACATCCCTGGACACTCTATGGGCAATTTAGCATGGCCAATCCATCTAGGCTGCACATCTTTGGACTGTGGGAGGATACCAGAGCCTGAATGAGATGAGTTAGGTTGAGATTTACAGAATTGCATGAGAAGTCCAGCAAGGTCCATCTCAATGTTGGGAGCATTTTGCTCCATTTTGGTGGTGAGATGGCTTTCTTGCTAGCCAGTGGCAAATTGCAAATTAAGTGGACTACAACTTGTTAAATGTGTTATTAATTCTGTGACTCACCTCTTAGTAATTCAGCTTCATATCTTACCTTACGTCTGAACAAGCTAAACAGTAAGAATGCTCACCATGAAGGTCAGAGCGAGTACCTGGTGACTACACCTCACTGACTGAGAGGAAACGCTATGCTGCTCAGTCAAAACAACATCTCTGGACAGGATCTATGGGAACAAGCCACATGCACCTCAATCCATGGACATTAGCGTCTGACATTTGCCAACACTTCACAATCCTCATGGCACCTCTCAGATCTACTTCAAGCTCCTTTGGAGGCCCAGGTTTACATTCCAGGTTACACCAGAATAGTCTGCAAGGATACTTTGTGGATACATGTGGACAAGGACCCTGCTCATGGATTGGACCAGGTTGCATCTCAGCGTCGCTTGCCTTGCCTCTCTTGTGCTTACTCACTTAATATCTACCTGTGTGCTCAAAGCACCCATGCCTTGCCATGCTAGGCTTATTAGCACTGTCACAGAATCAGTCAGCTTCCCTTGCTATTCAGTAGCCTTCAGTCAAAGGAGAAAATCTCCTGTTTTATGGCAGTGTGTTGTTGGCAGTACTCCAAGTGCTAGCAGACTGGACTGTTTCTTCCTTGGCTAGCCAGAGTGCTGGAGCAGTGAGATTGTCACCAGCTTGTACTCCCATGTGGGGAGTACAGCCTTGTCAATGTTTCATCCAAGACCACGATCCACCCACCCTCACAATTCAAGATGGTGGCTTCTCACAGTCATAGAATCGTAGAGACATACAGCATGGAAACAAACCCTTTGGTCCAACTTGTCCATGCTGACTAGATATCCAAAATAAATCTAGTCCCATTTGCCAGCATTTGGTCCATACCCCTCTAAATCCTTCCTACTTGTACATTCATGCAGATGCCTTTTAAATGTTATAATTGTAACAGACTCCACCATTTCCTCTGGCAGCTCGTTCCATACACGCACCATCCACTGTGTTAAAAAGTTGCCCCTTAGGTCCCTTTTAAGTCTTTGTGGGGAAAGGACCTTGTCTATTCATCCTATGCCAGTCTATCTGTGCCCCTCATGATTTTATAAAACTTTACAAAGTCACCCCTCGGCCTCCAATGCTCCAAGGAAAGTAGCCTCAGTCTTCTCCCGACAGCTTAAACCCTCGAACCTTGGCAATATCCTTGTAAAATTTTTCTGAAGCCCTTCAGGTTTCACAGCATCTTTCCAAAAGCAGAGAGACCAGAATTGCGTACAGTATTCTAATAGTGAATGAGGCCCTTTGCAAAGAACATTGGCCTTTCATTGGTATCTGCATTACAACAAGTAGTTCAGTGGTGCAATAAATGAGATAGGTTATTGAGAGAGAGCTTCAGTGAATGAAGAGTTGGCATCCCTGCAGGAGTGACCCCAGTCTTCTCCTGTGAGGGCCAGGACTCTCTTCTCTTAGGGACTCAGGAGTTCTGCTATTGGGTGTCCCTCCACCTTTGCAGGCTCTGTCCTTTTAAGGGCCATTTTCTCCTGGAATAAGTGAACGGGTGGGATAGAGGGAGCTAAAATTGTCTGTTAGTGCTGATCCAACTAGTGAGGACGTCTGAGGGAATGGATAGGCAGCACAGAGACCACGCAGGGATTACTGAGAGGCTGAGATGGGTGGGGTGAGAGAGTGTGAGGGAACATGTTACAGTCACTGGTGAGAGTGGCAGAGCATAAGGCTTGGTGGGAGTGGGTACAATAAAAGAAATAGAATAAATGTGCAGTAGCAGAGACAGTGTGAGTGTGACATGGTAGAGCTAAAGAGTATGGCCCTCATCCTGGCACAGCAAAGAATGCCATTAATCTCACTGTCAGCCATTCTTACCGCACTGCTGAGCCATGTAGGTAGCTCAGACCGGGGCTGCTAGGACTTGGTGTCATGGCCTCCTTTGTCAGTCCTCAGGGAGGAGGAGACCATTCCTCTGTATTATCCTCTCTACCCAGGCCTCCGGGTCCCTGTTGGAAAATTGTGGTGCCATTTTCCTCTTCTCCAGCATCCTTGCACTGTGTTCGTCACTGAGCAGGGTAGCTTTGGATTGCCAAAGCTCATCCAGGTGCACAGCAGACTATTAAAGATGGTGTGGGTACCAGGGATCCAAGCCTTTCAATGGATATCTGCTGGGTGGTGAGTTGTTCGAGGAACAGTGTGTGGTTGGATGGGGCTGTAATTGGATGAAAGGGATGGCATAGTGTTGAGATAGGTGGTTAATGAGACCAGTTTAATAAGCTAAAGTGCAAAACATTACCAGGCCTCACAACAAAAAAATGTCCAAAAAGCTTGACAAAACTTGCACTAATTCAAAAGAAATAAAGTTTAGCCCATTAAAACAAACATCAAAGATCAAGAAACTTGCATTTTAATTGACAATCTCTAATAAATTTCACATATGAGATATTAGAGGTTGCCTGCAACTATCCAGCTGTAAAAGACACTGAAGGCAGACTCAGATTACACAAATGAGCCATATATCAGCAGCAAAGTGGGTGAGCAACAGACAGAAAGAAAAAAAAGTTGTAGTTAACAGTAAGGACTGGAAGACTTTATCACTCCCCATAAAAACTGTTCACACCCTTAAATGCTCATCATTTCTGTGATGGGAACACAAATATCTGTGACACTCCGATGCGTCTGTAAAGGTATAGATAAGTTTAAGTTCTACAGCAGATGCAGACATTGATAGACATTCCCTGCCTGATTCCAAAAGTCTGCTATCTCCACATAAATCCATCTCCATACAGAGGAACCTCGATTTTCCAAAAGAGATGGGTGGACACTATTTTGTTCAGATAATTGATTACTCGGGTTAATCAATTTTCTATTAAGTCTGCTCCCCTTTCAGGAGACAAGGCAGCAGCACACCTTGTGCGAGTCCCCACCTGCTCCCTAACACTGCCCCACACTCACCCCCAACACCACCCAATGCCTGCCCCTGAAACTCCACCCAACACTGCCCCCATCCGCCCCCAAACTGCGCTCAGCCCATGCCCTGTCTGCCCACACCAACACTGTCCCTACCTGCCTCCCCACCCACCTCATTGTCTGTCCCCTGCCAGGCCTCACCCACTCTCCAGGGCAGTTGGACTGACACCAACAACAAGACTGCTGCTTGGGGGCGGTTGGTGGGGGGGGGGCGAGTCTCTAAATAACACACACACACACACACACTACTTTTTACTGCAACTTTTTGACAGGTTCCACCTTTGCCCTGGACAGGACAATGTTAGAGAGATTATCTGGGGAAGATGGGGTTTAGGGTACACGCCTGTGTAGAACTCTAGGGAAAAGTGTGGGAAGAGAGAGAGAGCGTGGGAGGTCAGTCATTTAGAAATGGTGCCTGTGCTCCCAACAGTCCAGGACTGTTCTCGGCAGCACTTTTAATCACTGTAAACAAAAGACATGATCACTGTTGGAAACATGTCATTGATGTAATGTTTCCGTTGGGACCTCAAGATCTCCTTCGGATAATCCGATTTTCGGACAATTGGTATTTGGATAATCGAGGTTCCTCTGTATTCTGTGAATTATGTGAATAAAAAATCTACATTCGGGGCTTCCTCCCCATATTTCTTGGTGGAATTGACATACGTATTGTACTTCTGACTCTGATTTCTCATGATGTATTCTTGCTGAATGGACTTTCTGCTCCCTTGGACCTATTGGGTTTTGTATATCCTTTCCTGAACCCCACTTGCCCTTTACCTCCTTTTGCTCTTTAATAGCCCTTTTAAAAAAAATCCCTTTGCCCAAGCTCTAGGCTCCATTCATTTGATTACTTACCAGGAAGTGTGGGATGAGTTCCATTTTATGGTGCTATATTAATATTTACCACTGACAATGTTGTCACATCTCAATCTGAAGAAATTTGAAGTGACCCAATTGATCCAAATTTGAATTAGAAACTGAAGATTTCTTTACTATTTACATATACTGTGTGAATGTCTAGCTGCAATAAAAATGGTTTTAGAGATTAATGTGTTGTCAAAAGTGAGACAGGTATCAATTTTCACAACTCAGGACCTCTTGAGTGCTTTACAGCCACTGAAGTATTTTTACAAACAGTAATGTAATAATGGCTAGATAATCATTAATTAGTGATTTTGATTTAGGGATAAATATTGCCCAGAATGCTGAAAAGAAGAAATGTAATGTGTAATATTGGAAACATGACAGCCATTTCTTTGCACTAAGCAATCTCTCAGAAGCAGTAATAACATCCTGATCAGATGATCTGCCTTCTCTGATGTTGAATGGATGTTTAGCTTATGACCAGGATGCAAGCATAATTTCCCAATTTACTCTGAAGCAATGCCATTGGATTTCTTATGTCCTCCGGAGATGGCAGATAGACCAAAGTCCTGTTCCAAATGCCAGTACCTCTATTAATGCAGTACTCTTTCAGTGCTACATTGGAGTGTCAAACTTAATTCTGTGTGCAAGGTTGTTAAATGAGGTACTTTCCCTCCCACATTGTTATCTCCAGTCAACAATTGTCCATATTGGGGTAAATGTGTCAAGCTTCATTTGTGAGTCTGATCAGTAATTGACAAGATGGTTACCATGTGGGACATTATTGCAAAGACTAAAGTCCACTCCGTACAGAATATATAGACACACACACTTTGGAAATGCTGGATCCAATAACTGAGTGGATTGTCGAACATCCAGCTGCTTGAGAACAAATCAGGAATGTCTCATATTTCTCATTATTACACTATGTTTATTGGGTCACAGAATCCGACAGAGGATTATTGCAAGAAGGAAGAGGAGAGTGATGAACATTGACAAACCTATATTATTCCAAAATAATGGGAAATCATACTTTGAGCACAATTTGCTTTAGATTCAACAGAAAAATTGCTTTTATGCATCCTGCACTGCCCTCTGGGCTATATGGGATTTTGATGTCTCAAATGCAGCAGTCTAGCATGGGCTTGCTTGTTTCCAATGGCAACCGAACCTTTCAGGTACTTCTTCCTGTGGCGCAAGAAAAGACCAGTGTGAGGAGCACCAGACAACTTGATGGTGTCACCTCCGTGATATCTGTGATCGGATCAGGGTATGAAAGCGGTTGCATGCTGCAAAGAAAAATGCAGAAAAATAAACAGTTCTCAGATGATTAAATCAAAGCATGTTTGAATTGCTGTGCTGGTACAGGTTGACAAAGCATATCTGGAATTAGTCTGCAAGGTAGCTGTGACAGATACACTACATCACGTCAATTTAAAGCAGATTAAGTAAAGGATTATGTCCTCATTCTGTGCCGCTTCTTGTTCAGCAAGTGACTCGTTTTAAACTTTATGAGGTTCAAATGAACCGCAAGAGAGGGAGCGAGACATCAAAACCATCAAGGGAGAAAAGCATATCCGAATGTATAATGAGATACTGGATACCAGACACTGGGCTTGTCTCTGGCAGTATGAGGTTGATCTGCCTGAGGGACAGATAGGTCTGAACTTGTCTTGCACTGGGGAGCAAATCAAATCCTTGTGCATTTTCGTCAGCTGTCAGTGTAGACAGATATTTCTAGTGGGCCAGGCAGGAAATTAGGCTATTAAATTACAGGTTTTTCACAAACCTCATGTCATTCTTCTCTGCTTTACTACAGATGTTCTATCAAAGCAAACCATTGTAGCCATTTATCTTCCTGTACTTAAATACCTCTGCCTGAGTTAATTTTTTTTTGCTTAGTTGTTGAAGTCTTTGTACTCTGTGCCTTGCTTTCCTGATCTTCTGTGGATCTAAGATTAATTTGCAGTTCCTAAGAGTTCAACAACAAAATCAATTTCAATTGGGTCACTTAGGGTCATTGCCAGTTTGTGTGAGCAGTGAAATACATTATTATCATTCCGACAACATGTTAGCAGAGCAAAGAGAGTGAGGGAAAAAAAAATGCATGCTCTGCTATTTGGGATGAGAAGAAATTAATACCAAATGGCCAGAAAAATGCTCCTTTTCAAATTGGACAGCAAAATGCTTCAATAAACTTGCAATATCTTTATGGAAAATGAATAGCTTTTAGCCCTGCTAAAAGAAACAGTCCCCTGGCAGAATTTGCATTACATTGTCAACCATTTTGTTTGCTGGATTGTATTTTCAGGATACTTATACAAATAGAGCTGATGTTGTTTATGCAAAACTAAATTGGATCTCAGAGCAACAAGGATAGAAGATAAATCTTGCTATTCCACTACATAGCAATAGGGCAAAAGATATGTTTCACTTCTTTATTGATTTTTTTCTGTTGATTCCCCTACACGCAAATACAGTGGGGAGGGGTGGATTTTTTGTGTGAGCTTCCATTTGCAATGTCTTAGTGTGTGGATTCTTTAGGGGCTTATGTGGTGTAGGCTGTGCAGGGAAGTCACCTTCTGATCAGATGAGAAAACTCTATTAGAGTTAACATGATGTAGTTCATTGCATCTCTACAACCACTTACAGATTGAAAGACTAACCTCCACGTTGCTACAGAAACTCTGAAGGTGATCCACCTTGGGTCTGACTCCCATAAGCCTCACTATACTCTCCCACCAGGTTTTCATGA
This sequence comes from Chiloscyllium plagiosum, assembly GCF_004010195.1. Classification (NCBI taxonomy): domain Eukaryota; kingdom Metazoa; phylum Chordata; class Chondrichthyes; order Orectolobiformes; family Hemiscylliidae; genus Chiloscyllium; species Chiloscyllium plagiosum. The sequence continues at coordinate 21,555,090 of NC_057712.1, read as the reverse complement.
TAGTGATTGCACATCCATGCCAATGTGCCCTCTGAAATTGCAGTGCATGCCATCCAGTTATACAGGTACAAAATCTAAAGAAAAGAATGAACCTGGATGGATGACCTGGCATGAACCGAGGCACCAGAAAAGGCATCAGCAAACACAGGCCAATTGTCATTGCGGCATCCTCCTTGCCAACATCCCAAGGCTTGTTTTAAATTGGGAGAGCTGTCCCACAGACAGGTCAAGCAACAGCGCGACATGGCCATGGAACGTATCTTACAGGTTAATGTCCCAGATGCCACCATCACCATCACCATCTCTATGTTTGTTCTGTCCCAGTGGAAGGACAGACCCATCAGAGGTGATGCCACAATATTATACAGTCTGTAAGGAATTGTCCTAGGAGTCCTCAATATTGACTCCGTACATCAGGAAATCTCATAGTTGCAAGTCGAACATAAGCATGGAAAGTTTCACCCACCATCACATGCACCCTCACGACTTCTTCCTCATCAATCTGTCACAGATGCATTCATTCATGACAGTATAAATACGAGTAATCATTCCACAGTCCTTTTACAGACAAAATGCTATCTTTACATTGAAGATGTCCTCCAACATGTTAAAGTGGCACTATCAATGTACTAAATCGGAACATTTTGAACAGACCTAGCAGTTCAAAGCTGAGCTTCCATAACGCAGTAGGTCACCAGCAGCAGAATTGTATTCAACCACAATCCGAAACCTCATGACTTGGCATATCCTCCAGTCGGTAGTCACCATCAAGCCAGGAACTGAAGCCTGATTCAATGGAGAGTGCAGAAGGATGTGCAGGATCTGTTCCAGGCATCAGAAAAATGAGGTTTCAACTTTGTGCAGCTATAACGTAGGGCTCCCTGTGGGCTAAACAACAGGATCACTATGCAATAGACAAGGATAAATGATCAAATCTAATCTCTGCTGTCTTGTGACATCCAGCCATGAATGGTAAAGGACAATTGAGCAACTCACTGGAGGAGAAGGCTCCATAAATATCTCCATCCTCAATGCTGGGACGGCTCAGCGCATCAGTGCAAAAAAGACAAGGCTGAAGCATTCACAATAATCTTTAGCCAGAAGTGTCAAATGGATGATCCATCTCAGTCTCCTTCAGAGGTCCCTAATATCACAGGGGTCTGTCTTTAACAAATTCAATTAACTTCATGTGAGGCTGAGCATTGGATACTGCAAAAGGTATGGGACCTGTCAATACTCTGGCTAGAATGTTGAAGATGTATTCCAGAACTAGCCATACCCCTAGCTGAGCCATTCCAGTAGAGTTATGATGCTGGCTTCTACCCCACAATGTGGAACCTTGTACAGGTATACCCTATCCACAAAAGGAATGAGAAATCCACCATGGTCAAATCCTACCCCATTGGTCTATTCCCTATCATTGGCAAAGGCATGGAAAGAAATGTGACAGTGCTATCAAGTGGCACTTGCAAAGGAATAACCTGCTCACTGATACTTGCTCAGTTTGTTCTCCCTGATTTCATTACAACTGGAGTCAAGCATGGAAGCAAGACCTGAACTCTAGAGGTGAGGTGAGAATGACAGCCCTTGACATCAAGGCAACTGACTCAGTGTGTCATTAAAGAGCCAAGGTAAAACTGGAATCAATAGGTATCAGGAGAAATACTGTCCACTGGCTGGAGTCACAAACACTACCATTTAGAAGGGCAACAGATAATGGGAACATCACTATCTGCATGATCCCATCCAAGCCATTTATCATCCAAACTTAGAAAAGTGTTGCTGTTTCCTTACTGTGTTAAAATCTTGGAACTCCCTCTCTCACAGCTCTGTGGGTATACCAGCAACAAATAGATTATAGCAGTTCAAGAAAGGAACTCACCACCAATTTGGGGCAGCAGGTGACTCAGTGGTTAGTACTGCTGCCTCACAATGCTAAGGAGCCATGTTCAATTCCAGCCTCGAATTATTGTCTGTGTGGAGCTTGCACATCCTTTCCATGTCTCCCTCCGGGTGCTCTGGTTTCTTCCCACAGTCCAAAGGTTAGGTGGATTGGCCATGCTAACTTACATTGTAGTGTCAAGGGATATATAGGCTAGGTGGATTAGTCATGGTAAATGCAGGGTTAGGATTGGGAGAGGGCGTGTCTGGATGGAATGCTCTTCGGAGGGTTGGCATTGGCTCGATAGACCAAATGGCCTCTATCTGCACTGTATGGATTCTATGATTCTGGAGAATAATAACTAATATCCAGGGCTAGGCTGATAAGTGGCAGGTAACCACAAAAGTGCCAGGAAATCCACATCGCCAACGAGACAGAACCTAACCAGTCCCCCTTGACATTCAATGAGATTATTATCGCTGAATTCTCTACTATCAATATCCTGCGGAAACTGAACTGAAGTAGCCATATAAATACAGTGACTATAGACGCAGGTCAGAAGTGAGGAATTCTGTGATGCGCAATGCACTTCCTGACTCCCCAAAGTCTGCCTATTGGCAAGGCACAAATCAGGAGTGTAGTGAAAGACTCCCCATTTGCCTGGATGAATTCAGCCCCAAAAATGCTCAAGAAACTCAGTACCATCAAGGACAAAGCAGCTGCCTATTTGGCACCCTATCCCCCATCTGCAACATTAAATCCACTTGCAATAAACACATGGTAGCAGCAGTTTGTGCTGTTTACATTGAAGTCACAAAGCAAGACTCCAGAAACAGCTCCTTCCAACACCACAACCATTACCAACTGGAAGGAAAAGGATAGCCAATGCATAGGAATGCCATGCAAGTTCCACTCCATGCCATTCACCATCCTAACCTTGAGATATATCACCATTCATTCAGTGTTACTGTATCAAAATCCTCGAAAATCCTTCCAAATAGCACTGTAGATGTCCCTACTCCCCATTTCTACACAGTTCAAGAAGGCAACTTACCAGCACCTTCTCAATAGCAATTAGGAAAGGGTAATAAATGCTGTCAGCAACACCCACATGCCTTGAACAAATAAAAATAATTCTGGATTCCAGCAAAGAAGAGAATTGATGTGGAAACTAATGACCTTGTACACCAGTCAATGTACTCTGTTCTGTGATTTAACTGTTCTGCAATACACCAGTCATTTGGACTGCTGTTGTGAAAACTCAGTGTGTAAGGTGAATGTGTGGTCAGTGTGGCAGGGGTTAAGGGTTTAAAGTGCAAGGTGGATATGTGAGAAGGGTACTAGTTAGGAAGCGTTCCAGGTAAATGGTTAAGGTGCCAGGTAAGAAGGTTGTTAGCTTGTCAAGTAAGTAGGGTGCCAGGTAGGTAGAATGTCAGTGTGTCAGATAAGTAGAGTACCAAGTGGGTAGGATGCCAGAAAGCCAGGCTAGCGATGGTTTGATGAGGGTAGGTTATAGTCAGGAGGGGTTTGGAGTTGGGTCTGGCAGGCAGGATGGTGGAATAAGCTAACCAGAAGGTGTCAGCAGAATTTGTCAGGTCATGGGGATATCGGAGATGTGGAGGGTCAAGTGGGGGTCAGGCCAGGGATCAGGGATATCTGACAGTGTGGATGTTGCATCAGGTACGTGGATCCCAGGGGTGGTGGAATAAGACCATAAAACCATAGGGTTAAGACATAGGAGTAGAGTTTGAGCATATGGCCCATGACTGAAATATTTCTCACCCTGACTCTTCTGCCTTTTATCTGTAATTCTTAATCTCCTTATCAATCAGGAACCTATCTATCTCTGCCTTAAATACACTCAATGACTTGGCCTCCACACCCTCTGTGGCAATGAGTTCCACAGATTCACTATCCTCTAGCTTGAAGGAACTCCTGTTCATCTCAATTCGAAAGGGTCACTTCTTTACTCAGAGGCTGAGCTCTGAATCCTAGTCTCTCCTACACACTATAAATATCTTCTTCAAGTCCACTCTATCCAGGAAATTCAGTACTTCATAAGTTTCAATAAAATCCACTCTCATCCTTCTGAACTCCATCGAGTATAGACACAGAGTTCTCAACCACTCCTCATACAATAAACCCTTCATTCCTGGGATCAACTTGTATACCACGTCTGGACGCCCTCTAATGCCAGCACATCCTTCCTTAGATACGGGGCCCAAGCTGCCCACAATATTCTAAATACAGTCTGATCAAAGCCTTAAACAGCCTCAGCAGTACATTTCTACTCTTGCATTCCAGTCCTCTTGAAATTACATTTGCAGTCCTAATTGCCAACTGAATCTGCATGTTAACCTTAAGAGAATCCTGAACTAGGAATTCTAAGTCTCTTTGTGCTTCAGATTTCTGAAGCCTTTCCCATTTCGAAATAGTCTATTTCTCTATTCTTCCTTCCAAGGTATATAACCTCACACTTTCCCACACTATTCCATTGATTTATCCAATTCCTTGTGCAACCTCCCTGCTTCCTCAACACTAACTGTCCCTCTACCTATTATTCTGCATCTGCAGCATTGGCAGTGATTTGCTTTTATTTGCATGAGATATTAGCAGGTTTTGTCAAAGGTGAAATTGTTAATGCCACACATTCTTTATATTGCACTCAAAATTAGCCTATAATTAAAGATAGAATGGGGATGGGGAGTAAATGGGGGTGTGAGAAGAAATTATTTACAGGATAAGAGTGGGCCATGTATTTGTTGTCCATCCCTAATTGGCAAAAGGAGTATTTGAAGTCAAACTTATTGCCGTGGCTTTGGAGTCGCTTCTTCGCCAGATTACATAAGGATGTAATGGTCCAATCTGCTTTAAAAAATGACTGTGAATTAGTGAATGCATGCGTGAGAGTTTGGGTTGGTGGGCTAATGTGTGAGTGGGTGAGACATATCAGTGATGGAAATGTGTTGCTGGAAAAGCGCAGCAGGTCAGGCAGCATCTAGGGAACAGGAGAATCGACGTTTCGGGCATTAGCCCTTCTTCAGGAATGAGAATGTGGCTGAAGAGCAGGTTTCCTGAAGAAGGGCTAATGCCCAAAACTTCGATTCTCCTGTTCCCTAGATGCTGCCTGACCTGCTGCGCTTTTCCAGCAACACATTTCCATCTCTGATCTCCAGCATCTGCAGACCTCACTTTCTCCTCAAAGAGACATATCAGTGAACAAGTGTGTAGATAGGAAGGGAGGCTGGTAGCTGGGTCAGGTGGGTGAGTGTGTAAGTGGGTGAGGTCTTGTCAGTTGTAAATCAGATGGGGAGTGTGGACTGTCAGTTCAGGGTATATCGTGAAGTAGCCGAGGAGATGAGGGGAGGCCAGAGGTATTCAGGGCTGGTCAGGAGCTAAATCAGGTTAAAGAAGGTTCAGTTGGTCAGAGTGGAAGAGCTGGGTCTAGTTAAGAAGGTAGTGGGGTGGTTAGGGAGGCTAGTCTATAGGTCAGAAGACTGCTGTGGGATAAATGGTAGTCAGAGGGTGTAGTCAGAGAATCATGGGATAATTGTGTCTCATCAGGGAGTGTTGTGTGAGCAGTTTGTACCATTGTTCATCATGTTGATAGTAGATCAGGGTAGTTAAGGGCATAGTGGGGTAGTCAGTTGAGTGGTTATTGTCAGAGATGGTAGTTAGTGGCCTGGGGGATGGTTGGGTCCATGTGGTATAGTGGACAACAGCGGCAATAGTTACGTCGTCAGTGGTAGAGGGATGTTAGGAGGATTGGGTTCATTGGAATTCAAAGGAGGTTTGCAGGGTTGGTTAGGGATTTTACCCAAGTGTTAGGCCAATTGTTAAACAATCAAATCTGCCCCAGGGGTGAAACTCTGAGCCCTATCTCAGTGTGTCCTGGGCCAGAGGGAACCAGCCCAACAGAAGTGTAAATTCCTTAAGCAATTCCATATAGGTCTGCACTTCAGGGCTTCTGCAGTGTCTAGATGCACATCTTCTGTCATCTGTCCAGTGTCCAGAAACTATGAATTCAGAAGGTTTGGGCTACTGCGATTTTCTCAAGGACTTGGCAAATGTTCAGCATTACTTCATTCCAGTTACCTTGATTTCACCTATTTATAAAACCAGTGAGACCATACTTATTTAAAACAAGTTTTTTTGTTGCTTTATCCTTCCTGTTGAAAATATGCTTTTGAATGCCTAAATCTCTGTTTTTCTGTTATTTTCAAAGCTTTAGCAATTAATATATCTCCACGTATCATTTCCCATGCCTCCAAATTATTATTTTTTGCACAGTATCTGATCAATTTATTGACCTGCTTCTATTTTTCAGTTTATGGTCTACTTCACAATATTTATATTGTTTATCAATTTAAGAGCTGAACCTCGGCCATTTCAAATGGGGAAGCAATGACCTAGTGATATTATTGCTTCGTCTATTAATCCAGAAACTCAGCTAATGTTCTGGGGATATGGGTTCAAATCCTACCATGGCAGATGGGGGAATTTGAATTCAATGAACGATCCGAAATTAAGGATCTAATGATGATCATGAAACCATTGTCAAATGTAGGGAAAAACCCATTTGTTTCCTTAAGGAAGGAAAACTATCATCCTTACCTGGTCTGGCCTACATGAGACTCCAGACCTCCAGCAATGTGATTGACTCTTAAGTTCCCTCTGGTCAATTGGGGATGGGCAACATATGCTGATCTAGCCAGAGATGCCCACATCCTGTCAGTAAATAAAACACACCATTACAAACTCAGACCCCACTGCTGGCATTCCTCCAGTCCAAAAAATAACATTTCCCACTCTCTTCTGGTATCATGCCCCAAAAGGACTTTGACAACCACAGACCTCTGAACCTATCCAAGGTTACACTTGGAAATGCACTGTCATGATTTGCTGTTTCTTTCTACAGATAGCTGACCAGGACACTACCAATCTTACAGTCCTTATCGGAACAATTTATAAGGTGCTACTAAACTTGTTTGGCTCTCTTATGGATGTGGAGAAAGTGACGTCTGCAGATGCTGGAGATCAGAGCTGAAAATGTGTTGCTGGAAAAGCGCAGCAGGTCAGGCAGCATCCAGGGAACAGGAGAATCGACGTTAAGGGCTTATGCCCGAAACGTCGATTCTCCTGTTCCCTGGATGCTGCCTGATCTGCTGCGCTTTTCCAGCAACACATTTTCAGCTCTCTTATGGATGTATCGTCCCTGACTCTTGTGCTGAGTCTTGAGTTTGTAGCTACTAGCTTAGAGGTAGAAATACTACTCATTATACCACATTTTCACTCATTTAACTTTTAAGTATATGTTTAATTTTTCTACTTTCTACTAAAAAGAACTGTAATGTTGAACTTATTTTTTCATTTTCTATTTTATACCAAAGTATTTTTGTAACTAAGATGGTGTCAGGAATGGTGACTTTGTACATTTTCCATCGTACCCCTGCATTTCTCTGCTTAAGTACACATGACAATAAACCTAATTTAAATTCTAATTTCCCATCAGCCTCTGATTATTGACGTTCAAATCAAGTTCTTAGTTTCACTGCAACACTCAGTCTAACACAGTGCATCTCTGTTTTATCATGAAGTCCCCTTTGTGGCACTTTATCAATCAACTTTTAAAAATCCATATGGACAAAATCATCACACTCCATTACTTCCTCAAAGAATTATATTAACTGTGTCAGACACGACTTCCCTTCCTGTCGGGTGTCCTTAATTAAGCCACGTTTTTCCAAGGATTGCTTTTATCCTGTGTTTCATTTATAACCCCTAGGAGCTTACCCACATCTGGTAGTTAATCAGACACCAACCACTGTTCATTTTGGAAAAAGAAATGCTCATTTCCTAATTTGGCCTGTTTCAGTCATTCATTCGGTATTGTCATCATGTTGATCTACAGGTGGGTTGGTTTTGAATGCCTTGTTGTTTTGAATGTTTGAAATCCCACTTGGCTCTTCCATACTAGTTGAAAAGTGAGTCGACGACCAACAAAAGGTTCCAAGTTCAATTCCCAACCTGTGTCCAATTAAATTGACTTTGCATGTACACTAATAGCAACCCTATAATTGACCTCAGTGTTTCTGGTTTAGGGAAGAGATGAATTAGGCTGTGTTCCAATTCCTGATAGGGATTCCAGGGGGTATCTATTTGGAAATGTGTGTTGATTGTACCTGTTAAGCAGCTTGACAACACTCATTGTCACGACACAAACATGGAGAGAGACCAATTAGTGAGAATTACCGGGGTGTTGTCAAGTACCTGAGGAATTGAACCTCAGTAACAAGGTGACTAACGCTGGAAAACTAAATTAGAAAGGTTCAAACCATGCGAATTTGCAAGTTCAGAAACATAAAAACTTCCATAAAATTGGACAATTCCATCAAAACGGAAAAAATAATTCTGAAACCTACAAGATGCACTGCAGAAATTCACCAAGGCTCCTTTGATAGCACCTTCCACATTCACAACCCACTATCACCTTGAAGGACAAGAGCAGAAAATACACAGGAACATCAATAGCCACAAATTCCAATCCAGCCATTCACCACCTTGACTTGGAAATACGTCATTGGTGCTTCACTGTTGCTTGAACAAAATCCTGGCATCCCTCCTCAACAGCACTGTATTTCTCCCTACACCTCAAGGACTGCAATAGTTCAAGGAGGTCACTCACCAATGACTTCCGAAGGCTATTAGGATTGGGCAATCAATGTTGGTCTGGCCAGTCATAACTGCAATTTAGTTCATAACAATAAGTGTGATTCAATGTCGGAAATCTTCAATGTAAAAATTCTCATTGGGCTTCCATCCCAGCGTTCGTAGAAGCTGACAAAAAGTAAGAACTCTTTGCACCTTTTCCCCACCGGTTCAGTTGCCCTGTCGCTCAAGTTACAAAACTAAAACAGTAAAACCTCTGACTAACAAAATGCTCCATTCCCCTCACTTCAAGTAATCAGTTGAAAATTGTACTACTACCAGCAGAGGAATAAGAATGTGGCAGAATAAACACACACTACTAAAAACTTTCCCTGACTATAGTTTAATTTCTGTATTTAGAGAATAACGATGGATTACTTCCAGTGCTATGAGCTAATGAGGGTAGCCCTGAGCTTGTCTGCCTTTCCTGTTAGGCCTCTTGCATTGAAATAAATGCAGTTTAATTCATCAGTCCTACCTTGTTCTCTGCTTTGTCCCCGCCTGCCCTGATTATTTGATTCACTTCTTTTCTCAATTGTACCAGTCTCATGTTGATCTCTTTCCTCAGTACCTCCCTTGGTTCCCCTCCCCACCTTCACCCCACCACTCCTGACTAGTTAAATCCTCCCAAGCAGCTCCAGCAAATCTCACTGCCAATATATTGGGCCCCTTCCAATTCAGGTACAATCTGTCTTTCTTGTACAGGTCACTTCTACCGAAGAAGAGATTCCAATGATCCAAAAATGTGAATCCTTCTCCCATACATCAACTGTTCAGACAGGCATTCATCTACTCTATCCTCCTATTCCTACCCTCACGAGCTCATAGCACCAGATAATCACCTTATTGGGATTGCATTATAGATTCCCTAATAGTTGGCAGGAAATTGAGAAACAAATTTGTCAGGAGATGTAAGTTATCTGTAAGAATAATAGGATGGTGAAGGTAAGGGATTTCAATTTTCCAAATATAGACTGTGACTGCCATAGTGTTAAGGGTTTAGATGGAGAGAAATTTGTTAAGTGTGTACAAGAACATTTTCTGAGTCAGTATGTGGATGTACCAACTTGAGAAGGTGCAAAACTTGACCTACTCTTGGGAAATAAGGCAGGGCAGGTGACTAAGGTAACAGTGGGGGAGCACTTTGGGCCAGTGGCCATAATTCTATTAGATTTAAAATAGTGATGGAAAAGGATAGACCAGATCTAAAAGTTGAAGTTCTAAATTGGAGGAAGGCCAATTTTGACGGTATTAGGCTAGAACTTTCAAAAGCTGATTGGGAGCAGATGATCTCAGGTAAAGGGACGGCTGGAAAATAGGAAGCCGTCAGAAATGAGATAACAAGAGCCCAGAGACAGTATATTCCAGTCAGAATGAAAGGAAAGGCTGATAGGTGTAGGGAATGCTGGATGATGAGAGAAATTGAGGGTTTGGCTAAGAAAAAGAAGGAAGCATTTGTCTGGTATAGACAGGAGAAATCAAGTGAATCCTTAGAAGAGTTTAAAGGCAGTAAGAGTAATCTTAAGAGGGAAATCAGGAGGGCAAAAAGTGGACGTGAGATAGCTTTGGCAAATGGGGTTGAGAATTAGGGCTTTTTACAAATACATTAAGGCCAAGGGGGTAACTACAGAGAGAATAGGGCCCCTCAAAGATCAGCAAGACTGCCTTTGTGTGGAGCCGCAGGGGATGGAGTAGGACGTACACATATTTGGGAAGGCACGGACTGATTAGGGATAGTTAACATGGCTTTGTGCGTGGGAAATCATGTCTCACAAACTTGATTGAGTTTTTTGAAAAAGTAACAAAGAGGATTGATGAGGGCAGAGTGGTGGACGTGATCTATATGGACTTCAGTAAGACGTTCAACAAGGTTCCCAATGGGAGACTGGTTAGCAATATTAGATCTCATGGAATACAGCAAGAATTAGCCATTTGGATACAGAACTGGCTCAAAGGTAGAAGACAGAGGGTGGTGGTGGAGGGTTGTTTGTCAGACTGGAGGCCTGTGACTAGTAGAGTGTCACAAGCATCGGTGCTGGGTCCACTACTTTTCGTCATTTATATAAATGATTTGGATATGGACAGAGAAGGTATAGTTAGTAAGTTTGCAGATGACATCAAAATTGAAGTTGTAATGGACAAAGAAGAAGGCTACCTCAGGACATAATGGGATCTTGACCAATGGGCTGAGAAGCGGCAGATGGAGTTTAATTCAGATAAATGCGAGGTGCTGCAGTTTGGGAAAGCAAATCTTAGCAGGACTTATACACTTAATGGTAAGGTCCTAGGGAGTGTTGCTGAACAAAGAGACCTTGGAGTGCAGGTTCATAGCTCCTTGAAAGTGGAGTCGCAGGTAGATAGGATAGTGAAGAAGGTGTTTGGTATGCTTTTCTTTATTGGTTAGAGCATTGATTATAGGAGTTGAGAGGTCATGTTGCAACTGTTCAGGAGATTGGTTAGGCCACTTTTGGAATATTGCGTACAATTCTGGTTTCCTTTCTGTCAGAAGGATGTTGTGAAACTTGAAAGGGTTTACAGGAGTTTTAGAAGGATGTTGCCAGGGTTGGAGGATTTGAGCTATAGGGAGAAGCTGAATAAGCTGGAAATAGCTGTTTTCCCTGGAATGTTAAAGACTGAAGGGTGATCTCAATGAGGATTATAAATAGACAAAGTCTTTTCCCTGGGGTGGGGGAATCCAGAACTAGAAGGTTTAGGGTGAGAGTGGAAAGATATAGAAGGGACCTAAGGGACAACTTTGTCACACAGAGGGTGGTGCATGTGTGGAATGAGTTGCCAGAGGAAGTGGTGGATGCTAGTACAACTGCAACATTTAAAAAACATCTGGATGGTTATATGAATGGGAGGAGTTGGAGGGATATAGGCCGGAGTCTTGGCAAATGGGACTAGATTAATTTAGGATATCTGATCGGCATGGACAAGTTGGACCCAAGGTTCTGTTTCCATGCTGTACATCTCCATGACTTTATGACACATGCTTGCATTGAATGGCAAATAAAAACATTGACAATTGCAGCCCGCTGAATTACTGATTTAGGCTTTGCTTTTATTGACTTCCCTGCCTAATTAACATCAGCATCACTTGTCAGAGATGTTCTCAAATGTAAAAATTGATCTTTCATTGTATTTTGCGCAGGAGTAACAGCTGACTGTGAGGTTACTGTCTGCACGTTTCTCCCCTCTCCTCCACCGAAAGCAATTGAATACTTTGTAATTGTTGTTTTCAGAGGCAAAATGGATGCAGACCTACTTAGCCACGGGATAATCTGTGCATATTTAGTCCCATTAAAAAAAAACAACCCCAATATGTATTCTTCTTAGCTCCCTAATATGTAAATTCTGCTTTTAGACCACATTTCGAAAATTGGTCCATTTTATGCAAAAGAAGGAAGCATATGTCTGGTATAGACAGGAGAGATTGAGTGAATCCTAAGAAGAATATACAGTCAGTAAGAATATACTTAAGAGGGGAATCAGGAGGGCAAAAAGGGGACATGAGATAGCTTTGGCAAATAGGGTTAAGGATAATTCAAAGGGTTTTTATAAATACATTAAGGACAAAAGGGTAACTAGGGAGAGAATAGGGCCCCTCAAAGATCAGCAAGGCAGCAGGATATGGGGGAGATACTAAATGAGTATTTTGCACCAATGTTTACTGTGGAAAAGGACATGGACAATATAGAATGTGGGGAAATAGATGGTGACTTCCTGAAAATTGTCCATATTACAGAGGAGGAAGTGCTGGATGTCTAGAAATGCATAAAGGTGGATAAATCCCCTGGACCTGATCAGGTGTACACTCAAAATCTGTGGGAAGCTAAAGAAGTGATTGCTGGGCCTCTTGCTGAGATATTCGGATCATCGATAGTCACAGGTGAGGTGCTGGAAGACGGGAGGTTGGCTAAAGTGGTGCCACTGTTTAAGAAGGGCGGTAAAGACAAACCAGGGAACTATAGACCCGGTGAGCCTGACTTTGATGCTAGGCAAGTTGTTGGATGAAATCCTGAGGGACAGGAATTACATATATTTGAAAAGGCAAGGACTGATTAGAGATAGTCAACATGGCTTTGCGTATGGGAAATCATGTCTCATGAACTTGACTGTGTTTTTTGAAGAAGTAACAAAAGGGATTGATGAGGGCACACAGTGGACATGATCTATACAGACTTCAGTAAGGCATTCGACAAGGTTCCCCATGGGAGACTGATTAGCAAGGTTAGATCACACGGAATACAGGGAGAACTAGCCATTTCGATAAAGAACTGGCTTGAAGGTAAAAGACAGAGGGTGGTGGTGGAAGGTTATTTTTCAGATTGGAGGCCTGTGACCAGTGGAGTGCCACAAGGATTGGTGCTGGGTCTACTACTTTTTGTCATTTACATAAATGATTTGGATGTGAACATTAGAGGTATAGTTAGTAAGCTTGCGGATGACACTAAAATTGGAGGTTTAGTGGACAATGAAGAAGATTACCTCAGTGTACAATGGGATGTTGATCAGATGGGCCAATGGGCTGAGAAGTGGCAGATGGAGTTTAATTCAGATAAATGCGAGGAGCTACAGTTTGGAAAAGTAAATGGTAAAGTCCTAGGGAGTGTTGCTGAACAAAGAGACCTTGAAGTACAGGTTCATAGTTACTTGAAAGTAGAGTCTCAGGTCGATAGGACGGTGAAGAAGGCATTTGGTATGCTTTCCTTTATTAGTCAGTGTATTGAGTACAGGATTAGGGAAATTATGTTGCGGCTGTACAGGACATTGGTTAGACAATGTTTAGAATATTGCATGCAATTCTGGTCTCCTTCCTATTGGAAAGATGTTGTGAAACTTGAAAGGGTTCAGAAAATATTTACGAGGATGTTGCCAGGGTTGGAGGATTTGAGCTATAGAGAGAGACTGAACAGGCTGGGGCTGTTTTCCCTGGAGTAGCACAGGCTGAGGGGTGACCTTATAGAGCTTTATAAAATCATGAGGGGCATGGATAGGATAAATAGACAACGTCTTTTCCCTGGGGCGGGGGAGTCCAGAACTAGAAGGTTTAGGTTTAGGGTGAGAGGGGAAAGATATAAAAGGGACATAAGGAGCAACATTTTCACACAGAGGATTGTGCGTGTATGGAATGAGCTGCCAGAGGAAGTGGTGGAGGCTGGTACAATTGCAGCACTTAAAAGGCATCTGAATGGGTATATTTATAGGAAGGGTTTAGAGGGATATGTGCCAAGTGCTGACAAATGGGACCAGATTAGGTTAGGATATCTGATCGGCATGGACGAGTTGGTTCGAAGGTTCTGATTCCATGCTGTACATCACTGTGACTCTATGACTCTAATTGTCATATGGATCACTCCTTTGGTCACTATGGCAACCTAAACCATTAGTTGTGTATTTCCTGATTTTCTCCCTCAGGTGTCGAATGGCTGGAGTCCAGATGGAGAGTAGGCCAAAGTATCATCTGGAATGAGTCGATGAAAACTGGAAAACATTCCTCTTCTTCCTTCCTCCTAAAGGCAGTTGCTTAGGCTCAAGCAACTCAGGAGAAATTAAAGCTCTTAGCAAAGCCGACCATTTTCTCCTTTTCACACTTAACGCTTACATCAACTGTACTTCTCAAACTCTCCTTTCCATCATTAGCTCTCCCTTTGTCTTTCATCAAGGCACCTCACCATCTGTTTCACGCACTCCTCACCTCCTTCTGTCAAAATTATAAAAGCCATAATTTTACGATGTCTTTCAGTTCAGAAGTTATAGTGCACTCAAAATGTTTATTTTTCTCTTCACTTACTGTGCCAAGCCTACTGAATTTCTGCAACCTTTTCTGTTTTTGTTTTAGCTTTCCTTTTATGTTTTTTTACGATGCATTTTGCACTAGGAAAGCTTTGAAGCTGTGTTTTCAGCCTAATTAACCTACCATTTTACTTTTAAAATGAGAGAAAGAAAGAAAAACAAAGTATCCTCTATGATGAATACTCTGAAAGGTGTCTTGTGCCTAGAAAGAAATTCTATTTTAATCAAAAACGATAGTTCTGCTTACCTTGGTCATTATTCTGTCAATAGATTTGTACATCCATCTGAACTGTCGCAAACTGATGCTGTTTATAGTTTGAATGCTCTGATATCCAGAGCTACTATCCCATTAGTCTTTGAATAGTTTTCTAAACATCTATCATGAAGATATTTGAGTTTTTTTAATAGGTTGCCACCTCTACTAACCATGACATGACTTTACTGCAGCATGTTGTTTTACCTCATACAGCAGTGCTAATGTTATCTCCTATAATGTAAGAAACTGGGCATGGATAGCGTAGTATTGAACCATCACATAGATATCTAATACTGCTAACTATTATACATAATCATTACATTCCTTAGACATCTAAGTGTCCAAGCTCATTAAGATATTATGATACAATAAAAGATCACGTTTTCAGTAACATGTCATGTTCCAAGTAACCTGGGGTAAGATGGATTATGAGAACTTGGTACTGTCAGGAGATGCGCGATAACACAATGAGCATATCTCTTAAAGGTATGCTGAATCCTGACCGTGAGACATAACACAACAATATAACCTGCCTTTTCCTTGTATTCCTGTATATCATTGCCAGCCACAATTGAATCTGCCTCCACCATCCTTTCAGGATGTCTATCCAAATTGAAACTGCTTACGATATAAAAACATTTTGCCCTGTCGCCAATATTCCTTTTACCAATTGCCTTAAATCAGCAACTTCTAGCTCATTTCACAAATACAAACAGTTTCTTTTTATCTAATCTGTCTTGACCCTACACAATTCTGAACACCGCAATCCAATTACGCTTTTTTTTAAGTTTTCATTCATTGCACCAACCTGTCCTATGTCCTTTTGAAGTCTATCACTGTGCTCCTCATAGTGCATAATATTTTCCACATTTTATGCTTCTGCAAATTTTGAAAATGTGCATGTACACCAAAACTTAGGTTGTTAAAACGTCAAGAAAATGTGGAGTCCCAGAACTGAGCCCATGGAATTTCATTTGTATACCTTCCTGAGAGACACAGTTCATCACCATTCACCCAGCTTCACATTCAAATGGCCAATATCCCTGTTCTTTTGTTTGCTTCAATTTTCCTGACAAGTCTATTATATCGCTTGTCATGCAAGACCTTTTCAAAAATCAAAAACTGAATTACTATAATCAACTCCTTCTTTTAACCTCATTGAGAACCTATGCTCATTCCTCTCAATTGATCTGCATATCTATTGTGGCTGTTAGTTTTGTTCTAGATTATCATTTCCATTAAGTTTTCCATCACCAATGTTAAACCAACTGGTCTATAGTTGCTGAGCTTAGCGCTACACATTTTTTTAACAAAGGTATAAAATTTTCAATTCTTCAGTCCTTTGGGAATTAATCCTTATATCTAAGGAAGGTTAGACAATTATGGTCAATGTCTCTCAAATTTCCACAATTACAACCCTCAGTATTTTCAGATCAGGACCTGCTGACTTATCAACTTTAAAAGCAGCCTGCCGTCTAATACCTCTCTTTATCAATTTGTTTTTAACTCATTCAGGATTTCAATTAGTATGACTTCAACAGTATCTTCCACCTTGGTAAAGCCAGATACAAAATAGTTATTTACCAACATTGACTTGATGCTGCCTCCAAATCCTCCTTTTCATCCCTAATAAATCCGAGTCCACCTATTATAGAGTCATAGATATGTATAGCATGGAATTAGACCCTTCGGTCCAACCCGTCCATGCCAACCAGATATCCCAACCCAATCTAGTCCCACTTGCCAGCACCCGCCCCATATCCCTCCAAACCCTTCCTATTCATATATCCATCCAACTACCTCTTAAATGTTGCAATTGTACCAGCCTCCACCACTTCCTCTGGCAGCTCATTCCATACATGCAATACCGTCTGTGTCAAAAAGTTGCCCCTTAGATCTCTTTTATATCTTTCCCCTCTCACTCTAAACCAATAACCTCTAGTTCTGGGCTCCCTGATCCCAGGGAAAAGACTTTGCCTATTTATCCTATCCATGCCCCTCATAATTTTGTAAACCTCTATAAGGTCACCCCTCAGCCTCCGACGCTCCAGGGAAAACAGCCCCAACCTGTTCAGCCTCTCCCTGTAGCACAGATCCTCCAACCCTGGCAACATCCTTGTAAATCTTTTCTGAACCCTTTCAAGTTTCACAACATCATCCTGATAGGAAGGAGACCAAATTTGCATGCAATATTCCAACAGTGGCCTAATCAATGTCCTGTGCAGCTGCAACATGACCTCCCGTCTCCTGTACTCAATACTCTGACCAATAAAGAAAAGCATACCAAACACCTTCTTCACTATCCTATCTACCTGCAACTCCACTTTCAAGGAGCTATGAACCTGCACTCCAAGGTCTCATCCCATTGGCCCATCTGGTCCAGATCCTGTTGTAATCTGAGGTAGCTGAAAATGTGTTGCTGGAAAAGCGCAGCAGGTCAGGCAGCATCCAAGGAACAGGAGAATCGACGTTTCGGGCATAAGCCCTTCTTCAGGAATCTGAGGTAATCTGAGGTAACCCTCTTCCAATTTTGGTGTCTTCTGCAAACTTACTAACTATACCTCTTACGCTCTTGCTATGTTTTTTTTTACTATGTACGTGCTCTTAGAATATATTTGTATTTCTCTTTGTGTTAGTTGCATTCTTTTCTCAGATTCTCTCTTTGCCTCTTATTGTTTTCACTTACCATCTGAATTTTCTTCATTCGGAATGCTTCTCACTTGTATTATCAACATGACATCTACCACATGCTTCCTTTTTATATGCTTCATCTTAATTTCTTTGTATTTTGTCATGTAAGGAGCTATGGATTTAATTGCTTTAACTTTCTCCCCTCTTGGGAATGCACTTCAACTGTAAAAAACAATCTCTGCTTTAAAGGAAGCCATTGCTGCAGTATGGTTTTGCTTGCTAATCTTTGATTTTGATTTATCCCGAACAGATCGGCTCACCCTTTGTAAATTAATCTACCTCCAATTAAATATTTTTACCTTAGTTTACTTCTTTTCCAATTGCTAATCTAAAGCTTACCATATTGTGATCACTGTTGCTTAAAAAATCCCCTGTTGACAGTTATCCACTTGCCTCTTCTCATTCCCCTGCTTATTAAATTTTAATATCTTTTTGTTCTTGTTGGGACTGGAAGATACTCAAGGGCAGTGGTTTAGTCAACCTTCGTTCTGAGCAGCTCCGTGACGCAGGGCTGTGTGCTCCATCGTCTGTTCCCTAGAATGCACACCAAGACAAACATGAACTGCGCATGGAGGACCATCAACCCGGTGATAGACATTCTTTGGTCTGCCCAAAACTTGTTGGTCTTCCAGAGCAAGGAGTTGACCCCGCGACTGAATGTTGCAGACTGGCACTTTTCAAGGTCCAGGACTAAGTGCTAAGGGATGCACTAAAGCTTGAGGCAGCTGCCACCAAGGCACAGTGGGGAAAGAGCGCTGTCTGAGGTCTCTCTGTCGAAAGTAAGTGGGGATCCGTTCAGTTGTTGGACCCTCCTGGTTTCTCAAATACATGTACATATAGTCTTAGTCAGGTGGGAGATGCCTTTAGTTTGTTTGTATAAAGTCAAATTCCAATGTTTGTCTGCTTCCTTGATATGCCGTTGTCCAGAACCAAACTGCATTTGTGACTACAGGTCATTCTGCTATAATGTGACAATTGTGTTCCTCTGCAACCTCACGCGATAGAAAATCACACTGTGGAAAACTGCTGTAGAAAATCACGCTGGCGGAAATAGTTCATAGAAAATTGCTATACCTGTTCAGTAGAAAGCTCACATAATTCAAACAACATCCACGATTCGCCAATCACTTTATAGCCAATTCACGCTGACGAAACACGTGTTTTAGCAGAACAACCTAAATGTGTATTCATCAACTTATTTTTCATGAATAAAGCATATTTTTGAAATAACAAAAGAAAAATATTAATAATTCTACTGAAAACACTTCAGAAACTACCTATTTATTTATAATGGGCCAGCATTTATTGCCCCTCCCTAATTGCTCTTGAGCAGGTAATGGTGTCACGATCAGAGGTTTAGGGATCACAGTTCCAGATGAATCTTCCAAATTGTTCGCTCCCAGATGAGAAGCTTCCCTTCTTAATTCAGCCATCTCCTTGGATGATTATGACAAGTTTGATTCAAAAATGGAACCCTTCCCCAGTACAAATGAATTTGTGTTCTAAGAGGAGCCAATTGAACCAAAGTTTCATCAGTTACGAAAACAGTGTGCTTATTCGTTCCTAAATATAAAAAGCTTTAACAATGCAATACACAAAAGCACAAGTTAGGAAAAAGAAGAACATTTTAAGCTATACAAATCAAGTTTCTCTGGGTTGATCATGGACAATAGATGGTGAAACACTCTTAGGTAAACTGTCAATTTCACAATTCTTGGCTGTTGCAGGTTCGTTGAAATCTTTTTGAACAATTTCCTTTTGAAGATGGTTGCTTGGCAGCACTCAGAGCAAGAGAGTCCTGTCCTGTGACCAGTGGATGCCTATTAGGCTAGCTTTTAATTGCAGATCTTAATGGTTCAAATGTCACTATCTGCTATAGTGTGATTTGAACAGAACATTGGCCTGGAGCTCTAGATTACTAATCTAACGACAATGCCACTAAACCTTCACCTCCTTGACTCTCCTCTGTCTTTGCTCTTTGTACTACTACCATCCAGAAAAAAATAAAACTTTTCAATTATACTTCCACTCTTTTTTAAAAATCTTTCTGTAATATTGCTGAAAATCTGTCCCTCTCTTTCTCTTTCCCACTATTCTGTGACCTATAAATACATCCAGTTGTGTAATGGTAAGTTGGCCAATCTAAACTGTTGCAAGACATTGAGGTCTAGGCAGAAATGGGTACTGCAGATGCTGGAGATTAGAGTCAAGATTAGCTGGAAAAGCACAGCAGGTCAGGCAGCATCCGAGGAGCAGGAAAATTGACATTGTCTGTCAAGCTCAGGTAGAGAAGAGACATAGGAGATCATGGTGCAATTTTGTTCACTTGTTCCCATGTCTAAAGTATTGAACTGAGGCTGAATTGCTCCTCCATTGCATTTCTGAGTCTGCAGTTCAGCGGGAACATCTTATAGCAATGATTCAAGGTTCTGATAATTTTGTCATACTTCAGTCTTCCCTCTTCAGTTGCCTATCGCAGCCTGTCAGTTTCACTGAGCAAAGGACCATATGGCTAAGGAAACATAAGACATGAGATGCTTTCTCATTGTTCCCTTCATAGATATTTAAAGGAAACACAAGCCCATTTTCCAAACATCTTCTGGACAGCAGCCCTTATCCCTCCATGTGCTAGCTCTTCCACCAAGACTACCAAAAACATGACACTACGCACGAGGCCCTTGTTTGAACGGGGGGTGACTCACAAAAAAAGATGAAAACACCTTGATCTCTCAAAAGACGCCTGCTTTATGAAAATTGCCATAGCCTTACTGAATCATAGGGCTGTTCTCTCATTAGACAGAGATGATTGGTGGTGGTTTGACCTGATGGTCACAGGCCTCAGAGACAAGCAGAAGAAAGTGAGGTCTGCAGATGCTGGAGATCAGAGCTGGAGATCAGATCAGGGCTTATTGCACCATGATCTACACATTCCTGAAGAAGGGCTTATGCCCGAAACGTCAATTCTCCTGTTCCCTGGATGCTGCCTGACCTGCTGCGCTGTTCCAGCAACACATTTTCAGCTCAGAGACAAGCAGTTGAGAAAGGGAATCCTTTAATGGCAACCTCAGCTGGTGTGGGAATTGAACTCATGATATTGGCATCACAAATCGGCTGCCTAGCCAATTGAGCTAACCGACCCCACCCCAGACTACACTAACACACAGCTCACATCAATTTAGCCTTTGTGCAAAAAAAGTTACTTTGCTCAAATATTACTGTTAAATTCCACTAGTGTGGAATTATATACATCCATCTCTGAGATTTATTTGATAACTTCATCTCATAAAATTCAACAACAAAAATGACAATTCAAAACTGACAATCTTAAAAAATCAAGTAAAACAAAATGGCTGTGGAGCTTCTGAAGGTTTCTCAAAGAGGTGCTATGAGTTAAGTATGTTCATTCTCCACAAGAATAGGTCAAGCCAATGCTCCCTCACAATTCAGTTGATAAATGCCAACTAAATTATATGTACCACAGAGACCTGCACTGGGTAGCAGCATTAAGGACATTACAATTAGCCTCAGAATTCCTGGTGCAAACACAATCAAAAACACACAGTGGTTATTCTTTGCATTTGACAGCAGATGATGAAAGACCAGTTGAATGACTTATTAAACATTGGCTAATGTGCACTAATACCTGACTACAAGCTAGCAGCATCAATGATCTTAGGAATAAATAAACTGCAGTGGATCTTTCAGCCCCATTTACCTTCTCTGGTATTCATCCATCATCTCTAGTTCAACCCTACTTGCATAACTTTGCTTCACATCAGTCAATCTCAGTCTTGAAAGTTTCATCTCGCTCAGCATCCAATACCATTTGGGAACAAGAGCTGCAGATTTCTACTACCATCTATGTTAAACTCTTTCCTGATTCCCAAATGAATGACCCAATTCCAACTCTAAGATTGTGCCATATTGTTTTGGATTCCCACACCAGGATAAACAGTTTCTGTCTAACGTAACAAACTCCTCTGTCATGGAGTGAAGACTGGAGCAGGAGCAGACTGAAGCCTTCTGCACCATATGGATAACAGCAATGTTTGCTCAAAATTGCTGATACAAGCTTAATAAATGAGACTTGAATAATATTTTAATCATATTTTATGATGCTCATTCATTATTGTATAATTATCTTATGCCACCCTTCATTTTGATATATTTTATTCTGCAGTCATAAGTCAGCCCACAGAAGAAAAAGTTGTACAATCATGAAAATATATTTGTTTGTTACAAGTATACATGAGTACTATTTGATTGAAGTCTCAGTCTTCTGTCAGCAAGCTCCTGGAATTCAATCTCAGTTAATAAGGTTCAATGAACGTGCCATCTGTTACAAGCTGCATAAGCCAAATGGAACAGAGTGCACTTAATCTGTATTACTATGAGTTACAAATTAGTTATACCAAGGTGATGAGCAAAACTAATGCAAATCTCCAATCTTCTGCTAACAAGAATTTGTACTGCTTTGATTTTATCCTGCTAAGTGCTTATATAATGGAATAGTTGTCCTTCGCTGTTTATTGACAACCGTTAACAATTACCCACTCCCACTCACTGAGTTGTGACAATCATGGATCCTCTATAAAGGTGTAGTTTGCCAAATAGCAAACAATTCGTGCCAGATTGCATCCAATTGTAATTCAGAGTTATAATGGAATCATACCTCAGACCCAATCAGTTCCATTCCACTTTCTTCTTGCAAGGAATTTTGCAAGGAGTAATGTTAGAGTGAGCTGGATGATATAATTAAACCATGTGAAGAAATAAAGCAAAATATTATAACATGCAGTAATGTCCCCACTAAATGTGTTTATGTACACAAGAAGTTAACATGAATCAAGTGTATCTGTGGTTTCCACACTTGAGGCAACAAAACATGGAGATCACAATTATTTCCAAACTCATTTTTTGTGTCACAACTCAAATTGCCTCATTTAGTTTTATTCATAAAACAGCAAGAAGCCACATCTGAACAAACAAATAAAGTAATAATTAGTTAAACAGAAATGAATGCTGCCTATTATTAAGTTGAGAAACCTATTGAAGAAGAGTAAGCAATTGATTGCTTTGACCTAGAATGTAGTGCTTGGAGAAATTCAAGAGTAACTCTCAAAAGGGGAGTTATACACAGTAGATACAGTAATAGTCATACAGCTGAACAGCATGGAAACAGACCCTTCAGTCCAACGTGTCCATGCTGACCAGATATCCCAACCCAATCTAGTCCCCTTTACCAGCACTTAGTTCATAACCCTCTAAGCCCTTCCTAATCATATACCATCCAGATGCCTTTTAAATACTGTAATTGTACCAGTCTCCACCACTTCCTTTGGAAGCTCTTTCCATACATGCACCACCCTCTGCATGATAAAGCTGCCCTTTAGGTCCCTTTTAAATCTTTCTCCTCTAACCTTAAACCATTGCCCTCCAATTTTGGACTCCGTTACCCTGAGGAAAGACCTTGTCTATTCATCTAATCCATGCCCTTAAGATTTTATAAATCTCTATAAGCCTCCAACCCTCCAGGGAAAACTGCCCCTATTCAATATATCTATAACTCAAATGCTGCAACTCTGGTAACATCCTTGTAAATCATTTCAAGTTTCACAACGTCCTTTCGATAGCAAGAGACCAGAATTGAATGCAGCATTCCAAAAGTGGCCAAACCAATGTCCTATATTGCTGCAACATGACCTATCAACTCCTATACTCAATGCAAAACCAATAAATGCTTTTTCACTATCCTATCTATCCATGACTCCATTTTCAAGGAGCTGTGAATCTGTACATCAAGGTCTCTTTGTTTAGAAACACTCCCCAGGATCTTATCTGCCCAGATTTCCACTTCAAAAATGCAGCACCTCACATTTATCTAAATTAAACTTCATCTGCCACTCCTCGGCCCACCAGCATGTTTGAAGAGAAAGAAAAATATTGGGCTATGAGGGAAGAGCATTGGAGTGGTTTTAATTTCAGTTAATTCAATGAATTGGCAAAGACGCAATAGGTCAAATGACTCCTTGTATTTGATTTGATAATCCATTATTGGCTTTCAATCAAAAAAGGAAACAAAAATTATTTTTGACAATCCATCAGCATTGTCTTGAAATTTTATTAACTGGGGAATTTATGATGGAAATAGGGGTTGTAATGTTGTAAAGAGACCAAACACTGAAAGAAATGTTTGCGTTTGCCTACAGGATTTGATTTCCTGCACTAATTTGTTTTTTGCAAGAGGGGTTTGCCTCTCTGAGATAGTTTTGGATGCTTGTCTTCTCAAAATTGTACCTCTCAGAAAGATTTGTTCATCTACAATTTCCAGCCACAGTGAAATCTCTCAACACATAGCAGTTTGACATCATAAAAAGAAACGTGTTGCGATGAATGGACAGGTGGGCTACAAGAGCAAAGACAGTCCAGGTTTTTTCCTGAAGCCTTCAAAAGCATAAATGCTGGAATATTTTATGGTTAGTCTTGACCAGAAAATTGTTTTCAAGAAGTTGTTTTCTTGCAGATAGAGAGAAACAATAAACAGATACAATAAACAGATACAAATAAGGAGAATCAAAGAGAGACAGCTGGAATAGATTGAGTCAGTGGCATGGAAGTGTTAGTGAATCTGTGTGCGAGTGACAAACTGAAAGAGAGGCATGCAACGAGAAAAAGACAGCAAATGTGAGAAACATTTAAATAGTACCAGACACAACAACAAACTGAAAGACGGAGAAAGCCTTAAAGACAGGGAGAAGATACAAACTGATAGATGGGTGAGAAAATAATCAGAAAATTAATAATAATTACTTATAGAATCAAGTGTTCTTAATTAATATATGGCTAATATATTTCATTAGATAATTTTGCCCCTCTGTGAAGCTTAAAGAACACATATATTCATATATTCACTGAATTGTAACTGCTAGTAAACCCCAAATCCTGCAATGACACTGAATCAAAGGTAGACTTATGTAGAGAGAGAATCAGAGGCAAGCAAAATTTTATTCAATGCCTTACATTCAGTATTCCAGCTGACTCCTGTAACAACTCAGCAAATGGCTCAATGTTTAAAATTAGCATCTGCATTAAACTGCTGGGAAGAATAAAGAGACAGACTATGTGGGCGACTCTATCAGTAATCAGTAGGATACTTTCTGCGATCTTTGGTAGGTTATAGGTCAGGAATCCAGCACTTGAAAATAATTCCCACAGTGCAGTTTTGTTGGCTGTGCGTTTTTGCCTCAGTTGGATGCAGTGCTCTAAATGATATCGATGGTAAAACAGTGATATTTGAGTGAAGCTATCGTGGCAGGCGAAATGGATGATGATAACTGGAAGAAGTAAAGGAACATAGGGGATGAAGTGATTGTAGAGAACAGGAAAGAGAGAGAAAATTGCAGGGAAGAAAGCAATGCTGATCGAGGACAAGAAACTAAGGATGGGCAGAAGGAGTGCAACAAATCTATAAAAGGCTGGATGAGATGCAGAGAAAGAAAAGGCCTGTAGAGAATGGAAAGGAATGTCTGTGAGAGGCATTAAAGGATAGAGATACTGTCCTGCATCCTACACCCTGGATATATCCCTGTCACATTCCAAGTCTACAACGTAGTCTGTGGTTCTGCCTGGGTCTGCCACTCCTTGTACAATCCACCATCTCCCATTGGAAAAGGAAGACATAATGTGACAGTAAGAAATACAAAAGAAAATAAAGAGAGAAAAGAACAAAAGAAAGCAGGCAACGAGGGCAGGAGAAAAACAACAGTTGAAATAACAAAATGAAATCATGAGACAGAGTGAATATTTGCTCCAATTTCTTGTGGATGCAGAAAGCTGACACGTCACAGAGGACACTTCCTGGATCACACATTTGGTGGTGCTCTTGTGTCTGATTGTTCTGGAACTAAGAAAGTCAAATTAACCACAAAGCACATTCAAACAAGTTGAGGATTGCGGAGTCAGGAATGAAGTAAACAGATTGCTAACCCTTTGATGATGTGCTCAACAAATGAAGCAGTAGGAGTTGTCAAAGCCAACAAGAAGGAAAGAATAAATCAGCTGCTCTGAAGCATTGCTGAAAATTTCCCTGGCAGTTATCTTAGTTTCTTTACTAAACTGAAATATCTACCACGATGGCCTTTTCGGGTTCAATTGAGCGTTCTTCATCTAACCGATCCAGGACAGAAAGCTCGAGATAAATGTCAAACATGAACTGACAGATGTCTTTCTCACAGGAATACACTTACAGTCATCTTCAGACTGGCTAGACATCTGTTTAGTGATATCAATGGGTACTCTGCCAACTTCAGAAACAAGTACTCTCTTGCTTCCTTCTTATTGTAGCTGATAGATTTCCTTTGCTACGATCTGTGGATTCTTAACATAAGTTGATCCAGTGTTTATTTGTATAGAATTCCCTTATACTTTGCATGCTGTTTGAATGACTTTCAAGTTGTGCATTGTTTTAGCTATTGGATTTATATTGTATATCATCAAAGCTTTGCCTTTCGCATCAATGACTGAATAAGTCTCAAAACAGTCCTACTTACTTGTTCCGCCTTTATCAAATGATGCTTTACTGTTTTACAGGTGATCGAGCTTATTGATTTCCAGGCTTCATTGACACCAATATTTTGGGTATATCCTGGCAGGGAAAATCAGAATTAAAGAAGTCCTCTCAGAGGCAGACTCCTAAGGTTGTCAGCACTAATCAAGACATCTTCACTAGTGCAGGTATATCTGTGAGATGAAAGACAGTCACATACCCAGATACTGTCTGTATCGAGAGGCAAGTGGACCCAGATAAACTAGCAAGCCTGGCATGAAGCCCTGAAACATCTTCTATCACACATGAGTCACTAACTGATTACAAAGAAAATTTTACACTTCTGATAGGCTGGAATACATCACCAGGATGACCAGAGTCTACAGCAACTTGGCAGCAGGCACCAACTCAACAATCCACACCACACTTAAAAGGCACAGAGGCTCAATGGTTAGCATGTTTGCCTACAGCACCAAGGGCCAGAGTTTGATTCCACCCTCAAGAAACTGACTATGTAGAGTTTGCACACTCTCCCTGTGTCAACTGTGGTTTCCTCCCACAATCCAAAGATGTGCAGGTTAAGTGGATTGGCCATACAAAGTTGAACACAGTGTTTAGGGATGTGCAGGCTAGGTGGATAAACCATGGGAAATACAGGGTTAGGGTGGGAGGGGTGGGATCTTCTTTGGAGAGTTGATGTAGACTTGGTGTGCCAAATGGCCTGTTTCCCACACTATAAGGGTTCTATGATTAATTTACAATACTTGCATCGGAACCTGCCTTTTGAGGATTGAGCCCTTCAGCCATCAGTCAATGAGTGTCATGTGAAAATACCCCATCTGAAATGGACCGTTTGCTACGTGACCATCATGTTTTGTAGATCAATGACAATGATCACTCAGGAAGTTTTACAGAGAACTGCTTAGAAAAAGGGCATTTAGTCTAGTCGGTCAGTTCCTGTGTTTTTGCGCTAGTTCAGCCTTGCCCACTACCCATCATCTAACCTGTTTTATATTCCTGTTATATTATCTTACATTCATTCCCTCTTCTGTGTTTAATTGCATCAATGCTTTTTTCCTGAGATACTTTTTATGGTAATGATTTCCACATGCTCATCACTTTCTGGGTAAAGAACATATCTCCCAAAATTCCCAACTGCATTGATTGATTTATTATACTTATGACTCCCAGTTTTGCTTCCACTGAAATATGTTCTCTTTGTCTACCTTATCAAAGCTCTTTTGTTGCATTCCTTAGCATTCTGTTTTATCGAAAAATGTGCCTCAGCATCATTAGCTTATTCTCTCAGTTTTGGCATCATTCTTGAGAACTGATCTTGCACCTTCTCTCGTGATTCTTAAATTGTGGACACTCAGAACTGTCAGAGGGGTTTGGTACATTATGACATAATGCTCTGATTGTCACATACCAATAAAATTACAATGTACAAGGCTGTCATTGAACTTGTTTGTGCAATTATGTTTGCTGTGACAATTTCCCCAGACCTTGAATGGCATGGGCAAAAATGAAAAATTGAGAAAAATCCAGCAAGGATGAAAAAATATGATTTCTCAGGTTGAGAAACAAATTTCCAGTTTACACCTTAAGTTTCAACAAGTTCTAATCTTGCTAATAAGGATGACAACAAACCATAAGATGCAGGAGCAGAAGTAGATCATTGAGTCCGCTATGCCAGTCAATGAGATCACGGTTGATCTGATAATCCTCAACTCTATTTTCTTGCCTTTCCTCATACTCTTGATTCCCTTACTAATGAAAAATGCCCAACTCAATATCAGATATTTAACAACACCACCTCAACAGCCCTCTGGAGTAAAGAATTCGACAGGTTAACTTACCTCTGAGAAAAGAGCCTCCTCATCTCTGTCTTAACTGAGATGAAGGGAACCTGCAATAGTGGAACTGATGATCTGAATAATTTGGATGGATCACCCTGGGGCTAGATGGCCTAAACCAGCTGAAATTGTTCTGCCCATAGTTTTTTAAGGTCTACATTTTAAATTTTATGTCTACTATTTCATTCTCACTGACCTCTTTATTCAGTGACACAGTTACAGAGTAACAACATTTTCTACAATTGTGTCGAATAATGAGGTGTTTGGCTTCACACAGATCAGGATTAGACGAATACACTAATAACCTCAATAACTACCAATCCTCTATTACACTGAAAGCTACAATATATCATGCAAATACTAAATTCCTCGACGCTTCAGTAATTACATTTACATAATTAAAACTCACACAACACCAGGTTATAGTCCAACAGGTTTATTTGGAAGCACACTAGCTTTCGGAGTGTTGCTCCTTCATCAGCTGGAGTATAAGGTCGTAAGACACAGAATTTATAGCAAAAGTTTACAGTGTGATGTAACTGAGTTTATATATTGAAAAATGAACTGGATGGTTTGTTAGGTCTCTCATCTTGTAGAATGAGTATGTTCTTTTATATGGAAATCTCACAACTTCTTTTAAAAGTTACCTTCTCAAGTGAACTTTACCAACAAATGCCATGTTGGCCCAGATAATGCACTGAAGGTGTGAGGTGCCCTGTGTGAGGTGCCCCAATGTTCATATTGATTTTATTTCATGTGTGTGTGTGTGTGTGTGTGTGTTTAATGGGGTGGCGTTACCTGTAGTGTGACATGAACCCAAGGTCCCAGTTGAGACCATCCACATGGGTACTGAACTTGGCAGCATTCCGAAAGCTAGTGCTTCCAAATAAACCTGTTGGATTATAACGTGGTGTTGTGTGCTTTTTACCTTTATACACCCCAGTCCAACACCGGCACCTCCAAATCATAAATTTACACAAATTAACAGGCATAGGTCAGCAACAAATTTTCCTTTTGCAAAACAACTGATACACATTTCTGCACACAGAAGCCCATCACCATAAAAACACCTTTTGCGGATGGTGAGCTCATAGCCAATGTGTTTCATCGCATAGGCACAAAAATGGAACATTTTAATCAGGCAGTTATTACTCTTTTCACTGTGTCGCAGATCTCAACCTCAAATCTAAACTAACAATTGGACGCAGTGTTCACTACAATAGGCTCCATTAAATCCCCCCACTATATAGTAGCTTCTAAACACATGCAGCCTTTGTGTTGAAATTCCTCATTTACTTGTAGTGAATGCATCACTTCAGCTTCTAGTCCTCCTGGTGCCTGGTAAGCTGAGTATTCTTTTGATTACAGTTTGAGAACAGTTCACTCGCTTCCATAACCTCCTTCACCTCATTTCCAAACCCTGCAGCCGGTTTCCATCTCACCACTCATTTTTGCAACCTCCTAAAGCCTCCAGCTTTTCCCTGCTTTGACGCCTCCTTCACACTTTCCCTCTTGCAGCCTCACTCGATCTCATCTCCCTTTTGCATCTTCCTTTTCTATCCTTTCCCTTGCACTCTCCTTCTGTCTAACTCTAACCCTATCTCTTGCTTTGCTCTTGGAATCTGCCTCTCTCTGATTCCTCTTCAATTCCCAATCTTTCAACCACTTACACTCTCTCTTCCTATCCCCTGCATCCATCCCTCTTTCTTCCCCCAGAATCACTATCTCTTCCTGATACACTTTTGTAGCCTCCCATTCTTTCCCCACTCCTGGCCTCTTCAACCTCTACCTATCCCTCTCTCGCCATGCATCCCCCCCACCGGCCCACCTCCTCGCCTATCCCATGCAATGTCTGCTTCTCCCTTTCTCTAGCTGCTGGCTCAGCCTCAGCTGCAATTTTGACAGGGTTGGCGACGACACATACCTGGGCACCTCCGGAGTGTTCTGAGATGAGACTTTTGAGGGGCTTGTGTGTGATTCCTCCTTTGTCTGGGTGTCTACTGGCACTGTGCCATTTCCTGGAGAGAAAGGAGAACTTGAGCGAGGTTAAAGACCCTGCTCCTCATGTTGCCATGCTGCTGGTGCTGAGCAACAATGGCTAAACTGATGGGAGTGCAGGTTGGATGCATTTCAAGCAGCCACTGAGCATTCTGCTGAAGCTGGCTTTCCCTGGCAGCTGACAACTTGTTCATGGGGACAGTCAGACACATCCACAACACAGATAATTTGGTGGATCCCTCCAACTTTCGATCCACTTTACCAAGCTTCTCCAACAAATCTGTTCCTGTCTCTGTGCATTTGCTCAAAGCCATTGATGGCCAACACCATGGGGTCATCTTCAAGCTGGGGCTGAGAAGGTGCCTGAGCTCTGGTGTTCCTGAGAGCACCAGTGATTTGGGCATTCCTTCCTCAACCCGTCGCGGAGATGCACCGAGCTGAAAGATTCTGAGTGAGATGGTGGTGCAGGAGAAAGTATTGCTAATCTGAGGTAGAAGAGGAACTGATGATTTAAGGGTCTCTTTGAAGCAATAGCTGTGTGGGCACTGCATTTAGTGCATAAGAGTATACAGACTTTTAGTTTTATAATCGGAGTAGAAAGTTTAGGATGTTAAGAATGGGTTGGTAGTGCTGGTAATGGGAGGACAACTCAGCAGCAGACAACGAAGCTCATTGGGTTGCCTCAACATGCAAGGTCCCAGCATCACCGCATGACTGGAACTGATCGTCTTCAGCCATCTTGAGGATCCTCTTCTCATATTGGGTGAGGAGCCGAATGTCAGCCACAGTGCCACCCTCTTGACTCACACATGAGACAGCTTCTCCTGTAATGACAGTAAAGAAGGGATTGAGAGAAGGGGAAGTGGATGGAAGAGCTGTAAGAAATGTGCAGAAACAGCAGAGATGGTGAAATGTCTTGTGTGAGTGAGGAGGAAGTGCATGAGAAAAGTCATGTGAGCCGTGACAAGCAATCATTCGTGAAACCTCTCATAAATAACACTTAGCCTGATGTTTTCTGCAAAAGACCAATGCCTTTGTGTACCTCAAGTTCATACATGCTCCTTGACTACCAGTTGAAGAGACTTAACAGGACAGCAAGTTATAACGTGCAGCATTTACAGGCACCCTTCACGTTTAGAAGCTTTCATGATAGGAAGACCAGCAAATCATATATAATATCAAGTTTGGTCATTTTAAAACATGTAGATAATAATTAAGAGCAAACATTCACAGGAAATGCACTGAAAGGAACCAGAATTGTTTTATTATTTTATGAACCGTTTATAGATGTTTGGCTAGACCACACTTGAAAAATTGTGCACAGTTCTGGTCTTTACATTATAAAAAATGATACAGGCATTGGGAGAAATTGAAAAATGGATTAGAGATTTGGTGCTAGACATT